>NC_135438.1:24747648-25067648 GCF_051991255.1 Vanacampus margaritifer | reverse complement strand
TATACACAGTATATATATATACACATATATATAAATATATATACACAGTATATATATATATACACATATACATATATATATACACAGTATATATATATATACACATATACACAGTATATATATATATACACATATACACAGTATATATATATATATATATATATATATATATACACACAAATATACATATATATATATATAGACAGAGAGACAGATATATAGATAGATATATAGACATAAAGATAAAGATAGAGAGATCTTTATAATCCAAAGAAAGAAATACACGTTAATGCGGAATACGGTTCTCTCGTATGGCGATGCGCAATTCAGGCAGTCTCTGATTGGTCAAAGTCAGACTAAAGTATACAATACAATATTCATTTGTTGCATGTCTTTGCAACAGACATATTGCATGAGCCATTCGTGCGACAAGATCTTTTTTTTATATATTGTGCAACGTCTTGCTTCTGAAAAACGTATTTCAACATCAACATTCAAAAAGAAATCTAGTCACCTGGTCAACTTGGTCTGTGACAGCTATGTCTTCAGGTTGTGCGTCAGTTGAAACCTGGTACACAAAGAGAAAAATACATATAAAATTAAATTCTTAGTAACACGACTGACTGTACCTGTGCATTTACACAGTTACAGTACATACAGAACAATGAATAGGTTAAAGTAATGTGAATGCAAACTCATTTTATTTGCCATTACAAAAATAAATAAATAAATCTGTCTGCACTACAGGTTTGTGTAAATTGGTGACGTCTATTTTTCACAATGACACAAAAATAAGAAAATACACAGTCCTCAGAGTGTCCATACCTGACCAGAGTATGAATTGTGAGGACTGTATGTGTAACTCCAAGCCCTCAAAACGTATTTTAAACTCACAGTGTATAAATACACTGTCCTCAGAGTGTCAGTTATTCACAACTACGACATTGTGAGGACTGTGTATCTTGCGAGGGCTGCACAGTATTGACAAAACATGCGACATGGGTGTTTTATACAGTGATGGAGATTATTTTGACATTAAACATGGACCGAATATATATATCTTCATAATCTAATTAAAGAAATACACGTACATGCGGAAAAATAATCATGCTCATTTTGATCTAGTTTTATCCAAATAAGGTTTTTTTTGTTAGTAATGCTCCTCGATACAATTCTCTTGTATGGCGATGCGCAATTAAGGTTGTCTCTGATTGGTCAAAATCAGACTCAAGTAGGGCCTGGCAATAAATCAAATTAATTGAATAAATTAAATTCAAATTGAATCGTTGAAAATTTGCTAAATCGTGAAATGTATTTTGTCTTCTGGATTATTAAAAACTGTTATAATGTTCTGTTACATCCAGATGTTATTGTGAGTTGAAATTTTGCACAAGTGGTGGCAGAATGCTGGATGGTTGGTTTAAAAGACTTTTTATTTAATTTTTTGGCCATATCGCTTAGCCTCAGACTAAAGTATACAAACAATCCAATATCCATTTGTTGCACGTCTTTGCAATGCACATATTGCATGAGCCATTCGTGCGCCAAGATATTTTCCACATATTGTGCAGCCCTAGTATCTCCACCCTCCACTAATGTCTTGCTTCTGAAAACTGATTTCAACAACATTCAAAAAGAAATCTAGTCACCTGGTCAACTTTGGCGCAGTCTGTGATAGCGGTGTCTTCATCAGGTTGTGCTTCAGTGGAAACCTGGGGTAGATGAATAGAAAAATACCAATACAATTAAATTCTTACTAAGACTAGACTGCTATACTGTAATTTCATGTAATCATGAATGTGCGACCAGTAATTCTAGTATGTCACATGTATGAAACAATATCCAAATGTCATGATAAGCAATCACGATATGATAATCAACATGATATTGTGAGGTTAGCGATACTCACGATAACTGTAAAAGTAAAATAAAAAAATAAGTCACAATATTGTAAAAAAATGAAATAAAAACAAAAAAAATTATATTGAGAAAAGAATGTACTTTTGCTTTTGAGTTATAATTAATCTTTTATGTTTTGTCAAACCTTGCACGATAACCCCCCCACCCCCAAAAAAAACAAAATTAAGTGTGACAACACACCATATAAACATACCATAGTGTTTTTCCATTGTAGTGAAATTCAAACATGAAAACCTTCTGGGCATCATGATACACTCTCAGCCTGTTTTCACGTTCCTGTTTGCTTATAACTTCTCCTCGATATTCAGTAGGAAAGACTCCCTTCTGAAAGGAGCAGGAACTGAACACTCCTCGACCTTACAAAGAAAAAGGGATACAACAGAAATATTTCATTATAACAGTAATGAAAACTAGGCCCATACTAAAGAATCTTTTACCAATACTCACCTTTGAATGAATTAATATATTTTATGGTGAAGCCATCCTTGTCTTTACCTAAGGATGAAAAATATGCTACCTCTTCTTTGGGTTTAACTTTTGCCCTCTGTGGCCTCATGACTGACATATCTCACAGATGTTTTGAAGTTGACTTTCTGTGGACCATAATATCCTGTGCAGTGTGCAGTAAATGTGCCAACGAAAATAAAATAGTGGATAGCACAGCTCTGCTAAATATTTGCATAAATTAAATGTAATGAACACTAACAGACTTTACTGAAATATTTCTATTTAAAGAACAAATTTAAGTAAACACAAATGCAGCAATTTACCAATACTTCATTTATACTGTACTGGTAATACTAAACCATTGTATATTTTCACATCACAAACCAGCCTATCAAACCAGCCTGTTATTGCTTTCCTCTTAAAAATTTCAATTAGCATTTATCTTACTCAACAGACGGTTAGCTCTGCTATGCTAACTGAGCTAACCGTCGCTAACAAAAGCGTAGCAATTCTAAATAATTAGCTGCAACCATCATAATCAACAGATGGTTAGGTATGCTAACGTTAGCTTAGCTGCACTTACACTGGACTTGCATTATAAATCATTTTCAGCAATGTACACAAGCGACCAACATTAAAATAAACAAGTTTCTGGAGGAAAAATTCGAGCTTCAAACCTACCTCATTAGCACAGCTACACTGCCATCACGTCTCGTGAAGTAATTAGAGCCGGGGGCGGTTCTCTATCGGGGCTGCTAGATGACGTCACTTCCGTACTCCGGGCAATATAATAAATCACATTTAAATCAACAAATTGGTTCAGTGTTGGATTATGAACTTTGTTGATAAGAGTGGCTATTGTTCTATGATTTACAGTGTCAATTTAAAAAAAAAAATAGATCACATTTAAAATTAACCCGAAAGGCTCATATACTAAATTAATTACCACAGACGAAAACAAAGGATATTATTGCTAGAATTATAGATAATTTTGTAATCGTTTAATGTGATTTCAGTTTGCTTTTTTAAAAAGTTATTATTATTTTTTTCATTAACGAAAATGTTTTTTTGCTTTAGTAAATAAAATAACCTTGCTGCTGTCACACAGTTGCTGTCCGAGGATGTTTTGGTACTATACTTTAGTAATGGACGCATGTGTTTTTTGGCAAAATTGTGAGCGAGCCCAGTAACTTGGCTTAGAAGCAACCCTGCAAATGAATGGTCACATGATGCTTTACTGTTGGCATGAAGCAGGACTGATGGTAGCGCTCATCTTTTCTTCTCCAGACAAGCATTTTTCCGGATGCCCCAAACAGTTGGAAAGGGGGTTAATCAGAGAAAATAACTGTAACTCTTTTTTCCTTATTTTGGTCTGTGTTTATGGAATCCCTTTTTCACTGGTCACACCAGGCCATCCTCCAAAAGTCTTACTCCCTCACCATGAGTGTAGATGGACTCATACCTGCTTACTGCCATTCCTGAGCAAGCTCTACACTGGTGGTGATGTCCTTATCCCTGCAGCTGAATCAACTTTGGGAGATAGTCCTGGCTTTTGCTGGATTTTCTTGGGTGCCCTGAAGCCTTCTTCACTTAAAGTTTGTAAGGTCACTAAAGGAAATTACTTTAATTTTCATGGCAAATAGGGACTTTGCAATTCATCTAATCACTATAACATTCTGGAGTACATGTACATGCAAATTGCCATCATAAAAAAACAATAATAAGTCAGCACTGCAGATTCTTAGAAAATCAATGTCATTCTCAAAACATTTGGCCGCTGGTGTACAGAAAGATGTTATACTGTAAAGGCAGGGTGGGATGTTAAATGATGAATTAATGTACGGCACTGACAGTTTCTCTGTCTCTGCTGTTAACCATTGTACATTTTTAAATAAACAACCACTGAAATAATTAAATACTGAATTATATAATTAAATATCGTAGGGTATTTCATTATTTAATTATTTACTTAGGAAATGGTGGCTGCAAAAAAAAAAAAAAAAAGGCTCTGTGTCTACAGACAAACATTCACAATACACAGCATTTTGAGAAAAAACTGAATTATGGAGACGTGCGTAATTGTGAGGACAGGTGATGGTCAGCCAATCAAATGCTGTGAAATATACACTGGTGTGAATTATTCATGAAGTGGTGCATTACAAGGACCTTCCTACAGGGGGCGCCATCAAATACACAAAAATACACAAATTCGCGTAATTATGCTTTACAAGGACATTGGCTAAAACTTTGGATTTAAGCCTTCTACAGCCCTAGAAGCACTTCTGCATTGAAATAATTATGAGGACATGGGCTGTGTCCTCATAATTCAAAATGTCCTCGCAGCACGGCATGTATTCAGGTGAAATGTCCTCATAGTACACAAAGGCAAACACACACACACGCACACACACACACACACACACGCACACACACACACACACACACACACACACACACACACACACACACACACACACAGACCGAGCTGTCAGTAAAAGCTTTACTCCTGCAGTGAGTCTTAACAGGAACAACCTGTCATGTCCCGTTCAGTGGTTTAATAGTTTGCTTGTGATACGTTGCAGTCCAAGGTCGCATGCTCCATCTGTTGCACCTGTCTAGCTTAGAAGTGATTTGCTCTTTTGATTGTTTGGGCCTATTCTGGGCTAAACAGCCTCCAATGACTGTTAACAGTAAAAAAGAGAGAGTTGAGAATAGAAATGTTATCTTTATTTCACACAAACACCACTACCACAACAACAGAGGTGGCAAAATCCAGGGCCAGAAAATAAAAACCCTGCCACAGTTTGGCTTTAGCACCTTGGGCTCGCTAGCTAGCTAGCTAGCAGTTAAACTAGCTAGCTAGCACCTGAGGCTAAAGCCAAACTGTGGCAGGGTTTTTACTTTCTGGACCTGGATTTGCCACCTCTGTCCGCCATACACTTCCATACAGTCTAAATTTTAAATATATCAAGTAGACTAATGCATGTAGCCCTTTTTAGAGGAAGAAAAGATATTGCTCCCCGGGTGCTAGTTAAACTGCTAGGGAACTAGCTAGCTAGCACCTGGGGCTAAAGCCAAACTGTGGTAGGGTATTTACTTTCTGGACCTGGATTTGTTACCTCTACTCAACAATACACACACTCATTTACAGTAGGCTAGCCAATGTGTGCGGTGAAGCACAGGCTGGAGTATAACATTTCCTCAGCTGTTATTGGCATTTTGTTTCCATCACCACTGCAACAGCTGCATGCACACATCGCACTGTCAGTTCCATTCAAAGCGTTCAGCAACTGTCCCGGCCGCAGCCACTTGTTACGGCATACTGTACTTACATCACAAGCCAAAATTTTGAGCACAAGCTACTCTGATGTGGTTGACGTCTACTCTCTTAGTCGGTACAAATTGTGCTGTGTTGTACTTTGTGGCGCTGTCAAGTGAAAGCCTTAGCTGGGCAAGTACCGATACTTGGTATCGATACACCGGCTTATTTCAAGGTATCTCGCGACAGCGGTCGATACTAGCTGTTTTACAATCAGGAACTAGAACTTAGAAGAATATAAATTTCACATTAATTGCATGCAATTTTTATAAAAAAAACTTTTAAACTACCTGTCATAGTTTTTTTTTTTGTGTGTGTATCAAAAATTGGTATTGATACTTAGTATCAGTGACTACTTAAGAGTTGAGTACTCGTACTGTGATAAAAGTGGTATCTAACTCCTGCAATCATATGTGTTAGTTGAAACTGTTTCATCCTTGAATTTGGAATGTACTTTACATAATTGCGTGTATGGCTTGTTGACAGGTAAACGAGAGAGGGAAGCATGCATCTACTTGTGCGAGATGAATTAGTCATGTTAGGTATGAGTTGTGCTTGATAATTCTTATGTGACTGGCAGATGTTTGGGTCTGCATCACTTGTCTTTGATGAGAGCAATCAAAGTGGAATGCGGTTGAACACGCCAGTTTGTTGCCTGTTGTCAGCTACTAACTGTTGACCGCTCTCCTCCTCTTTTGACATTTGTAACAAGACAAACGTGTCAGTGCACAAGAACCACATCTGGCCTCTTGGCTCTCTTCGCACCTGCTTTCACTATTTTTTTTTTTAGCTCATGTGATTACGTGAAGAAAAATGAAGTTCTTGTAGCATGACAATTATGTCATAGTTTTAAAGCGTGCCTTTTCATTCTTAGCTAGTTGTTTTTAAATCTTAATTTGTTTTGGTCTTTTTAGAAAACCTCAAACAATAATTTTACAAATTAATTTTTAAAGCATATATATCTATTCGTGCAGTTGTGCTTGGGAGACAAATTTCAAATGAAATACTAAAAAGTCCTTGTTTATCATACAATGCACATTTATGGTTTTAATGAACACATTTATGCAGAAGCTTGCTCAACTCACTCATAATACAAGCAGGAACAAACCTAAATTTAAAAGCTATGTTTTTCTGAGCTTTTTACTATTATTATATTATACTTTTAAATGTGTTACTATTTACTAGATGACTTTCCTGATTACTTTTTCTTTGCCTTTTTTTTTGTGCTTTTGTGTGTCACATAGTCTACTTTTATCGTATGCACGGATTCGCTAGCTAAGAGCCAGTCATGGTGGTCAACTCCGCTCATTGAAAATTGGACTTTGGAACCTTGTAAAAATCTAAATACATGTAAATAGTTTTTTGAAATGTAATAGTTTTAAATATTTTAAATGACCATTATTGGCCGTCAAATAAAAAAAAAAAAGGCAGATGCCGGCAAAATGCCTGACCGATAATCGGTCTATCCCAACCACTTATACTCCTTCATGAAATGTACGTACTCTTACGTAGCGCAACCTCAAAAAAAAAAAGGGGTGTTCCCTGTTTATACCTCTTGCATGTTCCAGAGGCGTGTGTACTGTAAGTCCAGCGGCCTGTGAAGGTGAAAGATGATATTGCATGTGTTGAGTCATTTCAGCAGCTCTCGATGTTGGAAACAGCCGCCACCAACCGATTGGCTGACGCCTGCAGATGTGTCAAAGGGGCTCGTATACGCTCACTGTCCGCCCAATGGCCATACTATGACCCTACTACAGTACATGACGCTGACCGATCATTTTCATTGGTGAAGAACGAAGAATTCAATTTTGTTCACCTATGAGGAGCATTTCTGCATGCTGGTGGGAGTTGGGGTTTGAAAGCGGCGATCACTATGCAGACATCATAATGACGTTGAATATTTATTTACATTTGATCGATGCCGGTGGAAACCCGTAAAACTGACTCACCCGGCGTGTGTGTGTGTGTGTGTGTGTGTGTGTGTGTGTGTGTGTGTGTGTGTGTGTGTGTGTGTGTGCGTGTGTGTGTGTGTGTGTGTGTGTGTGTGTGTGTGTGTGTGTGTATGTGTGCGGCTTGATGTAATGGTTGCTAGGCAACAGCTAATCAGCACTCACTTGCATGAGCACAATATTCGGAAGAAATTCTTTTATTGTATTGATGAGAAAGTGAATGCAAAAACACATGCGCCTTCAAATTGTTGAAGAATCTGATTGAAGGTGTAACACAAATCATTCTTATGTCTGCGCAGTGGCATCGTCTCAGTGCTGTGACCGTTTACGCAAGGAAAAGGAAGAGGCGTGCATCAATTTGGAGGAGGTCTTGAAAAGGCTTAATGAGCAACACAAGGAGGAACTGGTGCAACTGGAGGACAGGTACAACACTTAAACACACACGAAAAATCACATGTCCAAACGGATTCTTTGTCTGATTCTTGTTTGTGTTTCAGATTAAGGAGTTTTTACCAAACAGAGTGGGACAAGGTCCATCAAACATACCAGGAGGAGGCTGACAAATGTCGCATTTTAATGGAACAACAGGTCAGAGAAGCATTCTTGATTAAGGCAGCAATCAAATTGTAAAGTTCAGTCTTTAACCCAGCAACGCTTTGACAGCAATATCTTAACAAAATGCTCCCAACATCCTGAGCTGAGAAGGTGTTTAAGTTAAAATTCAATCTTGTTCTTATAATTCAATCTTTTTCTTATACACATGCACACTCGTCAGATGTTGACTTTAATTGTTGACTGCAGTTGTCACTTTTGTCTTAGGCACAAGATAACAACGAAGGTTGGCCACTTTCATAACAATTTCTTAGGCTATATCCATCTAAAATTTGAACAAAGCTGTAACAAAACAGCTAATCATAACAAATGACAGCTGCACAACATGACATTTGAATACAATTTGCTTGAAACTGCTGACTAATTGTAATAACAAATATAGGGAGACCGGGACTACTGTAGTTGTATCATTTTTTTATACTATATATTTCTTGGAATCAATACACCATATACAAACAAAATGTATAGCAGATGAAAGACCAAAGTCTTAAGTATATTTTTTGTATTCATGTCATTTTCATACTTTGTGTCAGTGCAGAGTTATAAGCCATCATAGAGGGAGTGAACATATGACATGTCACACTATATGGGGTTAGATGTCACACTGGATTTTGCAACTAATAAATCAAGGGCAAAATTATCCTTGTTCTCCTGTTTTTTTGGGGGTTTTTTTACATCCAGAGAAATTGTTTATCATTTATCTTGAAAATTTAGAATAGTCGTTGAGCAAACTTTAACATAAAATATTACGAAATGGATTAAAGTCCTTAGGAACTGCTGGCATGGTTCTCAGCCTCAAATGCCTGTGTTGATTCCCTTGAATTGAATTTCAAAAAATAAAGCATTTTGGTTAATGGATGGATGGTTCATCATGAAACTTAAACCAGTCCTAACATGTGGGCATATTGTAGTTCCAACAACTGGAAAATCCATTTTTAAACAATGAAACAAAACTAACTTCCTCACTCTTCACATTCATCATCTGAAGAACAATTCTGGCATACGTAAACAGAGTTGCCAGAGGTGCATTTTTCATTGGCCCATTCTTTGCAAGTGTGACAACAAACCCCAAAATGACTAAGACAAGTTGCCCCAAACTACCGTGTTGGCTAATACTTGCTCTAGTTTAAAGCCAGCTTAAAACAGAGCTGTGACTGAGGCATGAAAATATGCCTGAATCTCTCCTCTAACAAGTCCACATGATTTGCTGCTAGAATTTATCTATGTAGGACAAAATATATGAAGTTGAAAAATGTTACTTTGGGTTGTGCAAAACAGATAACTGGCACTCATCTCAGCTCACAATATGCTATTCTCTTTTCAGACAGTACACAACCCCTGTCCATTTATACAAAAAAAAACTTACCCGTGATACAACGAGCCCTGGTCTCCCGCAATAATAATTATTTTATCCTTTCTTGTTTATATCTTGTTTAAACAAGAGTCTCATATATTTTTGATGAATCAGACGGGCCGATCTAAAACTAATGTACAAAAATATGCCTACAGTGACATTAACATACTTTGAGCGGAGCTCACTGATGATCAGCAAACTGATTTTTCAGGTGGAAGAGATGAGGAGCAGGCAGGAAGCAGAGAGGAAGAACCAGGAAATAAGTCACAGCCAAATCATGGCGTTTCTCAAAGAGCAGCATAAAACTTCGCTACAAGGTCAGTCCATCAACTGATAACACAAAACACATCACTTCATAATTCTACTTGAATGTGTATTTCTGTAATTGTTCAATTCAGAGCTGAAGAGAATTCAGGAAATGGATCTGGAGAACCTGGACAAAACGCTCAAAGAAACAGAAACCACTCTTTCTGTAAGACTAACTTTTTTCGAGTTTTTTCATTCTTACAAGCAAATTCTGCAACCTAAATACTGTTTGTCAAAGTAATGATGTTGATAAACTCTTTTAAAAAAAAAAACGTGTCCCGTATAACCATCATTGTTGCAGTGGACAGGAACTAACATTCTTGTTTTTGGGACTGATTTCACTTTTGTAAAAATCTCCGTTTTTTCTACCAGAACCAAATATCTGAACTGTCAGCAGAAAACGCGACGCTGAATGGAAAGCTGAAAGCAGAGGAAGAGAGGCGGATGCTGGCAGACAAGAATCAGGTAAGGACTTAGCGTAATAAAAGTCATCACATGACTCACATGCTCATCATTTTCACTATTTAGTGATTAACACCAGGCTCAAAGAGCAGAATGAAGGCGAATCAGATAGGAACACAGCTGCCCTCTGCTGGCGTGCAAAAAATGATCGCACTTGCCCGCCACGTCACAAAATGCTCAACTCCTTGTCGACAGACAAACACTTTGCAAATTATTATTATTTGACACTAATGCAACATTGCCTGTACACTTACAAGATTACAGGATATTCTACTTTGTTCCTTGCAGCCCCATTATGTGCTGTGTTAAATGATATGCTGTGTGTGCGTGTGCGTATGTTTGCAGAAGGACTCGCACACTGTTTACCTGGAGCAGGAGCTTGAAAGTTTAAAGGTGGTGCTGGAGATCAAAAATAACCAGCTGCACCAAAAAGAAAAGAAGCTCATGGAAATGGACAAACTGGTTAGTAGCGTTCATTTTTCGGTTTATCATCGTGCCTAAACCAATCCAACACAAATATTTCAGGCTTAAAATGTGTGTGTGTGTGTGTGTGTGTGTGTGTGTGTGTGTGTGTGTGTGTGTGTGTGCGTGTGTGTGTGTGTGCGTGTGTGTGTGTGTGTGTGTGTGTGTGTGTGTGTGTGTGTGTGCGTGCGTGCGTGCGTGCGTGCGTGCGTGCGTGCGTGCGTGCGTGCGTGCGTGCGTGCGTGCGTGCGTGCGTGTGTCCCAGGTGGAGACGAATGTGAAACTGGAGGAATGCCTGACCAAAGTTCAGCAGGAGAACGAGGACTACAAAGCCAGGATGGACAAACATGCTGCTCTCTCAAGGTGCGTGCAATAAATCATTTAAATGCTAGTTTCACATCTAAACGACGCGGCTCATCAACACTTTTATTTCATCGGAACATATATCTAACAGTTTTAAAAAAGATCTTTTGTTTCCATCTTTCCTTTGCCATAAAAAATATTTCCTCCCAAGTAAATGGTGGCACTGTGACCTCTATCAGTAGATTCCTAAAGAACGTTGGACCCCCAAAAAGGTTTAAAATATCGCCTATAGGTGGCAGAATATGGTGGCAAAGGACTACATTTGTCCAAATGAAGCTCCCCAACTCCGTATCAGTTTTTTAGCACCACGATACCTCCAGATGGAGCTCAACTCTAAATATGTGGAGGTTCACTGTAAGGTTGTGCAATTAATCGGAATTCAATTACAGTTTCAATTATTAGACTCCACAATTACAGAATCGGCATCATCGTAAACAAAATTAAAGTTTATTAATTTTGAGTTGTTTAAATTTATACATTTGCACCTTTTTTATTTTAAAATGACTAATTTAATAAATCTTGTTTGGTCCAAAAGGAACTTGCATAATTACTGTGTTTCAAAGAAATGTATTTATCTTAATATTTTTTTACATGTTTAAACATTTCCTTGTTTTGTACCAAAAAACTAATGATTGTCCTAAACGTGATTTCAATTATAACCAAATTAATCGTGATTATTATTTTCTTCATAGTTGAGCAACCCTAGTTCTATGACAGTGTATTAGGGCCACGTGTGAATATATATATTTTTAGAGCGTGGGGGGAGGGGGAGTTGCAAAATTAGCTGCAAAAAACGTTGAAAAATTTTGCAGCTAATTTTGCAACTTTATAAAGTGGCAGATTTGCCCCCAAAAAACTCAGAAACTTACAAGAAATACACGTAGCGTACAACTTGGATGTTTGTGCCAATACTTTCGGTCGGGTTTTCAAATAAGGAGATATTAATTTAGCAGAGATTAACCATATCATGTTAAGCATTCACACTTTGAAGCATTGTCGCTCTAGCTGCCGTGTATGACGACTAAAGTTTAAATTAAGAATAAATCCGACTCTATCCTGCCTTTTCATTTTATAAGGTGTCCCATTAACCACCAACGAATCCTCACATAAGACTATAGCTACGCTACGTTTATTTGTTGTAAATTTCTGAGTTTTTTCCTTGGAATATTGCCGTACCTCTGGGGAAAAAAATAGATTAATACGTGGCAGTTTTCAGGAGACAACCCCAAAACTAACTAATTTAAAAATCTCTATTTTCAAGAGAAGAAAAAAAGTCGACACCCGTCCATCTTAACATGGTCTCCGATACATTGATGTGAATGAAATGTGGCTGCAGGCAGCTGTCCAGCGAGCAGGCCATCCTCCAGCAGACGCTACAGAAAGAATCCAAAGTCAACAAGCGTCTGTCGATGGAGAACGAGGAGCTGCTGTGGAAACTGCATAACGGCGACCTGCTGGGAAGTCCGCGCCGCCTCTCCCCCACGTCTCCCTTCAGCTCGCCACGGAACTCTGCGTCATTCCCCGCCACCGCGCCCTTATCTCCGAGATAACGCCGTCCTCCTCTCCTCCAAGTAGCATGACGATGGATGACATTTCCAAAGACTGCACAGTGCTGTTTGCATCTCTCATGATGAACTTGCAGTAGAAGACTGGAGACATGGCAGATGCACTTGGATGTGAGCGTGAGGCTTGTATAGCTTTTTGACTACCAAATGCCAACAAAATTCCTCTTTTTTCTGGAGAAAATCGCAGGCATAACTCAGGGTCTGTATATAGCACCTCCCTCTTGTTTCTGTTCTGTACACATTAAGGAGGAGAAGGAGAAAAAGTTGCTCTGCAAACCATAATCTGTCATTTTCATGTTTTTGGCTTGACGCCTTTCTTCTTCTTTTAAAGAGGACGTTTTAATTTCTCACCAAAGAGCGAAGCTCAATCACTGGTCTGCTTCAGACCTCTGGAAGAAGTGAATGAACTTCACATGCTAACGTGAGCTAGCGACAACTTGTACTCAGTTTGTTCAACAGACCTAAAAGCGTAGTCTTGAACTTGGACGTTCTTGTTCTATGTTTGCTCCTTCCTACCTTACTCTACTATGTGGAATGTAATTCTCCTTGGATGTTCCACTACGTCTGTACAGGCCAGATTAGACGCCACCTCCCATTTCTATTAGGAAAATGTTCCCTAAAATCCCTGATAAATAACACTCATTAACACCTAAAATCACCCAAAGCGCTCATTAATTTAGTAGCTGATCGCTTGTATTGTCACATGTGACTAACCTTTCCCACAGTGTGAAAACATATTTAGAGACAACGGAAGAGGATTAGGGTCAGTGAAGAGGAAAAAAAAGGTTGGCAAGATTCTGACTTTAAAGTGAGAATTCTGACTTTAATCACAAAATTCTGACTTTAAAGTGAGAATTCTCACTCAGATTAAAGTGAGAATTCTGACTTAAATCACAGAATTCTGATTTTAATTAATTCTGAGAATAAAGTGAGAATCCTGCCAACCTTTTTTTTCTCTCTTCACTGGTCCTAATCCTCTTCCATAAGTACGGAGACACTGACATATTAAGTTGGACTTTTTCTCTTAATGCTCAAAAACTTCAAATGCACCCACAATCAGTACAGTATGTTCTTTTATTTTTGGAAACAGGATAAATACAGTATGACATCTGATTTTAGTAATGTTTTGATGGTTGCAATCCAACAACAATGATGCTGTGATACCAAAAATGAAACGACCGTATATTTTGTAAATATGGACTACATGATATATATTGCTATTGTAACTGTCAAGTTAGCATGCTTTTCAACCTATTGGCCAAGTGGTTGATCAGAGATGTCACCTGCCGGATTCTTGGCGTCCAGTTGTCCCGGGTCCTTGGCCTGCGGTTGCTCAAGGTCAGCAGCACGAACCATCATGACCACTGATTTGATGGAGTACCACCACCCGTGCCATGTGTACCACACCATCCCGTCATCGCTCATTGCTTGGTACGGCCCTTTGTAGTAATGGCCGTTAAGGTTCCCTGAATCACACCTGCCCACAGGAATTCACAATATGAGAAATATACTTCTTTGCATGGCGGATTCATGGAAAAGAGAAAATGTTTTGACCTGGTGAACCACCAGCCTGACTTGCTGTGTCTGATGCACTTGCCGTCTCCACCAGGCTGCTTGTCATAGGTGCTGAATTTGACCCCATCCCAACTGCTGCCCGGAGCTTGCTGCTTGGTGGCGTGCAGGTCACCCAGGGCGTCCCCTGCATTGCCTTGATACTCCCCCAAATGCAACCGGTACAAGTCCTTTGACAGATGAGTCAGCAAAAGTTAGAATTCATGGTCAACGGTCAAGGAAGTGATGAGGACGGAACCACACTTCCAACAAGCTAAATGAGATAACCAAGCAAAGCGGCAGACTAGATTGCTGTATCAGAAGAGTTCTGGGACTGCTGTCATAAACCCAAATGACTTTTTCCTTTCAATTTAGGCCAAACGATGAACCAGCACGTCTACAAGGTGATCCCGCCGGTGGCGTTGTTTCGTTCAATTCCTTGCTCAGAGGAATGCAGAGGATCCTGTAAGAAGCAAAATAAGGCTGGGAAAATGTTTTAGACTCCAGACTTCAAACGGGAAAATGTGCAGTTGAAATACATGTTATGACAACAGTCCCAGAACTCAAGTCTACATTGTAGACAGGGATGGGCAAAAAAAATTAGTTTCACCATTCAATTCAATTCAATGGATGAATTTGAATCGACTCCACCCCGCAGGATGTTGACGTGAAATTGAATTTGAATTGAAGTTAGTGGAATTTAATTCAGTGCAATTCAGAGAAATTCCTTCCTATTGAATGTCAATGAAAATGAGACTTAACATGTTTTTCTTCAAAATGATAATACTAGGGGAGCCAAAATTAGTTCCTTTAACGCCACAAATTTTTTAATACACGATTAATACTTGACAACCCTGTACTGGGAGGAATTCCAGACATCCACGTCAAAATTTAGCAGTAATGAATTTAATAATAAATAATGCATATTTGTGGAGAATGGGGTCAAGTTGTATTATACAATTTGAAAAATGTGCAGAAATTCACAAGTTACTTCATGTTAAAGATTAGATAGCTCTTAATATGAAAAGAAAAATCGACTGAGCTGTCACCAATGTCTTACAAATGCAATTATGCCATCTAGTGGCAGATCAATCACCTCAACACAAAATATCACACTAGTTTTTACTGTACAATACATCTTTTTAATTTTAACTAAATTTTATGAATTATGAAATTACTGTATCGTTGACTAAAAGATGCATTCATATTTTGATTAGTTTAACCTCTTTTTCTCACTTTTATGTTAACATATGCAAAAATACTTTATTGTACATTTAGAACAGATATTCAATTTGCCATTAATTGTGAGTTAACTATTGAAGTCATGCGATTATTTACGATTTACGAAAATTTTCAATCGTCTGATCCCCCCTCCCCCTAGTTAATACATAGCCAATCAGCAAGTATAAATTCTCTTAATGTTAAAAAGCTTAGCAATGGTGTCTTATCCAGTCCTAATTTCAAAGTCATGAAATGAAACAATGTTTTTGTAATTAGGGGTAGGGTGGCACTTGACCATGCGCACTCCTCCCTTTAACTGTAAACTAACGACGAAGATTCATCACTGGATTCGGCTGCAATCCCCATCTACCTCTACCTTTTTGGCCTGGGAGAAAGATGTGTGGAAGATGGACAACATGCGGCGAATTCTATTTTTCAACGGGGGAAGGGAGTGAATAATTTAATTGAAATTTAGGAGCCATTCTCATTTCAATTTTGAGTTTTGCCCATCCCTACTTGTTGGTGAACAAAAAAGTCAGTTGTTGTTGAAGAAGTCCAACCAGATGGCAAGTCCACAAGTGTACACCTTTGCTTGCGCTTAGAAATGGCAAACGTTAGTCTAAATAAGAGCCGTCCTGTTGTGAGAAAAGAAGGAAGGTCGAGGTTAAAGATAAGGTGCTTCCAAACAGCGGATGTCAACTTACCATTTCGCTGTCCACTTTAAAATTCTTGTACTCTGCGAAGCTTTCTTTACCCTCAAAGTCTTCCATATTAATGCGCAGGTCGTGCTTTCCTACAAGAGTTTTTATTAAATATCATTTGTGTGTCAAATCACACACACGCGCACACACCTGGTGAAGTGAGATGATGTAGAGCATCATTGCCCAGCCAGAATTCTCCATTTGGAGAATGCAGATCCCCAAACCCATGCTTGTACTCCACCCACGCTCTGCGCACACACACACACCGTTTACTTATTATGACTTAAAAGTTGCATAAATTTCATGTTTGCAAAGTCACACACACACCTATCAAAGTCCTCTGTGCCGTCCCTCCTCCTCTGAAAAACTGTCCATCCTCCTCCGTTGTTCATGTCACAGTAGACACTGAGCGCTGTGGGGAAGCCACCGGGCCGAATCACATACAAGCCACTGGCCACGTTTCCATCAGAAAACACCTCGGAGCAGTCTATATACACACGCACACGCACACACGCTAAGTAGAGTACATACAGTTATGCCCAAAAAGTATTCATTTAATTATAAATACGATAAATGATTCAACGTTTTTTAACAATGGTTTTCATATTATAGTGCTGCACTATCTTCAGAGTACCAAACATGTTAACACATACATCAAAGTCTCTCAGACTGTATTAACAGTAGTGACGAGTACCTCTGTAGAGGTTTTGCGTGCCCAGATGTGAGTTGGGGATGTGCTCCAGCTGCTGAGCTTGGTGGTTGTGGAGCACCTGGATGTATCTGTGCTGCTCATTGATCACGTTGGTCAGTTCCTCAATCTCTGACTCCAGGCGGACCACTATCTGTTCACATGGCAAAGGGACCTGGACAAAGAATCAGGCAGCACAAGCGAGAAGCATGTTACGTGAAGAATACCATAACAATAAAACAATGGCAAATCCATTTTAAAATTATTTTTTAATTATTTAAAATCACATATTTTAATTTGCATGAGTTTGTTTGCGCAGTGGCGACCCCTGACGACAACTCGTGCAACAACAATGTTTAAGAACGAGGTAGGATTTCTTACCGCTACTGAGACAGCCATGTGAAAAAGAATATAAACTGATGTAAGCATTCCCATCATTTCAGTCCTCTTACGTCCTGCTGCCTTGTTCTCTGTTGCTTTCTCTCTGGTGTTCAGCGGCATTACTCAGTGCAGTGCTCTCCCACCTTTGCATGCATATCCGCCATCTACTGGCAAGAATAAACACGTTTGGGTCTCCTTTTAAACGTTCACAAATTTTGAAATCTCGCCGGTACCTTAACGTCACGTGCCCTAAATTGCTAAGATAATTACATTATTTGGTTTTTATTCCATCCATCCATTATCTGAACCGCTTATACGCCATTAATTTAGAACGACGTGCATTTTAAAACATGTAATACAATAAGCGATAAGGCTTGTCTTAATTACTTAGCAGTTAATCCGTAAAGAATGGTAATAAATTATGTTGTAGAGAAAACGTTGCAATAATATAGAGAAAAATCATAGCTGTGTTCGGAAAAAATGCGACTCCGGTGGGACTCGAACCCACAACCTTTGAATCACTTCAATTCTTCTAGAAGTCCAATGCGCTATCCATTGCGCCACGGAGCCACCTGTTGCAGTCTCCCTCTTATTTCAATATATTACATGCATTGGTACCGAATATAATGGCAGATTTGCTGGATAGTGAGCTGCTCTCATCTCGCTACTTTGTCCTTTCCAGATCCTCACTCGTGTTTATACACTAAATATCCTGCTCTCATCTCGCTACTTTGTCCTTTCCAGATCCTCACTCGTATTTATACGCTAAATATCCTGCTCTATGGCATACGACAAAGCGCAGAACTAGTATGGCTGAATGTCCACCTAGTTCTGACGAAGACTGCACTAGTTAGGAAACACTACTGTCTGATATCAAGGATATGGAATAAATGCTCAAAGGGCTTGCCATACTGCTCTCATCTCGCTACTTTGTCCTTTCCAGATCCTCACTCTTGTGTTTATACGGTAACTCCTCCCACCAGAAATTCCATGTGGCAGTTTCTTGAGTGGTAATATGGCGGCCTCGCGGCTTCAAAAGTCTTGGCCTATTAGCTATCCAGTTACACCGCTGACCCGTATATGATAGGCCAAGACTTTTGAAGCCGCCATATTACCACTCCCCAAGAAACGTTTCTCGGCATACGATCTTAAACATTTACCGTATTGAAATTGGAGAACATTTGAGACAGTACTAAGTAGAAACAACATGATTTATGATGTTTTAAATTTGTACATACATACATACATACAACATAAAAGAGAGGACTTCAGACATTTTAAAACGTCTGTTACAAGCGGAAACAATCCCTACACAATAAAAGCAAACATGATAGACAGGACTAACAACTAAAAAATAAGTGACGAGACATGACAAATACAAAGCGGTTATCATTTGTGTACAAACACAGGGTGCATTGCTGTTGTGGGAATCAAACTCTGTAAACCGACTAGGCATTCCGCCTGTGAATGTTAAACTTTCATTCAACGCCGCATTTTGGAGTTCAATATGATCACACATTAAAGGTGCAATGTGGAGTTGAAAGTCTTGATGTTAAGCTTTTTTTTCTACATCATGCATGATCTACTAATGCCTAGATGAGTACAAAGAGCCCTGACTTTTTTTAACAAAGACTGCGCCTATGGGCTTGTAATTTCCCTTCAATGTGGAGTGTTCACCCCCGAACTTTACAAAGTGGCAGCAGTTCCACTTTAGGTAGCAGTCGTGAGTAAAAAAGTGGCACAATGCTCTTTTAAAAACTGACCTACTACATATGGAGGTAAATATGGTACAAAAGTAACTTGTACCTGTAAAAAAAAAAAAAAAAAACTCAAACTGCTGCTACTGCTTAGATGTGAAGATTACTAGAGCTACAGAACCCTAATGAATGTTTTACAAGATAACCTAAACCTATGACCAAAAGTGGACAGTACTCAGCTACTTGTATTTGAGTAACTTTTGAAGACATTAGAATATCTTTATTTTTTTTAATGTATTTATTTATTTTTTAATGTAGCTACAAGGGGGCACAAGCCAGTGTCTTCTTGTGTTGTGTCAGGAAGGGCATAAAAACTTTGGCCAAATCAAACATGCGAATCAACTATATGACTTCCATACTGGATCGGTTGAGGCCCGGATTAACAACAACAACCGCCATCGGTGCTGTTGACCTACAGGGTGCCAGTGGAAACTGGACTACTGTTGGTCGAAGAAGGAGAGGAGGAAGGTGTGTTCGTAGGAGGAAAGAGAAGAGGAACACCAAAAATCTAGGACCGAGAGTTGGGACTTTGAATGTTGGAACTATGACAGGAAAAGGTAGAGAGCTGGTTGACATGATGCAGAGGAGGAAGGTGGACATATTGTGTGTTTAGGGAGACAAGCTAGAAGTTTAGGAGAAGTTATTCTATCATGGTGTAGATAGGAAGAGAAATGGAGTAGCAGTTATCATGACAGAGGAGTTTGTTAGGAACGTCCTGGAGGTAAAAAGAGTGTCAGATAGAGTGATGAGCCTGAAGCTAGGAATCGAAGGTGTGATGATCAATGTTGCTAGTGGGTATGAGCCACAGGTAGGATGTGAGCTGGAGGAGAAGAAAAACTTTTGGTTGGAACTTGATGAAATGATGCAGAGCATCCCTAGAAGTGAGAGAGTTGTCATTGGTGCTGACTTCAATGGACACGGTGCAGGAAACAGAGGTGATGAGGAGGTGATGGGCAAGTTTGGTATCCAGGAGAGGAACACAGAAGGACAGATGGTGGTTGACTTCGCAAAAAAGAATGGAAATGGCTGTCGTGAATACTTTCTTCCAGAAGAGGCAGGAACATAGGGTGACCTACAAGAGTGGAGGTAGGAGTACACAGGTAGACTACATCTTGTGTAGACGGTGTAATCTGAAGGGAATCAGCGACTGCAAAGTAGTGGTAGGTGAGAGTGTAGCCAGACAGCATACGATGGTAGGGTGAAGGATAACTCTGGTGGTGAGGAAGACAAAGACGGCAAGGGCAGAGCAGAGAACGAAATGGTAGAAGCTGAAAAAGGAAGTGTTATATGACTTTCAGGAAGGAATTCAGGCAGGCTCTGGATGGTCAGGAGGTGCTTCCAAATGACTGGACAACTACAGCAAATGTGATCAGGGAGAGAGGTAGGACAGTCCTTGGTCTGTCATCTGGAAGAGAAGGAGATAAGGAGACTTGGTGGAATGAGGAGTTGCAGAAGTGGATCCAGAGAAAGAGGTTAGCTAAGAAGAAGTGGGACACTGAGAGGACTGAAGAAAGTAGACAGGAGTACAGGGCAATGCAGAGTAGGGTGAAAGTAGAAGTGGCAAAGGCCAAACAAGGGGCTTACAATGACTTGCATGCTAGGTTGGATAGCGAGGAGGGAGAGACTAATCTATACAGGTTGGCAAAGCAAAGAGACAGAGATGGGAAGGATGAGCAACAGGTTAGAGTAATAAAGGATAGGGATGGAAGTGTGTGGACAGATGCCAGTAGTGTGATGGGAAGATGGAAAGAGTACTTTGAAGAGTTGATGAATGAGGAAAATGAGAGAGAACGAAGAGTAGAAGAGGTGACTGTTGAGGACAAGGAAGTAGCAAAGATTAGTAAGGATGAAGTGAGAAGGGCATTGAAGAGGATGAAGTGTGGAAAGGCACTCGGTCCTGATGATATACCTGTGGAGGTATAGAAGTGTCTAGGAGAGGTAGCAGTAGAATTTCTGACTGGGTTGTTCAACAGGATCTTAGATAGTGAGAAGATGCCTGAGGAATGGAGAAGTGTGCCGGTGCCCATTTTTAAGAACAAGGGAGACATACAGAGTTGTGGCAACTACAGAGGAATAAAGCTAATGAGCCACACAATGAAGCTATGGGAAAGAGTAGTTGAAGCTAGACTGAGGGCAGAGGTGAACATTTGTGAGCAGCAGTATGGTTTCATGCCCCCCCCAAAAAAGAGTACCACAGATGCAGTATTTGCTTTGAAGATATTGATAGAGAAGTACAGAGAAGGTCAGAAGGAGCTGCATTGTGTCTTTGTAGATCTGGAGAAAGCTTACGACAGGATGCCCAGAGAGGAACTGTGGTTTTGTATGAGGAAGTCAGGACTAGCAGTAAAGTATTAAGGGTCAACAGTCCAGAGCAATGGAGAGTGTGAGAAAGAAGTGAAGAAGCGTGTGCAGGCAGGCTGGAACGGGTGGAGAAAAGTGTCAGGTGTGACAAAAGAGTTTCAGCTAAAATTAAAGGAAAGGTTTATAAAACTGTGGTGAGACCAGCGATGTTGTTTGGTCTGGAGACAGTGCCACTGAGGGAAAAAAAACGGAGGCAGAGATGGAGGTGGAAGAGATGAAGATGCTGAGGTTCTTTTTGGGAGTGACCAGGATGGATAGAATCAGGAATGAGTACATCAGAGGGACAGCACGTTAGATGCTTTGGAGATAGTCAGAGAGGCCAGACTGAGATGGTTTGGACATGTCCAGAGGAGAGATAGTGAGTATATTGGCAGAAGGATGCCGAGAAGATGCAGAGGACAGGGTTAGAGGGCGCAACTGATTTGTTGTGGCAACCCCTAAAGGGAAAAGCCGAAAGTAAAAGAAGAATATCTTTATTTTTTCTTGTACTTGAGTATCATTATATTCCAGTATCTGTACTCTTACTATTATAATAACATGAAAACAAAACATTTTTACTGCGAATCTTTAAGCCGCTACAGGTATTTTAACCTGAACCATTTAGCCTCTGTATTTAATAATTTTATTTTAAATATTAAAATTTCTTGATAAATGTCAGTATTTTTACAATGTATGCTTTGCAAACACAGTTATAAAAAAAAAAGAGGCATGTACACTCTTAGTTTACTCACAGTACTCAAATATTTGTGCAAGTATTTTTTCTGTACTTTTAATTTATACTGCAGTTTAATTTTTCAATGTAACATTACTCTTGTTTGAATATAAATATTGGCTATTCTGCTTTTGAAATGCTTTGAAAGACACTGTCACCTAGCTACTTTAACAAAAGTAACTAGGTCAAATGTTAGTTTATTTATTTTTAATTAAATGAGAATAATCTCATAAGTTTCAAAATCTTGCTCAAAAGGTGGAGACAACTGCTGGAGACACTGCTTAAGCATCAGTGAAAAGGATGACCCACTCCATCAGCAAGCAGCCAAGAGACAGGAGATGACACCTGATCTTCAAATCGATGTTGACACAATGATGCAGAAACGGCTCTTCTGGACATCAAATAAAACATTTCAAATGATGCTTTGTTATTTGCCTCAGTATTTCACTTTCCCAAAGGTGATTGCAGTGACATTCTCTCAGAACAGTAACCAGTGCATTAAGGATTCTCATTTGTTGGACTTCACAGGCGCTTTGAAGCAGGTTTGATGCCACACCAAGAAGGAGCTTTGATTGACTGCATGCTGGCATCTGTGCAAACGGAATGGTTGGGTCAGCATATTAATAAAATAAAAATAATCATAACTTCCTAGGTGGGTCATTATCAAAACACAGCCACTGACATTATGCATAATCAGTAAAACGTTTAGCTTTGTCTTGTTAACCAGAAAAAAAAATGAAGATTTTATCACATCTTAATATCAGAAATAGTGGTAATACTAAGAGACACAGACATTGTTCATAAACATTTCCATTTGTATTATTTTTATTTGGCTTCAGTGTTGAAGGCAAATGTTTATGTTTAAAAGTGTTTAAAAAAGATCATTAGAATTTCACTGCAAAACTTGTTTTAACAACACATTGGGATACTATATATAAAAACGGCGAGTTTAATATATCTCAGTTCAAGTATACAGGTAGTTTTTGAAGACATTAAAGAAATGCTGGGGCAAGCTATTGATCGTATGTTTACACTGTCTCAGCTATGACAATACAGTGGCCCAGGTAAAAGGAAATGCATTCAGGACAGAAAGTCACAGTCCAAAGGTAGGCTTCAAATTTTTAAATGAAAATCGTGACTTCAATGTGTTCAGTTTTTGTGACAATTAGCAACACGAGATGAGCTAGCTAGCACCGGATTATCTGAGCTATGATCGTATAAAAAATCTTACCATCATACTAAAACTTCTTTCTTTCTGGCCACTTTGAGTGCTCTGCAGGTCAACCAACCTTGTGCATATTGATGAGAAAAACGTGGCGTCATTTGAGATCAACCCACTGTTATGGAGGTAAATATGGTCCAAAAGTAACTTGTAAAAATTTTTTTTTAGTTGTATTAAAAAAAAAATTATACCTGTAGAAAAAAGTATAAATTTGTATCTGTAAAAGTCGTGATTTGTACCTGTAAAAAAAATGTGTACCTGTAAAAGTCGTGATATGTACCTGTACAAAAAAAAAATTGTACCTGTGCAAAAAAGTGTAAATTTGTATCTGTAAAAGTCGTGATTTGTACCTGTAGAAATGACAACTTGTAGTCAAAGAAGTCGCCACTAGGAGTCACAAGTGGTTTTTCTGCTGCTCTCCAGTCACGTGACTTTTGCACCAAATCTCTCACTACAGATGGTGCAAAACTGATTTGTACTTGTAGAGCACCGTGATTTGTACTCGTAGAAGAAGAGGGCGGGCTCTGGAGGATTTGGGCGGGCTGAAGCTCAACCTCATTGGTTTAGCGAACGACAGTGGGTTGAACTCAAATGACGCCACGTTTTTATCATTAATATGCACAAGTCCGAAATTCCCAACAGAGTAGCCACACCAGTTTACTTGTCATTTTGGAAGAAGAGGACGTCCCAGGCGTGAACATTTCAACATGGTTCAATATACAAACACCATGTGGAATAGCTTAAACGTTGGTTGACATGCAGAGCACTCAAAGTGGGCCGAAAGAAAGAAGTTTTAGTATGAAGGTAAGATTTATTGTACGATCATAGCTCGTAATCCGGGGCTATTTAACTCATCTCATGTTGTTAATTGTCACGAAAACTGAACACATTGAAGTCACGATTTTCATTTAAAGATTTGAAGTCTACTAGTGTAAACATAAAGAAAGAAGTTTTAGTATGAAGGTAAGATTTATTGTACAATCATAGCTCGTAATCCCGGGGCTAGTTAGCTCATCTCATGTTGTTGAAAACTCAACACATTGAAGTCACGATTTTCATTTCAAGATTTGAAGCCTACCTTTGGACTGTGACTTTCTTTTGTATTTGATGTTTGACTTCTGAGGGCTTTTTCAAGTTGAACTAAAATGTCAAGTACAGTTTATTCATATTGTGACTGCAAATAATGATTATTTTTACAATAGAATAAACTTACTATCATATTTTCCGTAAATTCATTATGATTAATTTACTGGTTTGGTCTGAAACATATATATCGTCACTCGGGGTGTTAAAAAAAAAATTTGATTTGGCAATGTATCGCAATATTACAGCGCACAATTCTCGAATGGATTCAATATGCGGCCAAATAGATTTTTAAACATAATTTTTTTATGGAAATATTCAACAAAACGTCTTACTTAGGGTTAGGATTCACACATTAAGCATGAAATAATGTTATATTAATGGAACATTAAGCCTTAATATTTTATTTCAGTGCTGTTCAAACATGAAACAGACTGCAACCTGTTTGTTAAACGCAGTGGCTCAGTTATAAGCTTGAATTTTCAGATAAATAAATACATTTTCATACAAATCTTACAGTGTACATGTACAAGTTTACTGATTAGTATTTTCTAAATTTGAGTAAAAAATAAATAAATCGCAATAGTCAATTTATAGATTCGTATCGGGATTAATCGGCATCGAATCGAATCGTGACCTATGAATCGTGATACGAATCGAATTGCCAGGTACTAGTCAATTCACAACCCTAATCGTCACCTTCTTAAATCAATCGCCTCTGTTATTTTTTAAGATTTACACAGGAAACAAAAAAATTGAACCATTTTCATCATGGGATGATTAAGGCAAAAAAATATTTTTTATAAAAAAATGACTTTGGCAATTATTTTAAGAGGGTGACAATATAAAATAAGCAAATAAAAGTAAGAATAAGTCAAAACAGATGTTTGCAAATGTCTTATTTTGATTAAAGGGGAAGTCAACACCAAAAAATCTTTTCAGTATGTCCTATGCATTCCCTCTAGTTTTATTTGCGGTATTCTGAATAATATTGTGGAATATGAGTTAAGTGGCAAAATCCATCCGTTTTTATCCATCTCAACAGGCGGCAATTTTGCCACTTGCTTAACTGAAAATCGCATCATAGTTGTTCAGGGTTTAGGTCATGACAAATCGTGGCTCACCTGTTTTCTGAAACTGAGTGCAAGATTGTTGAGCGCAAGATAATAATAAAAAAAAAAGAAGTGTACAATACATAGGTATTGTGTAATAATGGCCGCATAGTAATACTGTACTGAAATAAATGCAATAAAATAAACCCCGAACATACATTAATGAAAACAAAAGACAATTTCACTATAATTATACCGGTAGTTGGTTTTAGTTTGTTTTACGAACATAAAATGTAGTTTGTAAAAGCACTCGTTGTACTATTGTATTTCATTAATATTTTTGTTATAATTTCTTTGACTATAATAACCTTGACACATACACAAAATGTATGGAGCCACAACACTGACAATAAAATTTGGTATTGGGGGGAAAAAAAATTGTCATTGTGGAAAAAGCTGCATTGACATTGAAACAAGTATTGGCAATGTAAAAGGTTGTGTTGAAAAATAAAATACAGACATTCCAAAAACACTATTTTCTTTAAGCATATTTTTGTATTATGATGTCTTTTTCAATGCCAATCTGCAAAAAAAAAATGTACACTTTTTTTCCGAGTGTCACAGGTTTTCAGTTTCACTTGGGGCTTTGAGCTGGAGAACGCCTTCCAACTTTTCAGGAGAAGAGAGAGGAGAACGCGCTCTCTGTCGGCTAAAGGCAATACCTGAATTCCCTGTGGCAGATAGTCAGCTAGGAAGTCTGGCTCTGTTTACACATCAATGATTATCTGATCTCCTGTTTTCTATCTTGTGACTGCTTGGGGGCAGCAGAGGGAGGCACAACAAAGGAAGAAGAAGAAGAAGGGGAGGGGCGCAGCTGAGGATTGGTGGAAGCGAAAGGGGTGGGGCTTTTGGGATGACTGAAGGATATTAGTGTTTTGCACTTTGGAGGAGGGGACACAGATGGGGAAGAACAATGGCGGCGTTTGGCCGCTCTATGTCTGTCTCAAAAGCTTTTGAAAATAAATCCTTTGAAGGAAAACCTGATTCACGATCTCATTGTCTGATTCTGATAATCAACATTATGAACACGCGGAAAACAAGGAACGTTTTCCAACAACACCATAATACAAAAAAAACATGCTTAAAGAAAATAGTGTTTTTGTAATGTCTGTATTTTATTTTTCGATACAACCTTTTACAATACCAATACTTGTTTTCCAATACCAATGCTTGTTTCAATGTCAATGCAGCTGTTTACACAATGACATTATTTTTTTCCAATACCAATTTTTATTGTCACTCTTGTGGCTCCATAAAAATGTGGCCTCTGCATTTGACCCATCACAGTCAAAACACAACTGGAGAAGGAGGTTAATGCTTCTTTGTCCGGGGAACAGATCACTGTATCTAACTTGCTCAAGGACACCACAGCCGTGTGTCCGGGATGGATGGATTGAACCCGGGTCCTCACAGTGGAAGGCAACAAATTTCTTAACCATTTTCCTGCCCTGTCAAGTGTGAATCCTATCATGTGAAAATGTGACGCGATGATGGCATCACGCTAAAAACTGAACTTTATGTTCTTATGTGTCAGCCATACAGTATACTTCCATACACTCTAATTTATAAATATATCAAGTAGACTAATGCATGTAGCCCTTTAAAGGGGAAGAAAACATATTTCCATTGATGTCCTTATCTTCTTATCTACTGATGCATCCTTCGGCACCTAATGGTACTCGTCCGGTGTGAGGAGAAAGCCGCTGCACAGGCCAACTTGAATTCAAACATCAGGCAAAATGGAGAATGGTGGTCCAACACAAAAGTAGCAATGATGACCATTAAGCAGCATGGGAGATCCATTTCTTATGCGATGGCTCCGAGTCAACCTTGATGGAGTGCAACAAAATGAGAGCACGCAGGAGAGTGCAGGGAAGAAATTCAACATTGGACATCCTGGAGGTCATCTGCTCGGGTAACTGCATGTATGTACAGAACTTCACTTTTTAAAGGGGAAGTCAAGTGAGAAATATTCACACTCATCGAAATGTGACTTTCGGATTAATATTGTGCTTGTAGAATATGAGTTAAGCAGCTAAATCCACCCATTTCATTTGTATGCATCTCAGGTGGCAGCCATTTTGACACTTGCACAGAGCTCAGGTGACAACCAATCACAGCTCAACTTGAGAACATCACAGAACTTAGAAAACAGGTAAGCCGTGATTAGTCGTTACCTGAGCCCTGAGCAACTGTGATGTCATTTTCAGTTGACAGCAAGTGGCAAAATGCCCGCCCCATGAGAAAACGGCTGGATTTTGCTGCTTAACTCATAATCCACAAATGTAATATTAATCAGAATGTTATGTTTAGACTCGTGAGGTCACATATCCTAACATATTATTGTCAAGAAATGTTTATGGGTGACTTCCTCTAAGCAGCAACCAAATCTTTAACACTGTGGCATAACAACTCCAATCTCCCAAGTTTTTGCTCCAAATGTCAGTTTCTCTGCTTTGTTACAGGTTCATTTAGGCTTGTGGGTGGCCGTGGGCTTTGCTCAGGCAATTTGGAAGTTAAGGCTCTTAATGGCTGGGCCCCAGTGTGTGACGAAGGCTTTGACTCGGAAGCTAAAAAGGTGGCCTGCAGGGAGCTCGACTGCGGGCCTCCCTTACATGCTGTTGGGTCGTATGGTGGAGAAAAAGAAAGAAGGCTGCCTCCATCAAAAACGTTCCAGTGCAAAGGCAATGAGAGTCGCCTCCAGGACTGCGCCAGCTCAACCCATGAAGACTGCAGACCACCCCCTGCACTTGCATGCGCAAGTAAATACACAAAATACTTCATTTCATGTCCATTTGCTTTGATGAATTGATCTCTCAGAACACATATACATTGCTCATTGAAATGAGAAACCAACACATAGGGAGGGCCCTTTTTTCATAGACAAGCACGTGTTCGCTTTTCTGAGCGACAGCCATGACAAATGCAGCTAGGCATGTTGGTGAAGTCTAGAGAGGTAAAAAAATAATGAATTAATCGACAAGTAGCCGATTATCTAATTAATCGGCAACTATTTTAATAATCGCGCAATCGTTTGGAGCCATTTTTTATTTATTTAAAATTGTACAAATCCTCTGATTAAGCATATGAACAGTAATTGTTCACTGATTTCTGTAGTCATTCATGAAAGAAAACTGATTATCGTCTGTGTTTAATCAAAATGTGAAAAACATCAGTTTTTACTATTGGAAAACAATGATGAACCGGTATCATTGTACAACATCAATCCCCCTTTAAAAATAAATAAATAAATAATAATAATAATAACAATGATACGACTATGAAATACAAAATAAACACCAATAACTGGTGAATAAACAGTAATCAGGGAAAAAATGTTTTTGTATTACTTTACACCTTAATGCAAAATTAAAATGAATCAGATTAGTCGATTAATTGATTGAATAATTGATAGATTAATCAATTAAAAAAATATTCGATAGTGACAGCACTAGTAATGTCATTCTTCTTGACTCTGAATTTGAATTTCAAATGCCTTTTACAAACCAGATAAATTGTTACCACCTCAAAGAAATGTGATTTTATGTAAACCAAATGGACAGAAATTTTATACATTTGAACTAAATTTTTCTTGGTTAATGAGCATATCATCATATCTAGCACATCTACACGTTTTTTTTTCTCCAACTGATTAAATTTAGTTGGTTTTGCAATTCACTGCCTTGCGTTAAATTTAGGGAATCTGAATAAATAAGTTCTGTTTGTTTTTTTGGGGTTAAATTCAAATACAATTAAATAGCTTCACTTATTTAATAAACAATGCAATGATTCATTATTCAGCCCATATTATAGTATTGACTGTTTGAATGGTAAAGTCCAGAGGTGGCAAATCAAGGTTCAGAAAGTAAAAACCCTGCCACAGTTTGGCTTTAGCCCCAAGTGGCAAGCTAGGGAGTTAGCTAACTAGCACCTGAGGCTAAAGCCAAACTGTGACAGGGTTTACTTTCTGGACCTGGACTTTCCATCTCTGGTTTGGACTGATGGCAGCAGCAATGACACGTGAAGCTTTGTTTATGAATTGTTTCTGTGTGATCAGATGTTCAGGACTTCAGGCTAACGGGAGGAAACAGCACCTGTGACAGTATTGTAGAAAGAAAGGCTAAGGGAGAGTGGATGGCATTTCTGGAGCGAAAAACACTCTGCTGACATGTGCAACAAGAAGCTCGGCTGTGGAAGTGCTATCTCATCATCAAGTCATTATCTAGACAGAAAACAACCTGTGTGGATGTCTTACTGTGGAAACTCCATTTGTAATGAGTGGCATACGGGCACATCAGACCATTTGATTACTCTGGCTTGTTCAGGTAACTTTCATTAAAACGGAGCCTAATGTATTTAAAAAATAAAAAATAAAGATTTTCATTGGCATTGCCCTCTCCTTTCTTCATGGCAAAAAGTGTCCAACTCCTGGATGGTGAAGGAATATTTTGATTACTATTTTAAGTGTAATCTTTGCGTGTCCAAAATAATTGTATTCAGGATCTGATGAAGAAGTTTTCTTGCAAGAATTTATTTAGAGGCCTCTAAAGACACAGTCAGGACATCACATCAGAATGCAACGTGATGATCCCAAGTGTGTGACAATTTACAGAACATCGACTCATTTATACTCAAAAGATAAAAGGTTCCTCCTCCCGGCTCTTGATTGAACAAAGGTCAGACATGTCATCTCCTAGATTGAACAAAGGTGTAAGGTTGACGGTAAACAGACATCTTTATACAGTTCCCCTTCTTGATTGGGGGAACAGAAGTAATCAAAATCTGACCCCAGACCTTCAGTCCCTAAGTGACAAGAGACTCTGACAACATCATGCACATTGCCCCTCCAACAGCATTTGAGGGTACAAAGATCAAATAAAGTTCACAAAATCACCATCCCACTGTATTCTTTTAAACACTCATGATTATATCACATTGATATGCCTATAAGTAAATTCAAAAACAGTAAAACATCAAATTGAAAATGTTAAATGTCTTCAGTCCTACCATTGAACTTCTATAAGTTCAAAAACCGGACATTTAATCCCACAATAGTCTAGAGAGAAAGTCCAGCGCGAATCTTGATCGTCGCAAAAATGAAGCAATGTTTATGTGAGGAGTTTAGAAATAAGAATAGCAGGTGAGAGAGAGAGAGAGAGAAAGATAGAGGGGCTTAGCAGTCAGAATTCATTGATTCATTAAAAAATTCAGTGGAAGGGGCATAATAAATGTGAGGCATAACACTATGTGATGTGGTTAAGTGTCACGACGCAATAGCAGATGTGTCCGTCCCTCGAAGCCATCTCCTGATGAAGGTCTTGTTGAATGAAAAGTGTGTTCGACAGTTGGTCAATTTTTTAAAAAAGAGGCGTTTGTCAGCCTCTTTCTGAACCTGGCTGACTGCCAGAGATCGCAGGAAAGGTCACGGGACTTCATTCCCAGTGTGACTCTATCCTTGTGAATTGATGAAAAGGGGCATGTGATTCAAATCACCATTGAGTGATTTCCCCCTTTCACCAGCAGATTGACACTTGATCAGCTTTTCCAGGCGAATCAACTGTGCCCATCTTTGCCCATGGAAAAGGCACTCCAATGAATCTTCTTTCAGCGACCTCCTTCAGCTTCTTCTCAGTCCTCCTGACCAGCCGGGATGCTTGTTGACGCTCCTTTGACTCAATGTCGAGCTGCTCCTCCATTTGAGCGATTTTGGCCTCCAGGGAGGCGATGGTGGACTTGTACTTTGACTTGATGGTGCTTTCAAGCTCCTGCAGCTTCAGCTTCAGCTCCTTGTTTTGGCGATCCAGCTGGGAACGAGCGCCCTCCAGTCGCTGGACGCTGCTGTGCTCGGCGCCAAGCTCCGTGGTCAGCTGCTCCATCTGCAGTGTGGTTCTCTTCAGACGCTCGTTGATCATCTCGGTGTTGAGTAGCTCCTCCTCCAAATCTTCCAGCATCTCGCGCAGGTTGTTCTGCTCATCCTCCTGCTGCCGCAAGCGAGTGGAGATGTTGAGCTTCTGACGAGTCTCCTCTTGGAGCAGTTCCTGTGCATCCTGAAGCTGAGACTCCACTGAAGAAAGGTCTTTGCTGAATTTGATGTTTTTGCCCTCGGCTTCAGTCAGAAGGCTGTTGACATTGTCCAGCTCAGACTGCATTTTGGCCATCTTGTCCGCCATCTCCTGCCTCTGCCGTTCGCTGTCTCCAAATTTGACCTGAAGCTCCTGAACTTGGGACTCTGCCTTCTTGCGACGGTGCTCTGAATCGGATTTGCCTTGCATCAGGGTCTTGAGCTCGATTTGCACCTCGTTCCATTCGCTCTCTAGGGCCTGTTTTGATTTCTCCACAGACATCTTGTTCCGCTTGGCCTGCTCCAGCTGTTCATTAAGCTCGTCAAAGGCCTGGTTGTGTTTCTGTCTCATGTCGGCCATCAGCTGCTCGTGGGCCTTGGCCTCGTCCTCCACAATCTTCTTGAGATCGGCAACCTCCGTCTCACGTTTGCTCCTCAGCTCCTGCTGTGTTCTCTGGCGTGGTGGGAGCGCTTCAATCATCACGAGCGTTGCAGCCTTTATCTGTACGCTCAGCGAAGAGTTCAGAATATGGACCGGAAGTTTATGCAAATCAAACCAGCCGGAGTCTTGATCAACAATGTCGTCCATTATATGTATTAACTCTTTCACTGCCACTGACGTTTAAAGACGTCAAGTAAAAACCTACGCTTCACTGCCAATGACGTCAAAAGACGTCATCCAATGATTTTTTTTTTTTTTTTTGAAACGGGTAGAGGAAACCCTCCCGCATGTCTGGTCAAAGTTTCAAGTCTGTCTGTTGTGCCTAAGGACTATTTTTGGCCCCTAGAGGGCAGCGATGACTCTCTTTTGACAAGATCGGGTGGGCGTCAGTAGAGGCGGAGCTAGAGCGTCGAGCAGGAGATCAGAATGGAAGACAAAGGAAAAATGGCGGCCGGTCGCGAGGATCTCACACCCGAGACGTTTTTTTCAAAGACCAAAAGCATCGCTGAAAAAGCACATTGTTGACGATGATCATCATAGATGATGAAGATGAGGGTGACTCCGTGGTTGGAAAGCATTGACGCGGCAGTAGAAGACGTTAGATGGAGCTAGATGGAGGAGGGAACGGGCAATGGCGAGCGTTTGCAAGCAGCTCTACACTTACAAGACGAAAGGCATCGACCAACGCTAAAATAGTGCATTGATGACGACGGTGATCATACTCGATGATGATGAAGGTGAATCCGAGCTTGACGGCGAAATTGGAACCGCTGACGCGGCGGCTATTACGGTGTCGTAACGCGGAGCGCAACCGAGCACGCACAGGCGGACGTTCGATCGGACGACGGAGAGTGCCCCGAGTCCAATGCATATTCATCGGAGGAGTGTGTACAGTCTGCTACTTGCTTTTTATTCCCCGGAAAAAAAGGCCGTCAAGAAAGTGTAACGTTTGCACGCAAAACGGACCAATGTGAAAGTGAAAGTAAACTGTTGTACGAGTCCAGCGGCGTCTCCTTGCACGCAGGGGAGCGTTACAAAAGGAAAAACTGTATTTGAAACATCCACATAATTGTAAGTAGTACCACAGTTGCACACATTTGGAAATAGTTTGCGAAATTGTTTTGTCAAATTGTTACTGTTGAATGGAAATAAACGTATTTTGCAATCAAAAAACACTTTTTCATTGTTGGTGAAAGCGTTTTACAGAAGTAAAGCACTATTTAGGTGTTTGTGGCATCATTCATGGACAAAAAGAAGTGTACAATTCACTAGAGTGCATGAAATAACATAGTTTCACAAAAAGCTCTTTTTCTCCGTTTTTTGTTTCAAAAGAGAGCATTTCGGTGAAAGTAACCATTTTCTATTGTTGATTACTGAAGAACGGAATAAGGTAGAAACAAACTTTTTTTTTCTGATGAAAGCTGAGAGTCCAATCTTTCATTTGGTAGTATGTGTGTTTCCATAGTCCAAACACAACATTTTCTGTGGACCTTGAAAGATCACTCAAAATGCTTAAATCGGCTGGCAGTGGGGACAACCCGTTTCTGAAAACGTCTGGCAGTGAAAGAGTTAATTAGTCATTTTTAATATTTATAAAGTCAGTGACGTCTCACTTATGATACTACGATATAACAGATCAAAAATATTCTCATTAATCCCCCCCAAAAAAATATTTTTCTTTTTTTTTTTTTTCAGACAAACACAAACAAGACGAAAACGAAACAGATATTAAATACCTTTTGCGCGACTTCAACAAATATATCCTGGATCTTCACGGGCGGCTATATCACACAGCTCTGAACCGAAAAAACGGCAGGCTTCCTTTTATATCAATCCACGCACCGTAGCGAACTACGCGACATACGGGCGTTTAGCTCAGCAAACACTACGCGTGATCAACGCGAGCTGCTTATTTCACAACACACATCCGCAACACATAGTGCGATCACCACTAGCTGCTTATAACACCACAACAACAGAAACAGCCTATTCCTCCGTGGTACTCAATGTCACATGCCGTTTTAAACGGCGAAGCGCTTCGACTTGACGTCACTTCCGTAAACACGGGGCATTTCTATGCGCGACTTAATATTTTCCCGGCTTCTTATTTAACACAACATACACACACCGAGGAATTATGTCCCTCGGTTTAGAAATTCCACACAGCACACACCTTGATACCACATAGGCGGCTAATCCACTCCGCACTCCCAGTAGTTTATATACTGACGGCTTATTCATACGAAAAAATAAAAAACACAACCTATTCCACCGCGGAAAAAACTCCCATGCATGGTTCAATGTCGTAGTAATTTTCAAAATCGAGGACTTTCCGTCCCACCGTAAGAAATACTACTACAACCCCCCTAACTTGTTCACAGATCCCAAATACAACTTAGCACAGACGAAATGCAACTGTATTGATCCTAAACAACCAGAATTTCTCTACGTGGATAAAATGTCCACTCACCTTGTTAATATTTTTGCGCTTTAGAAATCCGGTGTTCAGGATCAATCACAGCTGTTGAAAAAACATCTCAATAAGTCCACGTCGGCGTCACCATTTTGAAGGAATATTTTGATTACTATTTTAAGTGTAATCTTTGCGTGTCCAAAATAATTGTATTCAGGATCTGATGAAGAAGTTTTCTTGCAAGAATTTATTTAGAGGCCTCTAAAGACACAGTCAGGACATCACATCAGAATGCAACGTGATGATCCTAAGTGTGTGACAATTTACAGAACATCGACTCATTTATACTCAAAATATAAAAGGTTCCTCCTCCCGGCTCTTGATTGAACAAAGGTCAGACATGTCATCTCCTAGATTGAACAAAGGTGTAAGGTTGACGGTAAACAGACATCTTTATACAGTTCCCCTTCTTGATTGGGGGAACAGAAGTAATCAAAATCTGACCCCAGACCTTCAGTCCCTAAGTGACAAGAGACTCTGACAACATCATGCACATTGCCCCTCCAACAGCATTTGAGGGTACAAAGATCAAATAAAGTTTACAAAATCACCATCCCACTGTATTCTTTTAAACACTCATGATTATATCACATTGATATGCCTATAAGTAAATTCAAAAACAGTAAAACATCAAATTGAAAATGTTAAATGTCTTCAGTCTTATATGTAGTAATTAGTCATTTTTAATATTTATAAAGTCAGTGACGTCTCACTTATGATACTACGATATAACAGATCAAAAATATTCTCATTAATCCCCCCCCAAAAAAATTTTTTTATTTTTTTTTTTCAGACAAACACAAACAAGACGAAAACGAAACAGATATTAAATACCTTTTGCGCGACTTCAACAAATATATCCTGGATCTTCACGGGCGGCTATATCACACAGCTCTGAACCGAAAAAACGGCAGGCTTCCTTTTATATCAATCCACGCACCGTAGCGAACTACGCGACATACGGGCGTTTAGCTCAGCAAACACTACGCGTGATCAACGCGAGCTGCTTATTTCACAACACACATCCGCAACACATAGTGCGATCACAACTAGCTGCTTATAACACCACAACAACAGAAACAGCCTATTCCTCCGTGGTACTCAATGTCACATGCCGTTTTAAACGGCGAAGCGCTTCGACTTGACGTCACTTCCGTAAACACGGGGCATTTCTATGCGCGACTTAATATTTTCCCGGCTTCTTATTTAACACAACATACACACACCGAGGAATTATGTCCCTCGGTTTAGAAATTCCACACAGCACACACCTTGATACCACATAGGCGGCTAATCCACTCCGCACTCCCAGTAGTTTATATACTGACGGCTTATTCATACGAAAAAATAAAAAACACAACCTATTCCACCGCGGAAAAAACTCCCATGCATGGTTAAATGTCTTCAATGGGAAGGACAAATGCGCAGGCAGTGTGATGCTGAAGTCTACTGGCTCATGGGCACCTGTGTGCCACACTGTCTTCAGTGCAGAGGATGCGTTTGTTGTCTGCAGGGAACTTGGTTCGGGGGGTCCCTCGAGATTATTACAGCAGGAATCCCAGTGCACAGGTTGCACAACAGTAGATTCCAGACTTTCGATGCAAAGCCAATGAGGAGAGGCTTAAGGAATGTCCCTTATTCCCATTCAACACCACAAAACAGCATTGTGGCAGCAGTTTCATCACCTGCATCGGTACTCTACATAGAAAGTCCAATGAAACCTTTTGGAGAAACTTTATTCGGACGTACGCCGCCATTGTTATTTAGGTGGCAATGCATTCAGTGCGTAGTGACGTAGAATAGCGACTGGCTCTCTGCCGAGCAATGTGAAATGCCTATAAAGAAAGCAAGTTAGTAACAGTCTGCATAGCGTTCCTAAAGGGACAATCAAAACTCTTGAATGCGTCTGGTGAACAATGAAGCACGACGCGGGGGAATTTTGAAACTGCGTCGGTTTTCCTGTCCCGCTCGACATTTGACGGATGGCGACGGATGTGTCATCCCGCAAAAATAGAAAATAGGTCTATCCGTGTGGCGGCCTCCGGGAAGACGCAGCTGGTCCGCAGCCGATCCGTAGAGCATACGCAGCCGGTGTAATCTCCCGTTCGCATATTGTTTCTTTTGGAACGCTACCTTGCTTTCTTTATAGACGTTTCACATTGCTTGGCAGAGAGCACTGATCTGAATATATGACTGGATAGGCCAAGACTTTTGAGGCTGCGAGGCCGCCATATTGCTCCTCCCAAGAAATGTTTCTCGGCATCGATTCTATGCTTTACAGTATCGAAATTGGAGAACATTTGAGACAGTACTAGTAGAAACAGCTTGATTTATGATGATTTAAATTTGTTAAACATAAACAAGCGGTCTTCAGACATTTTACAACTTGCCTCAATACAATTAAAAGAACACACCACTAATAATTTATTTACCAGTATTGGATTAGACATTGTGTATAAAGAATAAAAGTGCAAATATCTCTGGCATCTTATTCCCTGATTTTTTTTTTTAACCGATTAAGAATCAAAATAAAAACATACCGTGTGCAACGCCATTATCCTGGTCGCATGACCGTGATGACGTACGGAATGACAGCTGCCGTCGTTCACTTAAATGGGAGTTTGCTGACGTAATGGGCAAGAAAAAGACCGTCTTCTATCCCAATTCCTGCGCCAATTCTGATCAAAGTAAAATCCTCAGCACGTCGGGTTTCATGTCATTCCGTGTGGGGGTGGGCGGTGGCCTCTCCTAATGTGGGCTAAAGCACACAACATGTTGCTGGCCTAACAGAGTAAAAGTCACCCAGATGTTTACCGTCCAGGTTAGGGACCATACACAATTTACATTTCCAGAGTGAACAATATTGACTGGTGACTTGACTGGTAAAATGGGCCTCTGTAACAAGCAACTTGCAGACGCTCCCTAACTTCGATAAGCTATGAGACGGCCGGCTGAATGAGTCCACCTTGTCGGCCAGTTTCATCCCGGTTTTCGTCTGGACACAAATCTTTGGCAAGTCCTCCATGGCTGTACTGCTTTTGAAGAAGTACTTCTTTGCTAAAGGGCGTAATTCCACCTTTGAGGTCCGCCATGGGATGCAATAAGTCCTTGTTGTGTGTCTTTGTTGTCATTAGTGGCCATGTCATAAATGCGTGTTTTACGCACGTGACACATCACAATGATCACGTGGCCGATACTGTACTTAATGCAAAATTTTCATAAAAAGTGCTATAAAATCATAATCGCTCAACATAAATTGAAATATTTTTTTCAGGCAAGATTTAAACTAACCATTTTACAGAATAGCTGGTTAGTTTTTCATAAGTCTTGTATTTCTTTAAGGATGTTTACAGAAGGAAACTTAATTGTATCTTTTTTAATTAAAGAATTATAACTGTAATTCAACAAAAGATGCCTGTGCCAAATCTAATATTGGGTCTAAGGAACTGAGGGATAAAAGAAAAAGGGGGTCTTCAAAGCAGCACATACTGTCCAATTTTTTTTTTTTTTACTTATTTAAAAAATAGTGACCACCCCGCCACAAACTCCCCACCCACCGCCCCTATACTAACTGCCTGCGAGCTGTATATGTGTAATCTGTACGTATACTGTATAATTTATACAGTAGTCTGCTCACAAGATGGGAGGAGCAAGATGGCCGCCCTGTCGCTTCTACAACTTGCACGCGCGTATATCAGCTATTGGCTATGCAGTCATATATTCAAATCAGTGGCAGGGAGCCAGCCGCCATTCTACGTCAATACGCACTGAATGCGTTGCAACGTAAATAACAATGGCAGCGTACGTCCAAATAAAGTTCCTAGAAAATGTATTAAACTAGATATGATTTTTGAAAAACTAATCTCATAGTTATGTTAGTAAGAACCAAATAGATCATATAGAGCAAGCATGTAATTGCAGTCGGGTTTCATTTTAAACACTTTAGCTGAAATGAAACCCTAAAAATGCCTTTGTGTTATCATTTCACAGCACATCCAACAAGACCTCATGTCACCGTTCAAACCATACATAGTGACAAAAAAGAAGATGGATCACCCCAGTGTGTGGACAGAACCAGCGATTGATAATTCCACCACCTTCCTGTTCTCGGGCCTGCAGGACTCCCACAAGGAGTTCTACTACTGCGAGTACAATTTTGAGCTCACTTCAACAACGTACTCGGAACAGAAACTATTATCTCTCACTTTTGAGTCAATGATGCCAAAAGACAGAGAATGTCAAAAGTATGGGACATTTCCATGCTCAATAAAATAAGCTAAAATGCAATATGCCATTAGGGTAGAGGGAGGATGGACACAGCCACTGGTGCTCTTTCAATGGTTTTATTAAACAAACGCAAGAAGGAAAAAATACATTAAATATAAATACAATTTTAATTTCATGTCACTCATCAGGCCACCCATTTTTTTTTAATAGGCACACACACATTGAGGGTCATAGACTACTGTGTAGAATTGCTGACCCCAAATGGACAAAACAATACCTCAACGAGGGATTACTGTAAAATCGTGTTATCCAAATTTGCAATTGCAAGTTTATTCCTAATGTGTATGTTAGTATAGTTTGTCCGAGTGGAGTGGTCGCACAACTTGTGCAAATTTAATTCAGTAGCTTTTGGGTAACAGGAAGGAATTCTTAACCCTTTCACGGATAGTGGTTAGGTTACTACAGTGGACAGCTATTAAAACGTTGTTTTCTCCTATGTAAATGATTTTATAATTTTTTTGCCACAGTTGGTCATTAGCCACTCTCGTGGACACTAGTGTAGTCTTGACATACAACTGCTTTCGAGTGGTCAACGTTTGTGAGTGAAAAAAGAAAAAAAGACCAACACAAAATGGCTGACATAAATTCAGATGTGACGTGCAAGGAAGGAATACGTGTCTATTCCTTCTATTCCAGGAGGCCCTTGCAAGTAAAACATATATTGGGACATCAAGCAACAACTAAGAATTATTGTAATTGCTAAAATATCAAAGTATTGATTTTGTAATTTGAGGAAATGGCGATTGATCATGAGTTCACTAAATTGGACTTTGGACATCAGCTTTTTGTGACTACAACTTAGTGTTGCTGTAACTTTGCTGCTTTTGAAAAAAAAATCATCTGCAGTTTTTTTTGTTGCTTTAAATCATCATTTAATTTTTATTATAGCAATATTTTATGTATTTTAGGCCTCTCATGAGAGTAAGGATCCTGGTCCTTATGTTTTGTAGTGGTCAGGTGCAGAACATGCTAGCAAAACCTATAGGTTAGTCGACCCATATATCATCTGACTCAAGTGGGGATGATGACAGTGGCAGTGAGGATGAATGGTTGCCAGAAAAAAAGAAAATTACTATCTGTGCTTCATAAAAGGTACATTTTTCTTTAGGTAAATGATTTTGCAATACATGTAGTATTAAATATGTTAACACAATGTTAAAAATCAAACTGACATTTTCTATAGTGTTTACATTATTATATATATATATTTTGGTTATTTATTCTTTTCTTGCATACATATTTCATCAGTTGCTCAAATGCATGTGTTATCCTCCCTAGTAGAAATGTCACCAACTCCTTGAAAAATGTATGTTAAAAAAAATGAAGGCGATTTTTTATTTTTTTTTTTTATGCCTAAAGAGTAATAAAAACAGGTTATCATAATTTGTACATGAAAGGGTTTTAATGTCACAACAGGCAAAGTTCAAAGACTGGGTGGTTAAAAAGAAGTATTCAAACACTTGATTGTATGTAGTTTGTTTCCGTGGTGTTTTATGTTCCTTTTTATTTGATGATTGCCTTTCATTTCAGAATCTCTGGATTTGAGGTTAACAGGCGGAGGCAGCCAATGTGCTGGTAGGCTGGAACTGAAACATGACAAAGAATGGAGACCACTCAGTTAACCAGAACAACTGGAGCCCAAGGGAAGCTGCTGTGGTGTGCAGACAGCTTGGCTGCAGTTCACTTGTTTCAACCAGTAAATTGGACATGTCGACAAATCCTGTGCCTGAGTGGCATTTTTATTCCGATTGTGAAGGTTCGGAGCTTGGATTGATGGATTGTGGGACTGTGAAAAGTCAACATTATTCTTCTGCTATTCAAGTGGTATGCAATGGTGACAAATTAATAATAGTATCAGCAGTATTTGTGATGCTGTAGCACATTATTGGTTCTATTTCGTCCCTCTCGACCGCCAGGTGGCGGTGCTGAAACAGCACAGAAATCTCAGATTTAGACAAAGTAGAACCGTAGTTACATTTCTAACTGTCGACAAGTAGTTTTCTTTTGTCTTAGTTTTTCTGTTTCTCTCTGATGAACTTAACATCGCACGAGGGTGTCGCTCTGTCTTAATGTTACTTATTTAGGCTCCTTCCTAAGCTCTTCCTCTACTCACTCACTAACATACACACATCCACCACGCTACAGCGCCACTGGTGTGGGTGGCGACAATCACCCAAAAGCAAAGAAAACAAAATGCACAAAAATGACAATGTGGCAGTTACAATAAAAACAAAAACAAAAAACAATAACAACTTCTAACTAGATTTCATCTGTTTGCAGACGTCCTACCTCGGCCAAATATAACTTTCTTCTCTGGCTACACGAGAGAGAAGCAGCAGGAGAAAGTGAAGGTCCTGAAGACCTACAGCTTCATCATTAAGTGCTCTGTGGAACCACATTACCCAAAAGGTCACTTCAGCTTGAACTTTAGTGGCCTATACCAGACTTTCAGCCACAGCCAGCCAGCTGTCAACCACTCTGCCCACTTCATGTTTCCTACCGCACGCTTGGAACACAATGGCAACTATACATGTGTGTACCACAACTTTGTTTTCAATCAGAACTTCATCTCTGTGAGCGACAGTTGCTCTCTCACCGTCTCTGGTAAGACACTTAGGGCCATATTCTCCCTGTTCTGCTACTGATATTGCCTGGAGTAATTGATGGGATCTTAACACAGGCGCAGACGACAGATGTTGCCTTTTGGGTTAGTCCATCCCAAGCAACACATTTCCCTGTTGCACTAGTTAGTGCGCCATGAAAATGAGCTGAGGATGCTGAGTGCAGAGTCGTCGTCGTGGGATATGAAGCATGCTTCTGTGGTGTGTAGACAGCTGGGATGTGACATTGCTGTCTCAACTAAAGCCACACATCTTCTCAACAAGCAAGCAGTGTGGCATTTTTTCTCAGACTGTGATGGTTTTGAGTCTGCTCTGTTGGACTGTGGCAATATTGCTCCATGGTATTCTTCCTCAGTTGTTGTGGTTGTGTGTGCGGGTAAGTCTAGCCCTTAGTGTTAGTTGTCTCGTCATGCATCTCAGACTTCTTCATTGTATGATGAAAATGGTATGCTTGTAGCAAACTTTGTTCAAAGACCGAGCTATTGGTTTCCACGAGAGGTGGGACTCGATTAAAAAATGTTTTTATTAATTTGAGGCTTTGTAATTTATTAATCTCAATTCATTACTTTTTAATCCTATAAGAAGTGTTCCTATTTTTTTTTTAAGTAGTGGACAACTGAATCTATAGAATCAAATAGGGATGCATGATAATGCTTTTTTTAAACCGATACCGATACACCAATATTTTAGAAAGTGCTGATGTCGATAACCGATAAGTAAGCCGATAATTGTGTGCAAAATTAACTTGACTACAATTATTTTTTGGAGTCCTACTATACATCTAACATGTATAAATACATGTAAACATTGCGTAAAGCACCATGAAGCTGAATTTTATTGCTATATCTGTTTTAAAGACAACCAGTAACTCATTTTGAGTTTGCCAAAACAAAACAGTCATGTTTTAAAAAATGCAACAAAAAACTGCGAGGGTAAGAGACACAGTAAAGAAAGCTTGACAGCATCTTCTGTGAACACGAGTGGCGCACATTATAACGTCACAAATATGGGCCTCTACCATGGGAGGGGGTTGACGAGTTCAACGGCTCTGGACGGAAGAGTTGGGCACAACTTGAGCCACAAACACAACAGATGGACCAACGCGGCAAAAACTATTATGAACGGATTTCTTTATTTTGGTCTGGTTTATCTGTAGGATGTCAAATTGGGTGATAATTGCCAATAATTATTGGCCAATTTCCTCATTATCTGGTTTATCTGTATGATGGCAGATCAAACAAGACACAGATGCAATAGTTAACTCTAGAAAATGCTTTTAACTGCAAATCAATATAAAACAGTGGCAAACCGTTTTACATGTATTGAACATCATTTGTCATCATTTTGTATTATTGTTGGACTTGAACTAAAAACACTTAAATGACCTTTACAAGGTTAATGAAATTTTAGTATTAATCAGCACCAAATTGTAGTAATAGTAAGCCCCCATTTTGTCACCAAAATCCCCGTTTGTCAAAGTTTACTAGAACTGAAGTATGTGAAATTATTCTCTCAAGTAATCCAAATGTGTCTTTTAGGAGTCTTTAAGAGATATCTGCTTGAATATGGTAATGATGGGTTGAGCGTGTTGACACAATGACTCACTGTGTTGATACTGTGTCACTGAATACTGACACCTGCTGTACCTTAAATATCACTACAGGTAACTGAGGTGACTTTTTTTTCTTCCTCTTATAAACTTTATTCAAACAATAAACATTAAACAGTATACAAAGTATGTGAAAAAAAATGAATACAAACATTGTATACAATGCAAACAAATCGAACAAAGAACACGCCAGGGAGGTTAAAAAATATAAAGAAGCTAAACAAAATAAAATCAACAATATAACAAAAAGGGAAAAAAAGATAGTATAAAGTCACATAAATAAATGAAAAAGTTGTACAATAATACGTTTTCACTGCTTTTGAATACATAAAAGTAGATAATGATGAAAATTAACTTTTCATGGATACAAAAAAACTCTGAAGAATGGTTTCTTATGCATAAATTTGGACCAATGAATGTAAAATTTTGCCAGAATAATGTTTATCAAATCAAATTGTGCATGGACAGTCTTATCATATTCAAATACACCAAAGGTAACCAAGGTGACAGACTCAACTAACACAAATTTGACGACTTCAATTAAATAAGTCTTTGCATTTTCTACTGTATTCCTTTCTTAATTTTAATTAAAAATGTTTGGACGGATAGATGCAGTCAATAAATAGTGTGAACGTGTCAATTTGAAAATCTGAGTGAAAAACATATGAGGACCCATAATTCAGAATTGTCTAATCCAATTCATGTTTGGTTTAAAAAATGAAAAACCTAACAACTAACTACATTTAACACCTGGTGCAAACAATTTAGCGTTAATAAAGTGCATGAATGGAGTTTACAATGTTGCAGTCGGGGCTCGAACCTAAACCCCCAAATACACAAGCAACTTTATTGAGCTAAATGGTCACAGTAATTACCTTGGAGAATCACTTCCGATAATGCAACTAAAGTGAAATTAAACAAAATCCAAATGGTCAATCAAAAGATTTTACTGTGATTTGATTCTACCGTGTAGGACAATCCTTTCTCTTCTCCTTTCGGAATCCCTATTACACTTAATTGAAGGGAATTATGTGAGCCTCAAAATATGTGAAACAGAGACGCAACTCGCTGACAGAAGCACTTCGGCACTTCCTTATAAAGCTTGACACCTAGTAACAGGTAGTGATGAGTGAAACAGCGGCTGTGTCGGTCACATGGTTTCCACAAAGCGCTACACGCACCGACACGGGGGTTCCTCTACCAACTTGACACACGCATCGATGCATCGGTGTTGCCAGACCCATCACTAGCATATGGTTGGCCTTCTGGACGCCTCATCGGCGAGATGTTCCGGGCATGTCCCACCGGGAGGAGGCCCCAGGGACGAGCCAAGACACAAGCTGGAGGGACTATGTCTCTCGGCTGTCCTGGGAGCGCCTTGGGATCCAGTCGGAGGAGCTGGATGAAGTGGCTGGGGAGAGGGAACTCTGGGCTTCTTTGCTGAAGCTGCTGCCTCCACCCGACCTAGTTAATGAATGGATGCTTGAATATTGAATGCATTTACTGTATTTCTGTGTAACCTAACTTGAGTAAAAAGCATGTATGGTTGAACAACCAAAAGTGTCACAAGAGCCTTCAACATTTATGTAGTGATTCTTCACTGGGTGTGTGACATTAATGACTTGTCAAACTCTTTCAAAGATGTGTGCATTAGATTTAGGCGAGAAACTAAAAAACAAAAACTCAAAAGCTCTCATGTTTCCATGAGCAAGCCAATTTTATTCATGTACATAGCATCAAGTCAAGGATTATCTATCCCGAGGCACTTTAGATTGGGAGCAGGCGTTACGACCAACCTCCAAATGTCCACACAAACACTTGAACCTTGACTGCGAAGCACTCCTACACTTTACATTGCACGGCTAACGTTGAGACAACTTTAAGGCTCCAATGATGTCTACTTTGAAAAAGTATGCTCGCCCCCTTTCTTTTTTTTTTTTTTTAACCAGACACTGATTACCTTTAACAGGACAATTACTCATAATACATACTCCAGTAAGAATTTACAAACATGAATCAAAAAACTATGATCATCACAATCATTTACTAGTTACTACATATTTGTGGGTTTGCCAGCCATAAATCATTGCACCCACCCCCCAAAAAAATGAACACGATAACACTGCACTTTTTATATAATAGAAATATTTTTTAATTTGAAGGTTCAACATAGGCATAATTGTAAACAAGATTTTAGATTTAAAAAATGTAGATGTCGTAATTATTAAAACTGAAGTCTTCATTCAAACGCACCTCTCGTTCTCTATCACACAGACATACATGCGCGCACAGAGGATTAAAATAATGGCATGCACACTCACACACACGCTCACACTCACAGACACACACACGCACACACAAGTCTGCATCAAGTGTGGGGTGGATTGGATTGATGTTTATGTCGAAACTTCTACCTGGACAAGTTGGAGATTCTGAAAAAGACAATAAATTGTCTTAGAAACTGAAATGATGAACAAAACTTCAGATAACGTTTACTAAATGAAGATTTATGAAAAAATTATATTATGGTACCTTGACTTACGGGTTTTATTCGTTCTATGACTAAGCTCCTAACTTGATTTACTCGTATCTCAAATTGTGAGACACGGATTGCTGGGCGGATGTGGTGGTGTTTGCTGCCGCCATCTTGCAGCGGTGTATCTTATGATTGTTCATACATTTGGCTCAGTACATAAAAGGTGGGAGAGGATCTGAAGATGGCTTCTACGTTATAAATCACGGTAGCATTGTATGTTGGTAAAACATGTGGCCTGTATTCCAAATGAAGACAATTTCACACAGACAAAATTGTTGGTACTTCTCTGTTAAATGAAAGAAAAATCCAGTGGTCACAGAATAACTTGAATCTGACTGAAGTAAAAACATCATGAAAACTAACCAATGAAAATCAGATATTTTGGATTGCGGTTCAACAGAATTAGTTTAAAAACAAACTCATGAAACAGGCCTGGACAAAAATTATGGTGCCCCGAGAAAAGATTAACAACAATCATTTCACCATAGGGTGGGACATCTCCAACCAATACGTGTGTGAGCGTGTGTGTGTGTGTGTGTGTGTGTGTGTGCGTGTGTGTAAAATAACCCGCTTCCCACAATGCAAAATACATGCAAGATAGGTTAATTGCACTTTACTTTGCTGTTCGTCTATGTGTGCACTGTGGTTGGCCGGCGACCAGTTGAGGGTGTGCCCCGCCTACTGCCCCAAGAGGGGAAAAAAACAACAACATAAAAAATGTTGTGTGACGTTTTGTAGAGGTTATATGACGGCGTATTAGGGTCATGCATAAACATATTTTTTAGAGGCCGGTGGCAATATTCAGAGAAAAAAACTAAGTTTATAAAGTGGCAAATTTTCAACTTTTAAAGTGGCAGATTTGCGAGAAAAAAACTCAGAAATTTACAAGAAATACACGTAGCAGCGTAGCTAGAGTTTAATGTGAGGATTCGTTGGTAGTTACTGGGACACTGTTTATAAAATGAAAAGGCAGGATGGAGACGGATTGATTCTTAATTTAAACTTTACTCGTCATACACTGCAGCTAGAGCAACAACACTTCTTGATCCCCAATCAGCTGACTAACACTAACCAACCAGAAGCTAGCAAACTTTAGGTAAATGCAAGTGAATAGGTGCGTTTCCAATACTGTTTTTGGCAAAAATAAAAGCTAAATTGTACTATTTCGATAAAGTACAATTTCGACTTTCCGGTGTTTCCATTGATAAGCGTTTTGCTTCTAACACGCAATTCTCGTAATGTCCCATCTCGCGGGAACTCGCAGTTCCGTAGGATGTGCTCATGATGTTTACGGAAGACAGATGCCTGGAGTTTTTAATATTACTTTAAAAACATCTCCCTCCCCTCATTGGTCGGGTTTGGGCATTTGGTGTTGGTGTTATGTGCGCGCGCGCGCTTATAACTCGTGTTATGGTGGGGACGGATGGATTTCAACGACAACGTGCGCCGTATGCCGCTCGATTGCTCGTTGCCCGGGGGAACGGCCATTTTTCATGCAACGATATGGGACGTGCATTGAACGGTGGCATATTCGCTCCATAACTGAATCGCTTTGTGCTTAAAAAGACTTATCCCCTCCAGAGGCAGCTCCGACATGAAAGCGAGTGGCCTCGTACTTCCTACTTTCTGTCCTCTGTGCTGGACGGGGGTCACATGGCTACAGGGAATGCGTAAAAAATGTTTCCATTACACTTTTGCGAAATACTTCTATTTCGACACGTCTCAAAAACCACCTCATGAGAGCGTAAAAACTTTTTTGCAATATTTCCATTACCAGCTTGCAAGCGCAAAACTGAGGGTAGAGGAAACGCACCTAATGACGGCAGCAGGTTTGACACATCAACTTAGACACTTGTACAAAAAAAATACCAAAATGTATGAATGTGTAAATAATAATTCTGGAAACATAAATGTACAAGTAAATATTTATTCTTGACAAATTAACTTAAATGCCTGATCCTCAGGGTGTGGACCTTCACAAAGCAAGGCGTCTTTGTCGCTGGCCATACCCAACGCTTCAAAGTGCGAATGCTTAACATGCTACATGCTATGGTTAAAGCCATAACTATCTCCTTATTTGAAAACCCGACCAAAAAGTATTGGCACAAACATCCGAGTGGTACGCTATGTAGGGCTGAGCAATAAATCGAATTAATTCGATACATCGTCATTTTAAAAACCGAATCGTTGAAAATTTGCTAAATCGTGAAATCTAATTTTGTCTTTTGGATTATTAAAAGCTGTTGTTCTAATGTTCTTTTACATCTAAATATTTTTGTGAGTTGTAATTTTGCACAAGTGGCAGAATGCTGGATGGGTGGTTTACAAGACATGTTTACAATAGCTACCAACTACTTAATTGTGGCATTTAAGCACACACTATGAACGCTAAGTTTATGTTAAAACTAATTTAGAATCAGTATACATTATTCTTGTCTGAACATTTTGCACAGGAATTATTTTTGAATAAACGAAACAGTTAAATAAATGTTTTCTGGATTTATTAGATTAAAATCGTAACTGTCCTGAATGACTGCAAAAATCTGAAAAAGTTTTTTCCTCTCGCAAATCTGCCACTTAAGAAAATTGCAAATTTACCACTTTATAATTTGCCACTTTACAGAGTGGCAAATTTGCAAGTTTTTTCTCTCTGAATATTGCCCCCGTCAAAAAATATGTATTTATACGTGGCCCTAATACGCCATCATAAAAGTCTGTTGTAATACTGCTTGCTCATAAAACTAGAGACAAGCCTGCTGTAAAAAACACAAACATATGATGGTCGCAGGAGACGTGACACAGTGAATGAACACCTTTCGCCCTACATACGCACCTGTGGTGTGTATATTGATGTAACTTACTTACTGTAGCTTTTCCTGTAACAAGTCCAATCGCTGTCGGTCAATAAAGCGTGAGAAGAGGGGCATCAGGTTGCTAGGTGTGAAGAGAGGAGGTGAGAGGGATGAAGAGGGAATGCTGAGCAATTCCCTAGTCACAGAAAACACCAGCTCCGTCCTGGATAAGGATTCAGGGATGGAAAGACGTAAGGAGGACAAAAAGAACAGCAAATATACATTGAACATCATAGTAAGTATCTCACCATCGATTGTCATCCATGAGCTGACAGTTGGGGTCTGAGCTTTGCATCCTCTCTCCTTCACTCAAGATCAGATAGAGCAGCGTCACACCAAACTGAACACAAACAAAATCACACATTCAGCCTTTGCAGCCTGTTGCATGTATGGTTGGACCTCTACAAAGGATTACGACGGCTTCACCACGGCCAATACACTGCAGCATTGGCGGAGTTGGGCTTGCTGTCCATTAATTGGTGGGTTTGTATTATATACTGGTACTTGAAAAACACTGTGATACCTGGGTGTCAAAAAATCAGTCAAAACTACATTAATTTAGTACTTGTAATACTTGTGCAAGCAGATTTATGTGTCATTTGGATGAATTGGGGATTCACCTGGTGCTGTCTGCTACACAGAGGTTGAGTATGAAAATGTCACTAAAACGTACACAGCAGGTCAAGATGATGTGGTTCAAGCGTTATTATAGGGGAAATCAAATCAAACATTTTCTTTACAATATAATCTATGGGCCCCCATTAGTCTAACCACGATATTCTGATGAATATTGTTTTTGTACAATATGAATAAAGCCCAAAAAATCCAGTCGTTTTTATCTATCTCGGGGGGAGGTCATTTTGCCACCTGCTGTCCACTGAAAAATGACATTACAGTTGCATGTTAATTGGGTTTGGTCACATGACGTTCGCGAGCTGAACCCTTGGGTACTGTGACGTCATTCTCAGTCGACAGCAAGTGCCAGTACATTATACTAACCGACCGACCATTCAGAAATTTAAAATCTGCTCTATGACGGAAGTTGTCTCAAAAAATCTTTACAATTGCCTTTTTATTTGTCCATTTATGAATATGTTCTAATGAGCAGATTAACACCTTAGCTGTTCACAATAGGTATTCTTGCCAGCCTATGGCCTTGGCCTATGGTTTTCGGACTGGATTCGGGTTTGAATTTCCCGCCCTCTGATTGTGACGTCACGCGTGCAGTGCGTACGTGAAGAAGGGAGTGTGCAGTTTCATTTTTTGGCCACATGTGGCAGTAGCGATTTGAAATTAAATTTCCTGCATAGAGCAGCTTTAAACTGACACTTAGATTTGTGTTTGACATAGTGTTATCACAATACCAAAATGTTGACTTCAATACTAAATCTGCATAAAATACCTTGATACCGATAAGGAAACGGTACCTCGACAAAAATCTAAATCAACAAAAGCAGCAAAGTTAAAACTGACAAAAGAACTTGAAATATTTTTTTAGTTTTTTTATCAATTCAAAATATTAGGATGCATACATGTTAATTTATGTACGTACTGTGTATATTTATGTATATACTGTATGTGCGTTCACATTGCATGCCATATTGAAGTACTGTATTTGACTGCATTTGATGTCATCCGTTTGAAATATTGGTAATACAGTGGCACTACCATGACTCAATATAACGTTGCTTGATTGTGCGTGCATGTCTCTGCTCTTCTCCATTACACTCCCACTTAGTCGATTGCGTAATCAAATACTACAAACTGGGAACAAAATAATTCACACTCGATTTATTTTTTTAAGGGAAGTGTCAAAAAATGCGTCACAACCCGTCACTCTGTCAGTCATTTGGGCTTTTTCTATGCATACCTGTGATTTCCTACAGTGTGCCTGTTCATTGAACGCACCTTGAGTGCACTGCAGGGCCAGGACAGCTTTTTGTTCTGCTTCTCCGCAAAAAAAATTTGCTCGTTACAAAACGTCATGTCGGTTGGCTTGCTGTGGCTGTCGGCTATGTAAGAAAAAAAAGTTCCTTATGACACTTTGCAGGTCATACTTCTCAACGAAGAGTGGACGGCCAGCGACCGCTTCAGTGTTCAGTGCGTGAAGCCATCTTCCTGAGCCCTCGTGTGACGCACACAAGCTGAAAGAGGCGTGCCGTTTACTTAAGTGTTTTCCGCATATGCGTGTATGGGTACCTGCCTTTAAAACAGTGTTGGCGGGCTGTCTCGTATTCATTTTTTAAAGTACCGGTGCTAAAAAAAAAAAATTATGCCGAGTTGTTTTTGACGCCAAGACATTGAAGTACGGTACTGGTACCGGTATCCCGTGCAACACTAGTTTGACATATGCCTAATGAAAATGTTTGTTGGAAAAAAAAAAGTTTGCTGCTACACCAGTCTTTCTCAAATAGAGGCCAGGGGAGGGGCTGCGGTGCATTGCTGCGGGAGTGTGTGTGACCTCAGGCAACATGTTTGTTTCTTTCTTTCTTTTTGCTGTACTAGAATAAAGTTTTAATTGCACTACCCTGGAAATTGGTCACTGCAAGTGCATTTATGTACAACAGTATTATAAGATTTCATTCTGATCCTAGTGCAAATATATGGATTTGATACTTTTCCATCTCACTCAAATCACCAGAGATTCGTCCACACCGTCCATAATCGCCTCCAACAATTTTATTCAGTAAGACAAATACACTCCATCCATTTTATTCAACAGTGCAATAGTATGTTCTCTCCATTTTACCAATAAAAGAGTAATTTTGTATCTAAAACTGAAATTTGATATTTGTCCTGTTTACTGTATTGTAATGAGACTTCAGTTATCATGCCTTCTTTGATGTGCAGTCAATTGACTTTTCTGTCATGTTACATGCAAGTGTGTGTACCTTGTTGTGCAGTACAGCAGCAAGTTGACCCTCACTGCCCTGAAGCTCCTGCAGCAAGTCTGTGAGGGAGGTGCTCGACATGGACATGATCACTGCAGAGACTGGCTCCACTAACCAGCACAACACCTAATAAGGGCACAGACATATCAGTCCTGGTGGGCCTCTGTCATTAAATCACAAGTCTGGACTCAGTATACAATCACTGGCTGACAGTCAGAAATCATACATTCCTTACACAACTGCAGGTTTGCATCAGTATTTTTTCACGTTCAAATTTCAACCAGAGTGGGCTGGTTTTGGACTGAGGGTCACATGTTTGACCATAGCAAAATACGTTAATTACCTGGTCCTGCTTGTCCTTCTTGGCCAGAGTCGGAAGGTTGTGTGCAATTGCCATAACAACGGCGGCAGCATGGGAGTGGGGTAGGTAAGGGAGGAGCCTGGAGATGAGTCGCTTGCCTTTCCTCACCGACATGATCATCACACATCGTTCGTCACTCACCCTTTCCACAGAGTATTAGGAACATGATTAGTGTGATTCTATGCAGGTGCACCAGCAAGAACAGCACTTAAACGCATGTGACTGAATGTTGATGACGACACACCTTCTCATGCAATGCATTTTCTTTATTTTCATTACTATTTACATTGTAAATTCTCACTGAAGGTATCAAAACTATGAATGAACAGGTGGAGTTATGCACTTAAAAAAAAGATGAAATAATTAAAAACGTGTTTAGTATTTTAGTTTCTTCAAAATAGTCACTCTTTGCTCTAATGATTTTTTGGCACACGAGCTTCAAGAGTAGTCACCTGAAATGCTTTTCCAACAGTATTGAAGGAGTACCCAGAGGTGAGAATGCCAAAAGCAGTCATCAGAGCATAGGGTGGCTATTTTGAAGAAACTAGAATATAAAACGTTTTAAATTATTTCACCTTTTTTTTTTTTAAGTACATAACCCCACATGTTCATTCTTAGTTTTGATGCTTTTAGTGAGAATCAAAATGTAAATAGTAATGAGAATCAAGCAAACACATTGAATGAGATGCATTTTTGGCTTGTACTGTAGATGATCATTTATCAAGCCCCCCCAAAAAAATGCTGTGTCCATTTTCACTCAAGTCAATATAGTAATTATCTTAATCAGAGCTGCCACACACCAGTCTAAATTGTTTTGTGAGGAAAATGTCATGGTGAAAAAAGGTAAAAATTGTTTTCCGAATGCATGGCTGTGTATTATCAATATAACAATGAATCAATAAGAGGAAATGAGAATATTTATTTCGCAAGTCGATTTACAGTGTGCGGCCCCAGTAAAAATGTTAGTATGGATCCCCGAGGTCCTAAAAGAAAAAATCATATCCATTTATATTTACTTGACACTTGACAATGGATTGCATGATTATATGCCACTTTTGTTATCTTAAAAGTACTTCTGTTATTTATGTAACTGTCACCTAAATAACTCCACACCAAGTACCCTTGGAAACAACCTACAGAAATAATAAGGGAGTTGAAGGGAATTGGAGAGCTGTTGGATGCCAGTCGCATTGGTAGGTGATCAGTGGTATATTGTGGTAAATCGCACTAGTGAACGTAGGCCTACTATTTCCTAGTTAGCCTTTGAGGTAGTCTTATGTTTTATGACATACCGGTAGTTTGTGTTATGCAGCACTTTTTAAACTGGTTAGTAAAGTTACAAAAATAAAATAAAAAACTGACAAAATGGCAAGATACATCAAAAAACTTTTGGCAAGTTTCGCCAGAGTTCATGTAATGGGACTGATCGTGTTTGGTCTGACAGCATGTAATATCTACTGTGCAATTTTAATTAACAGCCTCTGTTTTCAAATGACTACTTTAAGTACATTGCCACTTTGAGGCATCTATGTAATTTGAACATACATTTTGTAAATTGAAAAAGAAAGAAAAAGTACAACATTTCTGGGATAAAGAACAGGTTATAAAGTTAGCATGGTGTCACCCAATGCCATACTGCAAAAATGGAGCCATTTGTTGTTTAAATGATAAATAGCAATTCTAAAAATGTTACTATCATCGACAACTCCCAAATTTTTTCTATTCATGCTGGGTCTTGCTTCTAAGCCCCCGCAAAAAGCCAGGGTTGACTATACATTGTTCCTACCTGTCGTCCCACTCCTTATCTTGCAGAGAGTTACAGAGCTGCATGGTATTGGTTTTGTGCTGCTCCAGTAAAGCCTCCCTGTCCTCCTCAGGAGCATGGACAAAGCGTTTCTCAAAGTCTTGAACCTCGAGCAGCAAACTGTAGATCTGACGAGGGCGGGTGAGAGACTTTCAAGCACTTGGGGTGAATGTGTTAAGGTGATCTGATTGTCACCTTACCTTTTCCACAGTGTATAGTATCTGTCGTCTTTTATTCCAAACCTGCTTTTCCCTCTTCTCCTGGTGATTAAAGCACACAGAATGTCAGAAAAAAATATTAAATAGGACATTAAAAATTGTGTTTCTGAAGGTCAAGAACAACTTATATTAAAAACATATTATATATATAATACTATAAAAGAAAACTGCACAGAGACACACTGGATGAACCGTACCTCGTCATCTGAGCGCGTGGTCACAACTGCGTCAATCATTTTACGTGGATTGTTGACACTTGAAACTGTCAGTTTACCCAAAGAGCCTGCAAACTGAACTGTAAGAAAACAACATTTAATAAAGCTCATAATTATGTTTATATATAAGGAACTATAATCTGGAAAGTGTACATAACAGATCTGTTCTCTGGACTATAAACTACAGTTTCAGCACCCTTCTAAAAAGCTCAGTTTGCAATCAGTGATCATTAAATTCCGTTGCACGTCTTATGTATTGTAAACCAACAACATTGGCAAGAGTATTTAAATTATGCAAAATGGTAACTGCATTGCCTTTTATGTCTGATCACTGCTTCCAAATAAAAATTCATCCTGAAGCACAGGGTGCAAGAGTGTGGGTGAGAATGTGGGTGCAGTCGCAGGATTTACCTGGTCTGTAGGTGTGTTCAATCTTGGCAACTTGTGGAGTGATGAGCTTGGTAGTGTGTTCTTTTTTACTGCTGTCTCTCTCTTTTTCTTGACGTTTCTCCATCTTTTCATAGTAGTGCTATATGGTAATGTAAGGATGGATTATGACCATAGAATAACAACAGTAAATTATAGCATAGTTTGAACAACCAGCGATTGGTTAAAATATATATAAAAGTATATTTTAATTTGGCTATCGTTGAGTACGTCACAAGCCTTATCTAGCTAAGGAGAGAAAAGTTACAAACATTGACTGAATATTGTTCCTTTTATCGTTCACGTTGAACAAAACAACTCCTTTTCTACAGCGTGGTCAGTCGGAATTTAGAACGCTGATCCCTGTAGCCAGAGTTGAGTGCTCCCAGCACTACCCAGCCTTATAAGTGTACAACAAAATTGGAACTATAATGTTTACATGATTAATAGATAGCCTCCGTCTGGCTTTGTAAGATTCGTGTGCCTTGCTGAATTGTTGAGGTCGGAAGTCAGATTTATCCCAGGTGGCTTTTCACAGTTCCGACCACAAGCGTTCGAGGTGAAAGTAACCAATCAAAATGGCGGATTACAGCGACAAATTTTTTATTTTTTTTATTATGGTCCTCAAAACACATTTTGACCTCCAGCAAACTTGCCTTGTCGCAATTTAGCTTCATTTATTGTTTTTTTTATCTCATTTCATTAGCATTTCAAACGGTTCATAGCGGCATACTGTCACCTACGTTGAGTTATGGGAAGTTATGTTGAATATTTATGAGTGAAGAAAGCTATCTATAGTTTTATACTCGAGTAAATTGTGTTTTACCATTTACGGTATGTGTTTCTATTGGGGTCGCCATTGTTGAGTGACGTCACATTGACCTTGGTCAGTCAGTCGGGGTCCTTTTTTCCCCACATTTTCTGCACCGCGCACATAAAGAGCTATGCGGACGGTCCGCAGCTGAACAAACGCTTCCCGATTCTTTGTTTTAATTTATTTAGTAAAATGTATGTAGACTATTCTCCCCAAATTGTTGATGCGATTGATTGAAAATAAATAATTATAAAACAGTTTTTCTACTTCTGTGGTAGTAAAGTTCATATGCTATAGACGCTCTTCACTGCCTCTTAATTAAGTCTCGGAGAATATGGACCGGACCACAGTTGAGTATGAAAGGTGGAAAACTTGTGCTCCCTGGATTCCGAACATCTCATTTCCGCGCGGAGCGTTCACGCGTCACGCCAACTCTTTGAAAGTGGAGGGAACGGATCGTGGTCTTTATGAAACCGAGGGTGCTGTCAAGTGCCATCTGCGCCCATGTGTACATCTTATGATATCACCTGTGACGCCGCCACACAACAGTGGCCAAATTGCCAAAGTTTTGTGTGACTTAAGAGGCATATATTCCCAGAAAATGTAGTCAAATTATATATCTATACTGTAAAAACATCAGAGTCCCCACTGTATAGACCAGACATGGGCAAACCCCGGCCCGCGGGCCAAATACGGCCCGTTATGCGTTTCAATCCGGCCCGCCGAACTTATCCAATAAGGCTAGAAAAAAATTTAATATTTTTTTTTTTGTTCAGCTCAGTGGGCGAGTGGTTAGAGTGTCCGCCCTGAGACTGGGAGGTCGTGGGTTCAATTCCCGGCCGGGTCATACCAAAGACTATAAAAATGGGAACGATTGTCACTCTGCTTGACACTCAGCATTAAGGGTTGGAATTGGGAGGTTAGATCACCACATGATTCCCGAGCGCGGCGCTGTTGCTGCTCACCGCTCCCTCAGGGGATGGGTCAAATGCGGAGAACAAATTTCGACCCACTTAGATGGGTGTGACAATCAGTGGATCTTATCTTATCTTATTGGATTTGGACATTTACAGCAGGAGACGGCACGGTTTTGTGTTGAACACAGCAATAATGTCCTGATAGTCCAGAGAATCGGTCAATTCTTTTTTGAAAGAAAGCAGGGACAAAGAGTTCAGTCTATCAGTCAACATTGTGGCACTGTTGCGTGTTTTGATCCTTTTGACAGCTGAAGATAGTCTTTCTACATGTTGTCATGGGTGAGGTGAGGAGCGTGCATGCAGGAGACTGTTGATATTGGTGAATACATCCCCGGGGCGTGCGTCGAGCACTTCTATGAGCGTTTCCTCGTTGGCTTTTGGCTTCTTTTTCAGCTGCTGCACAAACACCGTGTGCTATGCGTCCCCCACGGAGATGGAAAAGTGGTCAGAGACGGATTGGATGTACGCGCTTTGTCCTCAGCGCGTGACAGGCAGCAGCGGCTATCATGCAGCCGCATGTGTCACACGTACTGTGGGCCCGGGTTAAAAATGGGTGGGCCAATGGAAAAAAATTCTTTAACTTTACGCCTTGAATTGAAATCTATTAATAATAGATGCAGTCACCAGGTATGACAGATACCGTGTATGTGCTATTATAATTATTTACATTTCTCCTCCCACTTTGCCAAATAGTGTGTAAATGCCGCATCTTGCATATTCATTGAGGCAAACATACTACCTGGATTAGGGCTATTTTATAATAATCATAATAATAATAATAATAATACATTTCATTTAAAAACAGCACCTTTCAGAACACCCAAGGTCACTTTACAAAGCATAAAAACACAGCAAAAGTTGAGCTAAAACAATAAAAATGAAGCTATTGGAAAAGCTGTTTTAAATAAGTGGATTTTGCACATTTGAAAAACGCAGTCCTTAGTGCACACTATAAGTAAATTGGGTTGTACATTTATCTGTGTGTTTTTACTGTGCTATGAGGTCCAAATGCTCCTGGTCCGGCCCGTCTGTCAAAATTCCAAACCCATTGTGGCCCGGAAGTCAAAAAGTTTGCCCACCCCTGGTATAGACAGTAACTAGGCTTTACATGATCAAGATTTTTGGGGCCAATCGCCGAACAGCGAGTTTATAAAACGATAACCGATCTGACCATAAGATGGAGCAGCATGTCTACTTAAATAACTTATTTACTGTTTTTTAATAAATCTATTTATTGTATTTAAAAGAGGACAGTGTACAATAATTAGGGATGCACCGAAACAAATTTTTTGGGCCGAAACCAAAAACCGAAAATGAGAAATGCTTGGCCGAAAACCGAAACACTGGGGAAAAAAATAATCACGCTATTTTTTTTTTATTATCATTGCATTTATTATAATTAATTAAAAATATAATATTATTATAAAATATTTAGGCCTATTTAGCACAGGCATTTTAACAAAGCACAATATAAATTGAAATGCGTCCACACCAGAGACATGTTGGCGAATGGTAAACATCAAACGCGGGGTGAGCAACTGAGCATTTTCTGGCTATGCAATTGCACTTTAAAGTCAATGTACAGTACTTCGCACCGGCGGACACGGATGCGTGCGGTGCGGATGACACATTTGTAGGCTATTTAGAGTGGGACACGGTGCAGCGCACTTAAAATCGGCACATTCACATATTCACCAACGTTTAAAAATAAATACATTTCTTGGCACCAGCCAATCGGCTTTGGGTACGGACTGCAAAGTCACACACAGCGTCCTGTACGGATCTGTAGTCACCCGGAGATAGTGGTAAGTGTTTACTTGTTTAAAACGGTTGATAGCAATAGTGCTAAAGTATTTAGCATGGCCACCAGAATGCAAGTGAAAAAGTGGAAGCGCTCAAGGGGCTCGTATCAAAGAAAAAAAGGAAGGTGCTGCATGAGAAAGAGCGGCTCACTGTAGTGCAGTACTCGGCAGCGCTCTCTTTTTTGACATCATTTACCAAGCTACCCTCTCCTTCTCCGGTGTGCACAATGGAGCTGCCGGTACTCACAAACGCCAGCGAGCAGCAAGGCAGACACTCACTCCCGCGTTTGGTGTTTAATTCAGACACCTGCTTGTAGCGTTTTGTTGTTCTTGTTGTTTTAGCTTGCGTCACCACAACATCCTCTTTTATTTTATTTCGGTCCAATGCCGAAAATTTTCGGTGGCCGAATATTCGGTGCATCATTAATATTAATGAACATTTACTAAATATGCCAGATTATTTTTGTAATCCCATTGCAGGTTGTGACATTTTTAGTAAATTTGTGTTCAAGTAAACTTGTGTACTGTTTACTGAGCACTATCAGAAGTATTCTCAAGCATTTTTTTAAAATGTTTAACTATCTTTGCAATGCCTCAAGTAAACAAGCAGTGTGATTTGAATAACAATATCAAAAAAAAGTTCAAAAACAAATTCAAAGTTTCAAAAGAAAATACACCTGACTATTACAGTACATCCTAACAAACCTGATAGTAGTAGTCATCCAGGAAAGGGTCAGTACTTTGAAGCTGCATCATTTGGATTTTAGTGACCCATTCCTTCTCTTTCTGAGTCATCAGGTTACTGTATGGGTCCCTGCTGCGCCAGTCCCCTCCTGTTCTGCTTCGGTCTCTTTAGGGAGGGGAAATTATATGAAGCAGATTGGCTTTATGAAACATGCATTGTCAAAAAGCACATTCGCACTACAGACAATTACATACCCGGGCCTGTTTTGCATCCGCTGGGTAAGTATGCGCCGGTGTTGAGGATGGAGATGAGTGGTGTTGTGCCGGATGGGCGGCATGTGGTTTGGATAGCTATGAGGATGCGGGGGACCCATTCGATGACCGTGTGTAGGGTGTGGGCCACTGAAAAATGGTCTGAAACCACCCCCGGCTGGTAACAAAGGGGGCACCGGACCACCACGGGGAACTCCGGCCACCTAAAAGAGGGAAGAGCGTGATGTAATTAAAGAAGATCATACATACAGGATAGTACATATAGTACAGTGCATACAGTTGCAAGAAAAAACATGTGAACCTGGCTGAAAAAAAAATCATGTTCAGGAGAACAAATTAACTGCAGTTTTACGCATTTCATTTTACTTATTTATTTACTTATTTTGGTTTGTCAATAGGGATGTTATTATGGCCTCAGATGCCTCAGAAGATGAATTGCAAGCTGAATGTGATCTTCAAAGTTCAGGCTGATTTCATCTGTTGAGAGGTCAAACTTCCAAAATATTTAAAAGGGTTCAATTCGAGGACGATGGCCTTACCCGAGATTGGAATTGACTTTCCACTGATATTTAAACAGCTCCTGAAAATTTCAGGTTCATATCTTTTTCCTAAGGTACTGGTTGCTATGGACATTTGAAAGATGCAAGTACCAAAACTTTAAACCCCTTTTTCTCAAAACTAGGGATTTCAACCTTTCAACATTAAAATTGCTGTAACTTTGTCCATTTTTGATATACATCCATGTATTATATACCATTTTAAAGGGAATTGAGTGCAGAATTTGAATATATAGAAATTGTATTTATTTTTGGCACGAGGACCCTTTTGCCAGAGTCTCGGGAAAGCTGAGACCTGATAATGCCATCATGGATTATTCACAATAATGTTTGGAAAGACCAGGTGATGTCACTCTTAAAGGTTTTAAATGCTCAGACTCATCTGACCTTGCGCCCACAATCAGTGAAAACTATTAACAAAAAAAACATGAACAACTGAACACTGAAACTAATTCAGTCTCGCAAAGCAGGAGAAGGCTATAAGAAGATAGCAAAGCGTTTTCAGATGCCAATATTCTCTATTTGGTATCGAATTAAAAAATGTAGACAGAACAACGTGCAGGATTGTGAGAAAAGCAAGTCAAAACCCATGTTTAACTGCACGATGCCTCCAGAAAGATGTGGGAGACACTGGAGGAGTGCTAACTATTCCACTACCAAGAGATACTTGCAAATATGGTCCAGAAGAAAACCTCATCTGCATTCTCACCACAAAAAAATGTGAATTTGCAAATTAACATACAGAAAAGCCTGATGCATTTTGGAAACAAGTTATGTGGACCGATGAGGTTAAAATAAAACCTTTTTTCCTTGGCGTGTTCATGCAAAACAATACCAAGTTTTACCTGGGGTGGCCAAAATTTCAATCCCCACTCTATTGTCACATTGATGAGATTCTATGCAGAAATCCAGGTAAGTAACTCCATTTGTGATCTTAAGCTGAAGCAAACTTGGGTTTTGCAGCAGGACAACAATACAAAACACACCAGCAAACCAACTTCTGATTAGCTTTAATTTAAATAAATAAATCATGAAATTAAAGTTTTGGAGTTGGCTGGTCAGAGTCCAGAGTTGAATCTGATGAACATGCCATTTGTGCTTGAAAACCCTTCATTGTTGCTGAATTAAAGCAATGTTGCAAGGACGAGTGGGCCAAAATATCTCCACAGAGATGTAAACGACTCATTGCCAGTTATAGAAAATGCTTGATTTCATTGTGGCTGCAGAGTGTGGCACAACCAGTTATGAGGTTTAGTAGGCATTCACTTTTTCACACAGGCGGTAGGCTTAATTTACCCCCCACACACACAAAGATTAAAAAATAAAATAAAAAATACCATATAGAAACTGCATTTTATGTTTACTTAGGTCATTTATGTTGGATGTTTATTTCATTTTAATGATCGTAAACATTGAAGTGGGCAAAACTGCAGTAAAATAAGATTTTGAGAGAGGAGAAATACATTGATAATTTTCACGGCGCTGTACGTAATAATTATATACTATGCTGTAAACACGAAAAACAAAACATTTACATATATAGCTCTATAAACTGACCTGAGAGTTGAGAAGCTGGGCCCGTTGAATCTGTGACAGTACTGGACTGATTCCTGGAGGAAATGGTCCACGACACAGTGGCGAGTTCTAGTGGTGGAAGGTTAAGAGTGGGTGGAGTGAAAGGTAAAAATAAAAATAATAGGGAATACATTTTCAGTGGCAAAATGAAATAATTGTAACATTAACTTAAATAATTGATCAGGTTTTTTGTATTTTGTGAACCATAAAATGAACTACAGTGGGGGATTAAAGCTGAGTAGGTAATCACAGCATGTGACTTAACAGACCAATCACGAGTGATACTACACCTAACCACCTCGGCGAGGCAAGAATTTGTGACATGTGCGCACCATGCGTAGCAGAGGGGTCACAAGCTACGGTGCTCATCACGCCGTCGATCATGTGATAGCACGGCGGCAGTTGACATCCGAGCAAACAAAGGAGTGTAAAGCAGGCTTTAGGTGCAAAAACATTTGAGTGGGGCATCCGCATTTGATATAGTAAGTGATTAACATCCTAAATATATATACTATATATTTTTTGTTTTAGTTCAAAATGAATCATGTCAGAAAAGTAGTGTGGCATTGAAACCCATTAAGAAGTGTGTGTGTGGGGGGGAGACTTACAGCAAAATTGAGCAGAGCGTTGGGTGACAAACGTTCAGGGAAAGGAGGAGGGTATCTGTGCTGGATCGGGGCTCTCACATGAACTGCTGTGGGATGATGAATCTTCACATACACAAACACAGATAGAAAAAAAGACCACCATTACTGTGTAGATAAAACAGAAGAGCCGGGTTTGTGAAAAATTACGAATCTGTCAAGAACAAGAAATATGAATATGATGGAGAGGTTAGTTTAGCTATCTTAAAACACTAGCATCCAAATTATCAGATGACAGACATAATTTCTGTAAATAAAGCTTTTAGTTAGCTCATACATGTGCATGTTCTTACAACATTTATTGTCTTTTACAAAGACAAAACGAGGAAGAAAAAGAAGGAAAGAGCTGGGAGCTGTGATCTACTTTTTACCTGATGATTTAAGGAGTGACCCATTGGTTGTTTGGGCGGAGTCCCAATAGGCACTGCCCTGACTGGAGGGGAGCCAATCACAGGAGAAGAGGAGCGTGGAGGTGGAACCCTCTCTGACAAATCCCGTACTTCATCATTCTTCCCCTGAGATGGACGTTTTGGAAGTCCCACCTCCTTTATTATTGACATTAACGGACTATCCTGAAGAGGCAACCACAAACCACCATAGGGTATTAATACCACAATAACAGTAATTTATTAACACACAACCTGTGTGTCAGATTGCTTTTGAGCAGAGGTGTCAATTAGTCATTTTAGTTTAGGGGCCACAATCACCCCAATTTATTTTCAAGCCGGCCAGACCAGTATAGTTTATTTGTGGCTTAATACGCCATAAATAACTAAGCAAATTGCTCCTATTGTTTCAGTGCAAATAGTAAAAGTACAAATTGAGAATGTTAACAATAATATTATCCTGCTGCAAATCATTGTCTTCATTGCAATGGCGGCCAAAATGTAGTGTCAGTAGTGCCGCCACGATTTGTGGTGGCCGTGGCTCAGGGAGTAGAGACAGTCGTTCAGTAACCAGAAGGTCGTCTGTACGATCCCCGCTCTCCCCAAGTCATGTGTTGTTGTGTCCTTGGGCAAGGCACTTCACACACATTGCCTCCAGTGCTACTCACACTGGTGTATGGAAGGTGCGAATGTCTAGTGGTGGTCGGACACTGGCCGCCACGCTTCCGTCAGCCTGACCCAGGGCAGCTGTGGCTACTTAAGTAGCTTACCACCACCACAGTGTGAATGTGTGATATCCATTCTATTGTAAAGCGTCTTTGAGTATCTACAAAAGCACTATATAAATCTGATGCATTATTATTACTATTATCCAGTAGGAAAAAAAATCATCCTCACGGGTCAGAAAGGACATCAGACGGGCCAGTTCTGGCTGTGGGCCGTACGTTTGACACCTCTGAGACTACTCAACAACTAATATTTAAGATTAAGATTCACTGATTGTCACACCCACTTAAGTGGGGCGAAATTTATTCTCCGCATTTGACCCATCCCCTGAGGGAGCGGTGAGCAGCAACGGTCACGCTTGGGAATCATTTGGTGATGTAACCCGCCAATTCCAACCCTTAGAGTGTCAAGCAGGGAGGCAAATGGGTCCCATTTTTACAGTCTTTAGTATGACCCGGTCAGGGATTGAACTCACAACCTCCCAGTCTCAGGGGGGACACTCTACCACTAGGCCACTGGTTTACATTTACTATTAGAATGTTCAAGCTTGTTAAGCTGACGTGGTTTCATGTGTGCGGACTGAAACAAAATGCAACATTTACCATGAAAACCTTTTTCCTATAAAAGTTGTCCCATATGAAATTTAATTCTGCAATCTTTCTATTAAGACCCGTTATTATTTCTTGACCATTCACAAAAAATAGCAGACATGCATTGCTTTTGCTGTTGCTAAAGAATTGAAATCTAAAATAATGGGCTCTTGATCGAGAACAGATTGAAAAGAAAAAAAAATACTCACCTCCATGTGTGTAACTAATGCGGGAGCAACACTGACTGGTCCAAAACCCATACTGTTCTCCCAGATATTGCGCGAGTTCATCTAAGAGCGAGGAGGCAAATAAATAAATAAAATGAACATTACAGAATACAGTTTTAGCAATAACAGTCTATTCTTTTGCAGGATAGGGCAGGGGAGGGGAGTGGGGTCATGCGGTAAGTATCAGACATGGAACAGCAAGCACCAAATTAGGGGTGTGTAACTCTCCAATAAGACATTTTCTTTGCAGAGGCAATCCGCTAATCTTTTTACCTCCACTTAGCAATACAAACCCAATTCGAATGAAGTTTTAAGGTTGTGTTAATTTAAACATAAATAAAAACAGAATATAACGATATGCAAATCATTTTCAACCTATATTTAATTGAATACACTACAAAGACAAGATATTTAATGTTGAAACTTGAGTATTTATTTTTTTTAAAGAAAAAAATTCATTTAGAATTTTATGGCTGCAACACGTTCCAAAAAAGCTGGGACAGTGTCATATTTACCACTGTTACATCACCTTTTCTTTTAACAATATTGGATCAGCGTTTTGGCGTCGCTCACCAGGGTGCACATCGGCTGCAAAGTCGCCGTGACTCAGTGAGATACTAGTTTGCTCACGCAAAATAAGATTTGGTGGTAGGCTTGCGGAGTCTCTCGGAGTCAAGTTAACATAGTGCATGTGCTTCAAAATGCACAAGCTTCAGCTGCATTCTATTATATAGCGACATCTAGTGGTCAACTTTTACACACTGTCACTTGAACATTCTTCTTCTGTTCTAAATCTCATAAGAACATCACAGTGCCCCATCACTGGTAAGCTATTTTTAGAACAGAATTGTGAGCTACTCATGTTGCTGTTGGCACTAGTATTATTATTCATTTATTTTTGGTAAGGGCAATGCACTAACAGAGCAATAACGTATTTTCCTTACTGGAGGAGCCGGCGGCCACCTCTGTGCATAACTCAGCCCTCTTTTAATTGGAGCCAAAAACTCTGCACGCTCTGCTTAGACCCCCCCCCCCCCCCCCCGCAAAAAAAAAAACACACACACACACCCCTTGTTGGGAAACACTGGTCTTGTCTATATGGAAGTATCTTTTTAAAGTAATGTTCTAGGAGTGAATAGAATTACTATTAAAAAAAAAACTAATTCCCATTGTTGTACATGCAGGCGGATCTAATGTGGCATAATTTGCAAGTCATAATCAAGTGGAGATTTTCACCTAACCATAGCAATGTGACCATTTGCACAATGAGTACAGTTTAACACTAACCTGGCCAATGGCACCAGGGACAGAACGAAGTAAATGTTGCTGCTGTTGGTAGGTGAGCATTGGCGAGGGATGATGGCCTGGAATTGTGCAAGAAAATAAATCAATAAACAGGTTATATAATTTTACCAGATTTACATCATACTAAATGAAATTGTCATGGGTGACACTGGAACTGACAACACACACTTGTATCTTTGTTTTTAGGCCTCACCTGAAGTGGAGGGCCCAGGAGGCCGTTGGTGCTGATGGGGCAGCTGGTGGGGGTGAGTTGAAAGTGAAATGGGGGGAGGTTGGTGCAGGACTTTGGCCCTTGAGTCATGTTCGAACTTTTGGTTTGGGGGAAAAACAGACCTCTCTGCTGCCCCGACTCCAGCAATAGCCGGGTCAGCTTCCAGGACTAGTCTTGCTAGCGACTCAGCCAAGTCACCTTCCCTTCTTCCATCTTCCACATCTGATAGTAAATGACAGGAAAACACAGGGTTCAGGTTCAGACTTTTGCTTACAAACAAGTGCTTGAAAAAGTATTCATACCCCTTGAACTTTATCACATTTTGTAACATACATTACATACACAAACCTAAATGTATTTTGTTGAGATTTTGAGTAGCATGCAATTGTGAAGTGAAATGAAAAGCTTTCACGATTTTAACGCAACATAAATTGGAAGTGTCGCGTGCATTACTTGTATTCTGATACCCTAAAATACAATCCAGTGCAATCAACTGCCTTTGGAAGTCTGCTAATTATTAAATACAACCCATCTGTGTGTAATTTGCTCAGTTTAAATACACTTGCTCTGTGAAGGGGTCAGTGGTGTGTTAAAGAATGCTAGTGAACAACAGGATCATGGAAACAAAGGAACTCACCAAATGGCTAAAGGATAAAGCCCATTTCACACCGCATTCAGATGAGTGCAGCGTGCCGTCGTCAAACCCATTTAATGTGTATGTGGTGAAGTGCGAGGATGACGGAACATTGCGATGCTGGCGGCACGGCGGGACAAGAAGACTTCAGCCGCGACTGCAAAGTACCTCAAGAAAATTCGCTCTATTCAAGAGCGGCGACGCTGTGATGCCACACAAAGGTCTCCAATGACAGAGGAGCTGGAAGACTAATCCAATGCCATTTTGGCGACTCACGCACATAACGGCATGATCGCGTCCCGGCACAGGCGCACAGTGGGAGAGATGAAGACGGGATCAATTGAACTGTCCAAGCTTGCACACTCCCAGCACGTGTGGTTCTGCCATAACATTTCATGAGTGGCGTGTCTCGGCCACTGTTTTTGCAGGGATTTAATTTCAAAATATGAATTGCCGTTGCATCATGTGGCGAAGTCGCAAAGTACAGCCCATCAATAGTACAAAAGCTTTCACTTATAGACGATAAAGCTATTTCTGGCTTTAAATCATCGAGACACAGCTGGCCGGCCAGCGTCAAGACAAAGACACACAATATATAAAGTACAAACAATTTGCATTCTCCACCAACATTAAACCATATTTACAATTTCATATGGACCACCATGGATGAAATTAGGGCTGGGTATCGATTCTAATTTCCTCAATCGATTTGATTTCGAGTCACAAGAGTTCAGTTTGATATGATTTTGATTTTTCCCGATTCGATTCACTTGACTTCAATAAGATATTGATTAATTATGGAACATCAATTCTTCTCAACTCATTTGCTCCCCAAAACGTATAAATACATTCTCTTTTAAATGTTTTAAGTGTCCCAAAGATGTATTCATATATTTGTTTAATGTTTTTTTTTATGCTAGAGCATACAGAAGGCTTTCATGCAGCCTCTCAACTGCAAAGAACTGTTGAACAAATAGTAGTTATTACACAAACGGTCAGCAGGTGGCAGCAAAATAAAATAGACCAGCCAGGGCCATGTTGACAAAAAGCTTATTACTCACATTTCTAAATAGATTTGTGAATAATGACTTGAAAAAATACACAGACCGAGCACCAAGTGAAGCAGGATTACTTCCGACGATTGCGGTGAGTACACAGAGTCCTTTTCATTCAGTGTATTTTTGTGAGGCTTGACATTATCAAGCATTCGCTGAAAGTGCTGAAGCACTCGCCAAAAGGTGGGCATCGTCATTGATGGGAATTGACGATTGACGGAAGTGCCCACCTTTGGTTATAATCACTTAAATGTTACACAAACATTGACATCAGCAAGGATAAGATTAAAATATTTTCATAGTTCAAATTCAATAATTGTAAATAAAAATTAAAAATATTCTGAATTGTCTTAAAGTGCAATAAGTCACGTCTTTCATAAATGTTAGAAAAACCTTTTAAATTTATGAGAACAGCACATTTCAAGACAATTCTATTTTCTTAAGAATTTATGGGAAAAGGAGATATTAAAATAATCAATTCATAGTTTAATGAATCGATATCGGGCTCAAAAAGTAAACTCTGTTCGATATCGATTGTTGTTGTTTTTTTAAACCCATCCCTAGATCAAATATTGCAATCACAATTTTGCGAACGGCACGTGAGGCTCGCCGCGAGGGCTCATTCTTTCTGAATGGACAGCTCAGTGTCATTCATTTGTCCGACTCTCCAAGTCAACGGCTCGTCATCATCAACTCTCCGGCGTCCGAAGGCTTTCGGCGGCCACCGAAGCCGCCATTCCTGAGGCGGGATCCATAACCATGGGCTGGGGTGCGCTGTTGAATTGTTGGGCCTGACTGCAATGCGCTCAGTATGGCTAAAAACTAATTTGCTGCTAAACACCATGAACCAGAGCAGAATCAGAGCACACTTAAGTCAACGGTGGTTTTCTATTATTTATTTATTTATTTTTTTTTACATGTTTTTAAGATGCACAAATACATCCGTGATTTTCACGTGTTTTTCAGACCGACAAATTTATCCACCATTTAATTTTTATTTTATTTTATTTCGTGTGTGCATTTTGGCGACTTAAATGTGCGTTTGTGGATCGTCGCACACTAGGTGTGTTAGAAAAAATCGATTTGGCAATATATCGCGATATTACAGCGCACAATTCTCGAATCGATTAGATATGCGGCCGAATCGATTTCTAAACATAAATTTTTTATGGAAATATTCAACAAAACGTTACTTAGAGTTAGGATTCACACATTAAGCATGGAAGAATGTTATATTAATGGAACATTAAGCCTTAATATATTTATTTCAGTGCTGTTCAAATATGAAACAGACTGCAACCTGTTTGTTAAATGCAGTGGCTCAATTATAAGCCTGAATTTTCAGATAAATAAATACATTTTCATACAAATCTTACAGTGTACATACAGTTTACTGATTAGTATTTTCTAAATTTGAGTAAAAAATAAAAATCGCAATAATGACTTTTTAGATTTGTACCGGGATTAATCGGTATCGAATCGAATTGTGACCCATGAATCGTGATACGAATCGAATCGCCAGGTACTAGGCAATTCAGAACCCTATCGCACACGTATTAATTATTTTGACAAATGTCACCTTTCAAGATATTCTCATGCACACACACACACACACACACACACACACACACACACACACACACACACACACACACACACACACGCACACGCACACGCACACGCACGTTTCTCCTTCGTCCATGAGAAAGCAGTGTTGCTGTCTCTATTAAACAGAACTACCTGTCTCCTATTTTTCATTTAAAATTGAAAAACGGAAAACGAACCTTATCTGATCCTCTATTATGTGTTTATTTTACACAAGTCGGGGTTGGTTGGATTGGGGGGAAATACGACCCTAATTTTTTTCCCCTCAAGTTTACGCTGCCTTGATAAGGCGTTCTTCATCTACCGTTAAATTTGATTCTAATCTGCTAAAGCAGCAGGGGTCAAAAAGGTAATAATAAAAGGCAAAACAAGCTCAGGGGAAACAAATTATGGTCGTACAAGGTTGCAGGCTTATTTCTATTGAGGTTTTCTTTTATTTTGACACGTTTTAAGGACATTTCTTTTCCTTGATATAACTAACCTGACTGATGTATGCCAGAAGAAGAGGAGTGGTGAGGTAATGGGAAGGCTGAGTGAAAGGGAAGATTGCCCACGGCAGATGTGACATAGGTGGACGATGAATCCTCAACTGCTCCTAAATTTGTTTCATCTTTCACCACCACTCCTAACCCAAGCCCCTCTCCAAGTTCATCTCGCTCATCAAGCCCAGCAAGGCGCTTATGTTCCTCTTGCCAGTCATCATCTGGAAGAAGAGATGAGCCAAATTAGTGGTTTGATATTGTGCGTCACCGACACTCGTGTTGTAAATAGGACAATATTCTTATTTGCAAATATTAGATTTCTAGGGGGAGGTTACAGTAAGTGACTGATGTACTGAAAAAGCATAACTAACCTATAGCCCCAGCCCCAAAGGTATCATCGTTAAACTGGTCAATTTCATCTTCTTCCTCAGCTAGTCCGTCATCTTCCTCCTCCAACGTACAGTCTTCATCCAGGGACTGGAAAATAAAGGCAGAGAAGGGAATTGAAATTGGATGTTGAAATCAGGTTAGAAACTGGGGATTAAGTGTAAAATGTTTGTTTGCAATACTTGAGCTGTTAGAAATATATCTCAACTTGCAGGTTTGTGCACCTGTTAACTGTACATTGCATACGCCAACGTTGTCACTTGTGATGCACCGAATATTTGGCCACCAAAATTTTTCGGAAAATGCTCAACCCTCGTTTGGTGTCACAAAACATGTCTGCGGTGTGGCCACATTTCAATTTATATTGTGCTTGGTTAAAATGCCAGTGCTAAATAAATATTTTATAATAATATTATTATTTTAATTAATTATAATAAATGCAATGATAGTAAAAATTGGCATCATTTTTTTCGGTGTTTCGGTTTTCGGCCAAGCATTTTTCATTTTTGGTTTCGGCCAACCATTTTCATTTCGGTGCATCCCTACTCGTCACCCAAGTTCTTCCAAATGGGGCTCGTTACTAACAGTGGCTAATAGGGCTGGGCGAATAGGGAAAAAATAATCACTATTATTAGGATTGATAATGAAATCACAAATCACTAGGCATTAGACAAGATTTCGTACGACGAGATCTTGCGAGATTAGAACGCCACGAGATGTCTCGTCTCAGCACAGTACAAGATCTATTTTTTGTCTCCCCCCCCCCCCCGAGGCATTTTATGCCTCCGTAATTCACGTATTTAGCGTACACTGTCAGCAAGACAGTCGCAGCAACACTTGTTCATAATGTTAACACGTGGTTAGGCTAACTTCAAAATAAACGTTAATATATGTCCATCAATGCCTTTTTTACGCTCTTATTTTGAAGTTGTTACTGGCAGCGTGTCACTAATTACTGACTCAACGCAACGTCGTCTTGAAACCAAGTTCAAACGGTAATTACGGACACTGAAAAAATCTACTTAATTGCGCTGACATACAGTGTGGTGTCAATGCCAGCATTTAGCGGCAGCGCCGAGCGCCTCTAATGCTAATGCTAGCATTGCTACGAAAGTACGAGGGTCGTTTTATTACTTTAGAAAGGCGTAAATGATTGCTTACGATGCCGACACCCTATCCCTGCTAATCACAATTTAACAAACGAGGCTTACTCAAATGTGCAGATTCGTCCGGGTCGGCAAAGTCGCTACTGTAGTTCTCACGTCACCTCGTCTCATACTGTCAACTTAACTTTATTTATAAAGCACTTTAAAGCATTACCACTGCATACAAAGTGCTGTACATGGATTAAAAATAAGTCATGCAGCAAAGACAGGTAAAACAAAAATAAATGAATATCATAAGTCGGTAAGTAAATAAAATTATTAATCAATAACACAAGAAGTAGGTAAGCAGGTAATTGAGTTGCTTCTCTCAATCACTGCCAGACCACGCCCAACCCACTTCCCATTCACTACCCTCGGTCCTCCAGGCAACAGCCCCTTTGAGCACCAATTTCAAATCTTAGTGAGGGGTGGAGTAAAAGTCTGATTTCCTGTTGAATTAACCTTAAAGGACACTTAGGGATGTCAGAATCACAATTTTGAATTGCTCTGGGCTTGCTACAAGCAACATGGTGCATTCAGGGTACTTTTCACAATGTAGGATTTTTTTTAATTTTATTTTGTATGTGGGTGAGTATGTGTATGTGCGTGTGAGTGTGTATTCATTAGTTACCTAAAACCTATTAAAAAATCCCATACCGTTCACCTAAACCGAACACTTCAGAACCAAGCCAGAGCCGTGAGGCCGTCAGGAGACCCGAGGAAGGACCAAAGAAAAGAAAGGAAAGTGAATTCCAGCACCGACCAGACACCACCCACCGGGCCACCAACCAGAGTCCTTCACCAACCCCAGAAACATCCAAATTCCAACAAATCAGGGAGACCTCAAGAGTCCAAAGGAGAGGCTGAGAAAAGGAAGGAAGGAAGGACAGACGAAGCAGAGTGAGATCCACAGACACCAGCCTCCATCGATTCAACGACCAGAGGAAGAAGCAGATTGTATCTGAGTTTCGATAGATGCTGGTGTGGTGGATCTGGCATGCATGAAAATCTCCACCAAAGAGGGGAACCGTCGACCCCTGCCAGGACAGAGCAAGCGCAACACCCCGGCCCCCCAGGCCATGGCAACGCCAAGGGACAACCCCCGGTCCCCGCAGGGGCCACCGGCCGGAGAGCAAACCCAGGAGCAGGAGCGCTCCCCACCCAACGCAACAGGGCGGGGCACTGCAGGCCCGCCAGGCACCCCACTGGTCCACAGCCCCCGCTCCCCCCACGCCCCCCATCCACCCCAACCCCCAGATTCCGGGGACCCGGTGCATTAAAATTGGAGGGGAGTTGTAGGGCGAAGACGGTCTCTCCACTCTATCCAACCCCCCCCCCCCCCCCCCCAAAGTGTGTTATGTGCCCTATATGTCTATAAACAAAGTGTATTGTGCAAAACTAGTGCAGTGAGTTAAGAGGAGCGACCGGCGGGGCCCCCCCCCAACCGGGCGGGGGCAGGAGGCGCACCTGCCCACCCCAGCGGGCATATGGGACCAGCCCGGCGGGGCGATAGGGCTCGCCCCCCGGATACTGGGGCGCGCCAGAGGAGCCAGGAGGTCCACCGGAGCGGGGCGGGCACAACAACAAAGCCCCCGGAGCCCCGAGACCCGGGCCACCGATGGAGCCCCCGGCCCAGGGGATGGGGAGGATGGGGAGAGGGAAGGGACGGGGGAAGGAGACGACAAGAAGGGCAAGGGGCAGCGGCAGGGCCGCAGAGAGAGGGGGAGAGGAGGAGGAAGGGTGACAATGTAGGAAACTTGTAAACGTAAGACACTGTTCTGCACAATAAATCGTTTTTCTTCCATTACTGTTTTAAAGATCGAGAAAAGCCAAAAACAAAATCACGAAAACATTTCGAGAATATAACATAATTGTAAAGTAGCAGTTGTTTGAATGTTTATTATTATCGTACTATTACTCATGCTAATCTCCATTGCTAGAAACATCCACATTAGCATTATTAGTATTCAGTTAGAGGACTTTCATTCAACATAAAAAAATGTTCTGGTTCAAATTTTTGGTATTCAAATACAATATAAAATTTTCTTTTCTTCTATATGAAACAGAGAGTGACCAAAAAAACAGCTTAAAGCAGGGGTGTCCAAACTCAAGCCTTGAGGGCCGGAGCCCTGCAGGTTTTGGATGTTTCCCTTCTCCAACTTACCTGAAGCTCATCAGCGAGCTCTGCATAAACCTGATCTGTTCATTTGGGACAGGTGCATTTGGAGCAGGGAAACATCCAAAACCTCCAAGAGTCTGGCCGTCGAGGACTGAGTTTGGACACTGGCTTAAAGCAAGCATGCAAGGAACGTAATATGCTTGTGAACAGAGTCAATATGTGGAGGAACTCAATGTGTGCGTGCATTAGCAAGTAAGTGCCTCAATATTAAGTGTTATTAGAGATTGTAGGTTATTTATATGCATATATATATATATATATATATCGCCAACCTCCCCACAATATCGTGATAATTATCATATTGTGACCTTTATATCGTGATAACATCGCATCGTGATGTTTGGATATAGTTACATCCCTAATATTACGTAGCTATCCTCTGGCTCCCGTCTTAGGTGGTGCCGACAAATTGTGTCGAGCTGGTGGGATAATATGGTGCAGAGGTGTGTACATCTCATCAATACTCATGGGCCATACATGAACAAATTCATGTTACTTATTAAGTCCGCACAGAAAAAAAACAGGTTTTCACTGTGCAACCCCAAAAAGACGCTCCTTCAACATTCAAGATGCTCAGCACAAATATAAGGACACACAATCTGGTATGTCCTGTAGTAAATACAACAATCACCGGCTAAGGTAGATAATCACAACTGCAAACTTCAGATTGTTATTACTGAAATAATAGTATAGTATTATTTGTGCTTTTTTAATGTCATCTACAAAAACGTGGTTATCTACTTAAATAATTAATTTGATACGTAATTACTTTTGAATTACTTAAATACTTTTGATAATTAATTTGGAGGGAAAAAAAGCTAAGTTTATTAGGGCAACAATGACCACATTTGTAATTACCATGCACTTTTCGTACATATACCGTTCAGTAAATCTAATAACAGTGCTGTCACTGCATATTACATTGACCGTAAGAAGCATGAATTGCAATACCCAAAGATGTAAAGATTCAGTTTATTTATACCCCAATAGTACACACAATTTATTTTAAAGAATCCACCCAACTGAAGTAGCTTTAGTGTAGTTTAGCTACTTTTGTCAATTTATTAGCTTTAGCATTTTTATAGAGGGTAGCATTAAACTAACTTTAAGTTCTGAATTAAAATGTGAGAGATAATTATTTGTACTGTATTGTGTACAAACCTGCCAGTAATATAGAACTAGGGGTTAGACAAGGGGTCCGCAACGACTTGAGCACGATCTCCGTGTGTAAAACGCAGACTTAAAAAGATGCACCCAGGGAGTGCGTCCAGTATGTTACTTACAAGTTAAAGGCTTGCCTATTACATGTGCAATGTACACATGAACTGTGAGAATCTATTAATTGTATTTGGTAGTCTGGCACTACACAGGTAACTGGACAACCCATTAGCAACATTGCTAATCCTGACGTTACCTTGCATCACGCACGACCTACAATTTAATTCCTGGACGTGACCGACGACGTGCAGTTCGGGCATTCATTGCAGACAACGATGACATAGACAGGGGTGTAACCATAATGATTTAGGGAAAAAAGGCAGAGGTGACGTGAAGCTCCACGGACTGCAGGCAAAGGCAGCGAGCGCAGGCTGCTCTCCTTCTGCGGCTCTTTTCAGCAGGCAAGTAGGCTGCTTCACAGGCCGCCAATGTGGTGGTCGCAAGATTCCGCATAAAACTCGTATACATCTTGCATAAGGCACTGGTGTTCCGTTTTACAATTGAAACTACTTCCGAAATACGGCGTTTTGTATTGGGGGGAAAGTACTCACCTGAAATCGAAACATCTATCCTTAAATTTGAGGGTAGTAGGCGCATCAACAGTGAAACGGCGCGCTAGTGACGCACTCGTTACGTTCACGTGAACGTGCGTTTAGAAAGACGTGAACGAGCACGCATTTGGACGCAAACGGGTACGCGCATCGTGATTATTTAATTAATTATTGAATTAATCATTTATTTGTACTTATTTAATTTGCTGGATTGGTGGACCAAGAAATATTGAAGTAAACCTGTAATGTCACTTCCAAAAATCTCTCCCAGAGGTAGGGGGGGTTGACCGTTACTAAGGGGCTGAGAAGATACATTCTAAAGACATTTAAAAATATAAAATTAAATGAAATGACCCTAGGCGTGATTGTGAGTGTGAATGGAATTGTTCGTCTGTGAGCCCTGATTTCTGACAAGATTATAGCACCCCCTAGCCTGTGGTGCCACCCCTGCTTCCAGAAGATACCTTTCGGATATCAGTCTTCATAGGTCAATATTGGGGAGTAATAATGCAATGTTGTTTGTTGTTGTTTTCTTAATCATTACTTTTGTTTGCTTAGTCTGTAATGGATATAGAAAACTCTGTGAATCATGTAGTATGGCGAATCACATGTTGAACGATAGATGACAGTAATGCAGAGGTGGGCAATCTCGGTCCTCGAGGGCCGGAGCCCTGCAGGTTTTGTAGGTTTCTCACTTCCAACACAAGCTGATTCCAATCAACAGGATCGTTATCAGGCTTATGCAGAGCTTGCTGATGAGCTGATCATATATCAGCTGTGTTGGAGAAGGGCAACACGCAAAACCTGCAGGACTGCGGCCCTCGATGCCCACCTCTGCAGTAATGGCAAGGGGAGTTATTCAAGTTCATTGATCAGACTCAGGTTCATATGACAAACACACAGCACTTGTTATAAAAGAAGAAAAAATAAAATAAAAGACAATTTATACCTCAACAAACAAGGCATTGGTGGCAATATGACCAGAAATGGGATCCATTGTCACACCACGGTGAGGTTGTCTCGTCTGGGTTTTTACTGTCTTGTCAATTCCTGTTTTATTTTGAAAATTCTGACTCCTTTCGTTTCAGGTCACTTGCTCTTTCTCATGTGGTGTCAGTGTCAACCCTGATTCCTGATTGTGTCCACCTGTTTCCCATTACCCTCATGTGTTAAATGATCTGCGTCTCCCTTGTCTTGTGCCATAGTGTTATTGTCAGAGTCACTCTAGCCAGTCAGTCGCAGTCCTCAGACTTGTTGTCCTGTCTTCTGTGTGAACTTTTGTTTGTAACTTTGTATAGCCGCAGTATAGTTTTAGTTTAGGAGTGGGTTTTGTTCGTAGATTAGACATCCTCCCTTTAGGAGCGCTTTTAGTTGATCATTTTATAGCCTTTGTTTTTCCCTCTAAACGAGGAGTTTTATGTTTAATGAATATCTGCCTTGGCGGCAAACTCCTATCCCTGCACCAGAGTCCTAAATCTGCCACGCCTTGTCAGTACACTTTGGCCAGTATGGACCCAGCAGAGAGGGAGCAAATGGCCGCAGCGCTGCAAGCTCAGGAAGCCCGTCTCTCCCAGCAAGAGGGATTTCAGACAGCCATGGCAGCGCAAATGGACCAGATTACAGCACAGGTTACGGGACCTTCTGGATCACCTGCATCGCACCACTAGCCCTCCTGCCGTGCCAGAGACCCACGCAGCCACGCCGATTCCGCCCGTGCCATATGCCGGGTCGGGGATCAAGCTAGCCTCCCCCGAGCGATTCTCTGGGGAGCCAGGACATTGCAAGGCATTTCTGTCTGACTGACATTCATTTTGAGCACCCCCCCAGGCCTTTCCCACGGATCGATCCCGGGTGGCCTGCATGGTTTCCTACCTGACTGGGAGAGCCAGAGCATGGGCCACGGCAGAGTGTGCAATTCCCCACTCTGCGGCTCAGTGACGGACTTCCAAGCCGCCCTTCAGAGGGTCTTTGATCCAGCCTGTTCAGACCGGGAAAAAGCCCGGCAGCTAAGCAGCCTGAAACAAGGAAAATACTCCGTACGTGACTACGCCATCCGCTTCCGCAATCTCGCGGCAGAGAGTGGCTGGAACTCCACAGCGCTCTGCGACGTCCATCCAAGAGCTGCTCGTTCCAGTTGATCTGCCTCCGGACTCTGACTCATCGCCCTCGCCCTCGCCATCCGGACGGATCATCGGCTGCAGGAGGTTACGCAGAGCCGCGGTCACAGGGCAAGAACGACGGAGGGATCCCCGCTCTCCCAAGCATCAGGTATGTCAGCTCCTCTCCGTTCCTCGTCAGTTCAGCGCCGACACGTTCCCTTGGGACCAGAGGAGGAGCCCACGCAACTGGGAAGAGCGCGGCCCTCGCAGGAAGAAAGACGGCGCCGACAGCTGGAAGGTCGGCGCTTTTACTGCGGGAACCAAGATCACCTTATGGCCGCCTGTCCAGCCAAAAGGACCAAAGCAGTGAGTCAAGTTACGAATCCAGAGTCGGCCCCATGAAAACTCGTAACCAGTAAAAATCATTTACAGCACCACTTTCACAGACTTCCATGCCCTGATAGACTCTGGGGCAGATGAAAGCCTGATAGACAGGGGGCTTGTGAGACATTTTAGTGCCAAGACTGAGCCGCTAATTAAGCCCATTAAAGCTCGGGTACTAAATGGTAGTGAGTTATTCACCATTACACACATCACAGAACCCAACGAGCTCCATGTTGGCAAACCTAAGGATCACCTAGTTTTTCATGTGTTTCAGTCTCCTTTACAGACTCTGGTCCTGGGACACCCATGGTTGCGTGAACACAACCCCCATGTGAACTTGTTGACTGGTGAAGTTCTGGGATGGGGGAAGGATTGTGTGAGCCATGGGGTTGGTTCACCAATTCAGAAAGCGGACATTACAACTGTTAATTCCCTCACAGACTCTAAATACCCAGATCTGAGCATCGTGCCTCCTTGCTATCATCACCTCCAGGAGGTATTCAACAAGACCAAAGCCATGGTGCTCCCACCCCATTGTACCTATGACTGTGCCATAGAGCTAATTCCAGGTTCCACCATTCCCAAGGGCCGCCTATATTCTATTTCAGGATCAGAGCCCTGATGGAATACATCGAAACTTCCCTAAAGGCTGGGCTGATTCGTCCTTCGTCATCGCCAGCGGGAGCGGGTTTCTTTTTTGTGGGGAAAAAGGATGGTTGCTTACGGCCTTGTATAGACTATAGCCTCCTTAATGATGTTACAATCAAAAACCGTTACCCCCTCCCTCTCATGTCATCCGTGTTTGAAAATCTTCAACAAGCTAAGATCTTTACCAAATTGGACCTACGCAATGCATACCATCTCATTAGGCTCAGGGAGGGAGATGAATGGAAAACAGGGTTTAATACACCTAGTGGCCATTACGAGTACCTAGTCATGCCCTTTGGTCTCACTAATGCTCCTGCTGTTTTCCTGGCCATTATTAATGATGTTTTGAGAGACTTTTTGGACCAGTTTGTGTATGTTTATTTAGACAACATACTTATATACTCGTCGGACCTAGCCACGCATCAAAGACAGCTTAAGAACAAACTTTATGTCAAGGCAGAGAAAAGTGTTTTTCATGCCAAAACCATCTCTTTCCTGGGCTTTGTCATAGCCCCTGGGAAGGTACGGATGGATCCGGCTAAAAGTAGCGCTGTGAGGGAGTGGCTTACACCTATTAGCCGCAAGAAGGTTCAGCAATTCCTTGTATTTGCTAACTTTTACAGGCGTTTCATCAGAGGGTTCAGTGCAATAGCTGCCCTCTCCTCTGGTGAGGTTCAGCTGGTCCCCGGAGGTGGAAGCTGCATTCCAAGCGCTCAAACAACGCTTTGTCACAGCAGCAATCCTCACAATGCCAGATCCACAGCGGCAATTTGTTGTGGAAGTGGGCGCTTCCAATGTGGGGATCAGAGCAGTCCTGTCTCAGCGTGCAGAGAAGGATGGAAAGATGGATCCCTGTGCCTTCTTGTCACGACGACTATCCAAGGCAGCGCGTAACTATGATGTAGGGGACAGAGAGCTTCTGGCTGTCAAAATTGCCTTGGAAGAATGGAGGCACTGGCTTGAGGGGGCGAAGCATCCGTTTGTGGTCTGGACCGATCACAAGAACCTGGAATACATACGCAAAGCCAAGAAACTCAACCCAGGCCAGGTGGGCGCTGTTCTTTAACCGTTTTTTCCTTCTCTCTCACTTACAGGCCGGGGACTCCTAACGTCAAGCCCGACGCCCTGTCATGTCTCTATGACCCCGAGCCTCTTGCTAAGGAACCAGAGACCATCCTTCCGCCGAACTGTGTGGTTGGAGCCGTGACATGGCAAATCGAGAAGGATGTTAAACAAGCCAACGGTGAGGCACCTCTACCTAACGGATGCCCGCTTAATAGACTATTTGTTCCAGTGCAGCTATGCCCACGTCCATTGGGCTCACTCCTTTCCTGTCATCCAGGATTCCGACGGACAATGTACGCCATCTCCCGGCGATTCTGGTGGCCTTCCATTGAGCAGGAGGTCCCAGAGTCATCCACCAGATCACGCATGAGCCTGCTGCAGCCTCCTTCCCATTCGATATCCCTGGACTTTGTCACAGGACTCCCCATCTCCCGAGGTAAAACCACAGTTTTCACTGTAGTCGACAGATTCTCTAAAATGGTCAGATTCATAGCCTTGCCTAAGCTTCCCTCAGCCAAGGAAACAGCTGAGGTCATGATTAACCAAGTCTTTTGAGTTCATGGGTTCCCTAGAGCAATTGTGTCGGACTGGGGGCCCCAGTTTGTGTCCCGCTTCTGGAGGGAGTTTTGCCGCCTAATTGGAGCCAAAGCCAGCCTAACCTTAGGTTACCACCCTGAGGCTAACTGCCAGTCAGAGCGCCTCAACCAACAGTTGGAGACCGGCCTCCGGTGCCTAGTCTTCCAGAATCCTTCGACGTGAAGCAAACACCTGGTCTGGGTTGAGCTTGCCCATAACTCGCTGCCTACTTCTGCCACAGGACTAACCCCATTCAAATGTGTTTTTGGCTACGATCCCCCCTTCTTTGCTAACCTGGAGTCTGAAGCCTCTGTTCCTTCTGCTCATGCCTTGGTCGGCCGCGGCCATCGCATCTGGGCAGCCGCTCGGCGGGTATTGGAGCACCAGAGAGACAAGAGTCAAGCGAGCAGCAGATCAAAAGAGGAGACCTGCTCCAGCATACCAGCCTGGGCAGAGAGTGTGACTGTCCTCCAAGAACCTCCACTTGAAAGTGCCATGTCAGAAGTTGGCACCACAGTTTGTGGGCCCGTACCCCCATCAGGTGATCAACCTGGCCGCTGTCCGTCTTCGCTAACCTCGGTCCCTTCGTGTTCATCCAACGTTGCACGTTAGCCAAGTCAAGCCAGTCTAGGAGAGTCCCATGGTTACGGCTTCCTGGCCCCTGCCTCATCATGTGATTGTGAATGGGGGGCCCCGTCTACAAAGTGACAATCGGGCTGGGGCAGGCAGTTCTTGGTGGACTGGGAGGGGTACAGGCCCGAGGAGAGATGGTGGGTTCCTTCCCGCTTCATTATGGATGACTCCGTAATTGAGGACTTCTATAGGGATCATCCTGACCAGCCTGGTCAGCAGGTTGAATTATATAGAATGTATATAGAACAGTTTAATTTGGAATGAAAGAAACGGACTAGATGTCTGACAACACAGGGATATAAAAATAAAATATGAGGTAATTGCAGTGAAATATATATTGGAGGATCTTTATTTTGATATACAACATCAGATCCTAATGAGACTTCCTGAGTGCAGTCCTGGGATAGTGTAGTGTCTGCCAGTCACAAGTGGAATGGTTACGTCAGCGAGATTATGTCATATAATTACTTTCAATCCAAAGAGATTTAATTCTGAAATTGGCACTCCTAGCTCTTCAGCAGCAAGTTGGCGGCCTGTTAGCATAATGCTGAATATTAGCAATATTGACATCTCCTTGGTATAGAGTTGATCAGGTTGTTGTGTGTGTGAATGTTGGCTCACTCCTCTTCACTGGCTGTGCAAAGTTGTTGGATATTGGGAAGAACTGGAACTCGCTGTCGTATACAGCAATCCAGAACATTGAGTAGACTGTGCCAGAAATTGTGTACAGATCCTTGCAAAATGGGGCAGTGCATTTATCATGCTGCACCATAAGGTGATGGTCGTGGATGAATGGCACAACCTCCACCTCAAGATCTCGCCTCTGTGCATAAAATGCACCTGTATTCATTGCCCATAACATACGTTTTCCCATGCCATGAAAACACCTCCACCATGGGCCACCCACATGACACCACACACCCTGTCTGCTATCTGCAGTGAAAGGTGAAAACCGGGATTTGGTCCGTGAACAGAACACCTCTCCAACGTGTCAGACACCATCGAATCTAAGCATTCGCCCACTCAAGTCGGTTACGATGGCGAACTGCAGTCAGTTCAACACCCCGATGAGAATGACGAGCATGCGGATGAGCTTCCCTGAGACGGTTTCTGACAGTTTGTGCAGAATTTCTTTGATTATGCAAACCGATTGTTTGCAGCCGCTGTCTGGGTAGCTGGTCTCAGATCATCTTTAGTCTTGGTTGTGAGGCCGTTTAGATGTACTACCAAATCATGTGAAACACCTTTGGAGATGGCTTGTGGTAGAGAAAGATTCAATTCATGGGCAACAGCTCTGGTAAACATTCCTGCAGTCAGAATGCCAATTGCACGTTCCCTCAAAACTTGCGACCTCTGGCATTTTGCTGTGTGATAAAACTGTACATTTCAGAGTGGCTTTTTTTTTTATTGTGGGCAGCCTAAGGCACGCATGTGCAATAAACATGTTGTCTAATCATCTTTTTTTTTCTTTCGAGAGAGAGCTTCAGTATTGTTCATTCGGTAATCTTACCGATTCGACATGTCTGTATGTGTCTATTAACAAAGTGTATTGTGCAAAACTAGTGCAGTGAGCTAAGAGGAGCAACCAGCGGGGCCCTTCCCAACCGGGCGGGGGCAAGAGGTGCACCCGCCCCAAGCACCACCACACCCAACCCCCCAGCGGGCAGATGGAGACAGCACGGCGGGGCGATAGGGCTTGCATACTGGGCCCGCCCGAGGTGCCAAGAGGCTCACTGGAGCGGGACAGGCACAACACCCCCACCAGCCCCCCAGGGGAGGGGGATGGGACGGGGGGAGGGTAGAGGGAACCACGGGGCACCCCGGAGGCCCACCTCTAATCAGCATCTTGATGTGCCACACCTGTGAGGTAGGATAGATTATCTTGAAAAAGGAAAAATGCTCACTAACACATATTTAGACAGATTTGTGAACAATAATTGAGGGAAATTAATTTTTGTTTGTGTAGAAAAAATATTTTTGAGTCCAGCTTACGAAAAATGGGAGCAATGGGAGTGTTGCGCTTGATTTATTACCGTATGTTCCGACACGAAACCTTCGTTCGCAACACGCTGGTCTTTTGGTGATTCCAAGAGCTAAAAAGAAGTCCGCGGGTTCTAGAGCGTTTTCGATTCGGGCTCCAGTGCTTTGGAATGCCCTACCCTCGGAGGTCAAAGCCTCTGTAGAAATGTTTAAATCGCGTCTTAAGACCAATTTCTATACTCTTTCATTTGGCTGAATGATGTGTACCTGGTGATTGCCGCTGCTTTCTGTCCCTCTCTTCTCCACGGCTTGGAGAGGGAGTTGGTGTTATTGACCGATTTGGATGCTGCATTACGGGTTCTGTGCTGGTTGACCGGGACGCGATCCGGATCACCTTGAAGTTGCCGCCATGGAGATAGCTGCTCCGACCAACCGGGCTGGATTTGGATGAGGACCCACTTCCCTGATGTCTTCTTACGGTTCTTCAATGGGCCTTCACACTATTCTAGTTAATAATGTTTAGTATCACAAACTATGTAAATTTTTGCCCATTCGGTATCCATTATAGCCTGATCATCCTGGAAGGGGGATTTGCCACATTTGCGGTTCCTTCTCAAGGTTTCTCATTTTTTGCCTGTTTAAAAAAAATAAAAATAAAATGAGGGTTTTTTCCTTGCCTTCTTGTGGTTTGATAAAGGGGATGTCGTTGACAAACAAACAAACAACTGTGGGCATGTGAAGCCCTTTGAGACTCTTATGTGATTAAGGGCTATATAAATAAACTTGACTTGACTGCCTTGACAGTATGAATTTAAGTGACAACCATGAATACAGTAATCCATAGGGTTTAAAATGATGTCAGTCCACCCTTTGAAGCTATATATCAACTTCAACTTAAAGCTGTCCACATAGTTTAGGAGAGTTTGAGAATTTTTTTTTACCATACTTCCAGAAGCACATTTGTGATGACAGGTCGCACACTGGCGTTGGGCAAGAAAGCATGGCTCTCAGTCTCCCTTAATTCAAAAGCAATGTATGTCTTGCATGGTTACGTTTCATAAAATGTTAATTATTTGCGACCACTGCGACCTTTTTTTTAATGAACAGAGTACCAACACATTTGACCATGCGTGTAATTAGATGTGAGGACAGCGGTCTTGAGAAAGCACAGCTTTCAATACACAGGCAAGTGAGCAGTGTATAGGTGGCGTGTTAAACTTCACATTTCACTAACCACTTGCAGCATTCTGCTAATGGTATATCTGAAGCCAGCAAATGTGCAAGTAGAATTTAAACCCCCACAACCTGCGTTGGTACTTTACATGATGCAGGACAGCAATCCGTGAAAAAGCCCCACCACATGACTTGTGAACAGCTACTGTCTTTCTGTTTGATGTCTCTAAAGTCAAAAGATTACAAATATGTTCAATCCCCTCAAATTGGCAGAAGATATAACTTATATCATGACCGACCAAGAAGTGCTCTAATTATTTCAGTGCAGCTAATTACCTGGTGCAAAAATGTGAACAAGTTTCCAGAGGTAGTTTTGTTGATGTAGGTGCAGCTGCATCACACCTGATTCAATGAAACGATCCTGACCATTTGAATCAGGTGTGTTGGAAGAAGGAAATAACTAACCATGCACAATAGTGGCCCTCGAGGACCGGAGTTGCCCATCCCTGCATGCTATAGAATAAATTGCCAGCAGGTGTGGCAAGACAGCTCCTTCCAGCAGTTCTCCTGAGAAGAACTGTGGAGACAAGGAGAAATGAAATCAAACGCAGGCAGAAAGCGGAACATGACAGGAATGACCAAAATTAACACAATTCAAATCAGTCAAATGTTACCATAAAGAGTATTAGTGTGTGATGTGTGAATGATTGAATTATGATCATTATCTATTGACACGTCTTTATACCATTACATCATAGGATGTCTACTCTGCATACCTGCATGTCTGTGATCTAGTTGTGTGGTAATATATGAAGGACAATGTAACTGTAGTTTCCTCCTTGGCAGGTTATAATCATTATAATATCATTAATAAAATGAGAAAAACAAATAAGAATAAACTAAATTAGAAACAGACACTGAGGTTTTATACATTGTTTATTCTTACATGTATTAATCAGTCATACTCCAGCATTTTTGTAATGACACATTGTCCTTCACGTTGAGGACACTTTTTTTCTAAGTTCCTTCAGCCCAACACAATTCCAAGAGCTCATATCAGGAAGATGGACAAACTATTAATGGCAAAGAAATCAGCTTTTAAAGGAAGAAAACAAATTGAATAAAGAGTTACTTCCCTCTTTATCAAGATCTTGACAATATAATGAACACGTGTTTAGGTCATCAGAGCAAGAGATTGGACACAATTCAAAGGCTTTCTAGAAAACATTTCAATCCAAAATAATCACACTCAAACACAAACCATTTAAAAAAATTAAGTGTAAAAGGGTTTGTAGTTGCATTACAAATTCATTTGACACGCAAATAAAAGTATATCATTTACATTCCTTTTCCAAAGAAAAGACTGCTCACTTCTGTATGCATTGAAAATTGATAAATCCATTGTATAAAAAAAAGTAAACCAAAGTAACAAATAAAAAAGCACATGATGAATACACATTAAATGTACCGTACAACAAAACCTATTATGATCATGTAAGGAATATACTATTGTACATAAAAGTTGTCGCTACAGTTCACATTAAAACATAACAGGAGTAAAAACATAACAGGAGGACCCATACGGTGACTACCTTCATCATCATTATCCTCTGAGTTTCCGAATGATATCATTACTACAGAAAATAGAAAAGAAATAGAAACCGCTAATACTCTTGACTTAGAGCATGTTGGTAGTATACACAGTACACAGCTTTTCTCTCGCAACACACATGCACTCACTCGGACCATTAAGATACCAGGCAATTTACAGACCCAACATGGGGAAGTGGGCAGTGCATAATCACATGCTACTGGAAGAGAGAAGGTGATAAGTGTGCGGAATGAAAATTTCACACTATTGAATATGCTAAATTGCTGTCAGCAGAGGAAAACGCACTATGCTGCAAAAATACCTCATTGGATGAGTTTACAGTGGAGGCACAGGAAATTCAACACATACTTAAGTATTACAAATAAATTCTGGTACCCCAGAGTAATACGTTTCATTTTTTTCTTAGCTTGTCATTTGTGGGACACAAAAGACGGTTAAGGGAGAGGGCCTTGGTTTAGCTGTTTGTCATTTCATACACCCCCAAAAGAGTAAAGCAACACAGTGGCAATAATGAGAACATGGAATGTGCCTTAGAGGCTGAGTGTAGTCCAACAGAAATACCACAAGAGGGAGCAGCATGACAAAATGTTACTGACAAAAACCTACCATTTGGCCATCAATCTTGATAGTTTTTGTCGTGTTTGTGGTGAACAGACTAGCAACTGTGAAGTACCATACAAGTTAGCGTTACTCTTATCCTACACTACATTCATCAACCCTTGTCCTTCTCTCTTGCAGCCAGTTTTCCTAGTTTCCTCACCTAAAGATAGTATAGTAAATTAAGCTTTATGAACCACTTGCTATCTTTTTTTTTTTTTTAACTCCTCTCTAGCTGGTGGCCTTGGTTAAATATAAAGGCGAGTGCAATGGAAATTAATCAAATTTCCACAGAATCTTTAAATCAAGAGCACCTTCTAGAGCAGTAAAAAAAATGCAAGTGGTTCATGAAGCTTAATTTTCCCATCGCCACTCAGACATCTTTCGATCTTGGTTCCTTCTCTCCATTTTTTTCCGTTCAGACGTACCATCTTCTGCTATTTCGCTCATTAAACTTGTTTTTCTTCTTCGTTATTAGTACCATTTCACTCTCACTGGTCGACTGCAAGTACCTAGATCCTGAGTAGCTAAGAACACCTTTCTTCTGCCATTTCATCATTCCTCAAATGAGTATTTAACTATACAGTACTAGGAATGACCCTAACCCTAACCCTAACAAAATCAATAATCAATATTTTTTAAAAGTGGTTATTTGAAAAAAGAAGAAAAAAAAACACTCCAAAAATGTTTGCTGCACCCCTTCCAAATACTGCCAGACTGACTGCTTCTTGTTGTCCTCTTCTTGCTTCTGTAATCCCGTGAGGCCAATTTTTCTCCCTCCTTTCCTTCTTCTATTCCTCTTCTTCTTTCACCTCATCACTGCCACCCCTGGTTCCATATCAGATCACTTTTCTGTCAATCCATCATCTTCTGTGATGCCCTGAGCTCGCAGCTCATCCAGAACATTGTCCAGGTGTCCAGGGTCAGGGAAGCCATGACCTGTCAGGTTGGAGCCAAACTCTGTTTTGTGGTGGACCTAAAGAAGAAAGGCACAATGTATCACTGCAATCTGATATGGTCTTGAGTAGCGTATTTCAGAGATGAATGGATGACTTCAAAAGTATACCTCATTCCATATGACTGTGTCAGATTCTCCTGTAGTGCTTGAAGTACCAACTGAAAAGATCAACCTACGGTCCCACGCCACCAGGAGCAGTCTCAATACCTGGTGACAAATGTTCTTATAAGCAAAGGATGTCATGACATTACAAAACATGGAGATGAAAACTGTCAAAGTTGAGTAGATGCCTGGCCATAACTACTAAAGGAACATCAAGCTATACAACTCAATACAAGAAGCATCAAGTCAGGTCATGCACACCAAATACATCCAACCATATCTTTATTGACCTTGTTTCATGCTATGGGGCTTAATCATGATGGAACAAGTAAAAGGCCTTCCTCAAACTGTTTCGACAAATTCATGCGTGCAAGTGTCAATTCTAACACAATGAAAGTTTACCTTGCGTCCCTTGTCACTGTCTGGGAGGTAACAGTGTCTTGGGAAGCCTCTTGCTGTGAAGGGCTTCCCTGGATTCGGATGCTCTGGTCCCTGATCATACAAGAGAAGATGAAATCACATGTTGATCATTGTTGGAAATTTAAACTAACGTATGACTTGTTTTTAAATACCTGAATGCCTGGTGGTATGTTATAGATAATGCGAATGGTTTTGCAGTCGGGATGCCCCGGTAGTGAGTGAGGGATGATGTGGTACTCCATCTTCCCAGCTGGTTGGTTCCCAGTCTTTACGCCATAGATGGTTTTACAGGTGGGACACTGAAGACTAAAACCAAAGGGAGATATGTGATGATAAGTCATGCTTAAACATTTCTTGACAATAATATGTTATATGTGACTTCACTAGTCTAAACATGACATTTTGATTAATATTACGTTTGTGGAATGTGAGTTATGCAGCAAAATCCAGCCCTTTTTTTTTTTATCAGTCTCAGGCGGCGGCCATTTTGCCACTTGCTGTCGACTGAATATGACATCACAGTTGCTCAGGGCTCATGCAACGACCAATCACAGCTCACCTGTTTTATGAAGCCGAGCTGTGATAGGTTGTTACCTGAGGCCTGAGCAACTGTGATGTAATTTTCATTTGATAGCAAGTGGCAAAAATGCCGCCTTCTGACATTGATAAAAAGAGCTGGATTTTGCTGCTTAACTCATATTCCACTAACGTAGTATTAACCAGAATGCCATATTTAGAGTACTGAGGCTGCATAGAATATATTATTGTCAATAATGTTTTTTTTTTTTGGGAGGGGGGGGCTTGATTGAATTGATGTAAATGGGGAAGCGGGGAAGTATCAGTACAGAGCAACAAATGGTATATAACATTTTAAATATTCATTTGATATTGTTACTTCTGTGTATTATTTACATGCACTTTGGGCTTCTGTGCACGTGGATTGATTTGTTTGTTGAATGCAGAATGAGTCATGTCATATGTGTTACTTGAAATGTAATGTCCAAAAACTAGAAAATAAACAAATAAACAAACACACACTCGCACACAAAACTGGCAATAAGTAAGAATTATGCACTTGGACCTGCGGTGTAAATCCAGCCTGAGAGTCTATGTGCCTAACTATTAAAATAATGTACCCACCTGCCATCCTTGTTGCCATTGTTATACATGGCCACCAGACACTGGAAATGGTACTGGTGTCCACACTGTGCTAGTCGCCCGACAGATTCAGCTCTGGAAACTGGTCCCACCCCTGGACCTTTGTATCCAGAAGGACCCCCTAAAGGTTCCATACATATGGTACAGTCCTGGATGAGCAATTATGAAGAAAGAAGAAATCAAAATCTCAACCGTCCCCAATCTTTGAATAAATATGATCTGAAAGCACAGTTGCTGCTCCCACCTCATCTGGTGGACTCTTAACTTTTTGCAGGTACTTCTTAACCACATCCTCTGGAGTCTTACCTGTAGACAAAATTAAAGTACACTCAGTGAGACAGATGTTTAAGTGTTGTATTTAGTAACTTGTGTTCAATAAGACCACAATTTGATCTCTGTTGCTGTACTTTGAAGAGTAGCTTACCCTTGCGAGCCTGCTTCTTCGTGGTCTTTCTGCAGCAGTGGCCAAAGCCCGGTACTGGTTTGATGTCACTCTTACTGACCGGTGGAGGGTGTAGAACAAGTTTTGGAGGTCTTGTAAGACACACGGGCAGAGCAGCAGCACTCATCAGAATACCTGTGATTCCTGGGAAATGGAATGAATTGAGTTGGAAAAGAAGGTTTTTGATCATTTCTTATCATATAGGACCATTATCTGCTAACAAGTGTGTGGTAAGGTCTCACCTGCCAGTGCAGGGTGAACAGGACTGGATCCGTTGAGATTCTTCACAGGCACAGTGGGCACACTGCAAACAAAAGAGAAATTGTTGTTTCAGCGACTTAACATGCCTCTATCAGGCTACCTTTTCAATAATATCATCAATAACTCACTTTGAATAACAGATTACTGTCATTTTTACTCTGACCTCACAAGGACAACAAATTTTGGTCTCACAAATATAAAAAGCAAATAAAAGTATCAGTAGGGGGGGGAAAACATCCAAAATGGAACTCCAGCTACAAAATGCATCTAGCAGCACAAACGAGTCTTCTTCGTTCTGTCAGCGTCTCTCCTCTTGCTCTCTTTGCATCGCTGTGTCCGACAAAACACTGGCATGGTGTGATGGTTAGTGAGCCTATGAATAATCAAGGAGGGCTACGTGTGCGTGTTTTTCACAGCTAATCCACAGATTTTCCATCTGCTCAGAGATGGACGTCATACAGCCGCTCTCTGGGGATTACCTGCATTGTCACAAAGCCAATCATTTCTTACTGACAAATCACATATACAGACTTGGACCAAGGGTTTTGTTCTGCATAATTGGAAATACTGCATTTACATACTTATTAGCATATTACCAAAATATTCCCACTATCAGTAGTTGGCGTATCTGGTGCGTGTATGGTCTTGTTTACAGCTATTGAACTGTCAACCAAGATAGTAGTTAGAACTGAACCCATCAAATTCTGAACATGTTCAAAATCTCTCTGCAACAAATAAAACAGTTTGACAGCATAGACTGAGTTTGAGATAGTGTGCAGAGCGTCAACATTTTGCAACACTGAAGGAAGCTTGCCGAAAAAGCAACTCTAGCTAGGTGCGCGCACCCTCGCAAGCCTGCGCTGCTTAGTGAGATACGGGTTTAACGAAGAATAGTGAAGATCTGGAAATCATAAAGGAGGCACAAAGGGATGGAGATTTCAATAAAAAGTGTGCCTCGTGTGACAACCCAGAATAGTGGTGATGATCTGTTGTTTCCTGTCTACCTTTAAAAGGCTTTCTGTGTCTGTATACTAAGCTGATTTCACTTGACCCAACCTGGTGACTCATATTGGCATAAGTGAATGACTCACTGGCATGTACAGCTGAGAGAAGATATATACAGTTGTATAAAAACGTCTGGGCACCCCAGATATTTACAGAAAGTGTGCAATAATTATTTAAACAAAAGTAGGCACGTGCATAAATTTGGGCTTCTCAAAAGAAAAAGCACATCAATATTTAGTAGATCCTCCTTTTCCAAAAAGAACAGCCTCTAAACGCTTTCTATAGCTTCTAAGGGTCTGGATTCTGGATGAAGGCATTTTGGACCATTCTTCTTTACAAAATCTCCAGTTCAGTCAGGTCTGATGGTTTCTGAGCATGGACAGCCTGCTTTAAATCACACCACATATTTTCAATAATATTCAGGTCTGAGGAGTGAGATGGCAATCATGGCATTAGTTGAATTTGAGCAGTGTTTAGGGTCATTGTCGTATTGAAGTATCCAGCTTCAACTTTGTCACTGGTTCTTTTAACATTGATCTCACTGGAATCTATGAGACTTTCACCTTGAAAATTGAAGATTGCCAGTACTAGACACTCAGCCCCACAGCATAATGGAATCACCACTAAATTTGATTGTGGGTAGCTAGTGTTTGTCTTGGAATAATGTGTTATTCATCCACCATGCATACCGCCCCTTGTTATGTCAAAAATATTCAATTTTAGTTTCATCAGCACCCTTATTCAAAAATTAAGCTTACTTGTCCAAATGTGTTTTAGCATAACTCAAGCGCATCTGTTTGTCGCAAGTTCTTCTGCATTACTCTCCCATACAGCCTCTCCTTGTGCAACGTGAGCTGAATAGTTGAACAATGCATAGTGACACTATTTGCAGCAAGATCATGTTGTAGGTCTCTGGAGCTGGTCTCTGCAGCGAGTTGATTCGAGGAATCCTGCATTTTGGCATGTGCATGCATATTATTTAAAGGAGCATTGTGGACTTGGGTCACTTTTTTACTCGCGTCTATCACTGTGGCTAAAGCGTAACTGCAGCCTCTGTCTAAAGCTCGTACATGGCGCACTCCAGCCCCTCAAATCCCCCACTCAAAAAACTGTGGCGTGTTTGGGGCGAACACTCCACACTGAATGGAAGATACAAGCTGAGAGGCGCAGTCTTTAAAAAAAAAAAAGTCAGGTCTCTTTGTACTCATCTGGGCATTAATGACTACGTTTACATTCGGTCAATATTCGGGTTAAGGTCTTTCTGAAAAAATCGAGGTAACACGTTTACATGGCCATTTGTGTTTGATTGGAATATCCCGTTCGAACCGCGATGCATTAACAACGTATTTACATAAATAACGGCATTTCCGCTTTTAACTTACTGCATCCTTTTTTTTTTTTGACAATTGTATGTGGGTGAGTACGTGTATGTGCATGTGCGTGTGTGTGTGTATTCATTAATTCACCTAAAACCTATTAAAAAATCCCATACTGTTCCAGCCAGAGTCGTGAGGCCGTCAGGAGACCCGAGGAAGGACCAAAGAAAAAAAAGGAAAGTGAAATCCAGCACCGACCAGACACCACCCACCACCCACCGGGCCACCAACCAGAATCCTTCACCAACCCCAGAAACATCTAAATTCCAACAAATCAGGGAGACCTCAAGAGACCAAAGGAGAGACTTACTGCATTCAATAAAATACATATTTATGTCACTCACCACGCTAAATTAAGTACAGTAGTCGGTTTCCTTCTCGCTCCAATGTGGTTCTTTGCTGAGAGCGACATGTTGGTTTACACCGGGCTTGAGTATTTCCGGTGGGTTACACGCCAGAAGGACCGACTTATATACTTGTATATATGCGTGTATATAGACACAAACTGTGGTGTTTTCGCCGTAGCGACACAAAATAATGTGAAAACGCCACAGAGAAATCAATATATTTCAAGGAAGCAAGGCTCCTTTAGCGAGTGAGATAGAGCTGCGCATACAAGTCATTACTACAAAGATCAAGATTCCTTGCAAATAAAATAGCAAAGAAGAAGAAGAAGAAAATAGAGAGCATGCGTACAGCGCAAAACAATGTGCCGTTCAATCAAGGTATTCTGAATGTGTTTATATGCGCAAGAATTCAGGTTATAAAAGGGGTAACCCAGGGGTCTTCCGAATAAGAGCATATTCGGGTTATTGCGCGTTTACATAGCCTTACAAAACCCGAATATTGCCAATATTCGGGTTTTAAAAGTGTTATTGCCTACATGTTCACGTAGTCAGTGAAGCATGAATGACTTAGAAAAGCTTTGATATTACCTTTTTGAACTGCACTATGTAACTTTAACACAACATATTAAATTGTGTGCCAGAGTGTCCCATACACTTCAATTACAGCATCAAGGTGGCATGGCATGGATAAGCCTTTGGCACAGTTCAGGTGTTATTGTCGCCCACGATGCTTTGATATCGGTCTTTAGATCGTCTGCGTATCATAGATTCTGTTCCCCCGTCTTCGTCTTGACAATACAGTGGTCCCTCGCTACTTTGCGATTCATTCATTGCGGATTAACTCTATTGCGAATTTTTATGTGGGGTTCATAACTCACACATTGCCGAGTTTACATCGAAGACTGTACATCAACATTTTACGGGTTTTGACATTAATCAGATCAGCCTCGTTACAGCCGTGAAACACGCTGACATTCAACAAGCTGAGTTCATTCGTCATTTACCACAGTCGTGATTGTTTTAACACTTTTATTGAAGCAAGACCTTGAGAAAAACAAGTTCCAAGTACTTTAAAACAAGTTCTGCTCTTGCAGAAAAACTCATGTCAGGACGCCACCATTTACATGGGGAGAAACGATGACGTAACAATGCATTTACGTCAAGACAGCGCATGTGCATGCCGCACGCAGCCTCGCCGTTCCGATTAATTGTGTCTATGTAAACATGACTAGTGACAGAGGAGCCTGGCAGGAGAAGCTACAAACGTTTCAAGGAAATGAAGTCTACTCATGCTAACTTCGCGTCATTGACTTTTGTGACAACTCAAGCGTCTCTGTGGCTAAATTATCAGCACACTTTTTTTCAAGTGGGATGAAATTAAACTCAAATATCAACGCCATCATTCTTAATTTAAGTGATTGGTCAATCCAACACCTCCAACCCGCCATACTGGCTCAAAAAGTGTGGATCTTTGCGTTGCCATGTTTACCTCTGCTTGCGTATTTCCAGTGGGTGCGCGCCAGACACACGGACTTACAGAAAATAACGTGAAAACGATGCAGAGAAATCAATGTATTCAAGTTAGGCTCGCTTAGTGAGGGGCAAAGGAAGATGGCCGTCATGCATACAAGTGGTTCCTGTATTAAAAAGACCAAGATTTTTTGCGGATAAAGCATGCACAGAACACAAACCAATGCCTCGTTCAATCGAGGTACCCCGAACGTGTTTATATTGTATTCGGGTTAAAAAATTGGTATCTAATTTATAAAAACACAAATTTGGGTTTTGCATGTGTTTACATGGCCTGTCAAAACCCGAATGTTGCCAATATTCGGGTTTTGAAAGGCTTGTAAACGTCAAGAGCTGGACACTTAATCCTGACTTCACGTCAATAACGACGCCCACCTTTCGGTGAGTGCAAAATGACGCGAAACCTCGTAAAAATATATGGACTGAGCACCAGCTGAAGCATCGTCGAACAGGGTGAGTACAGACGGTCCCTCTCATTTTGTGTATTTTTGCGAGGCGTCGCGTCATAAAGCGTTGCAGATGGGCATCGTCATTGATGGGATTTGACGATTATTGGAATTGCTCAGCTCTGGTAAACATAGTCAATGTGTTCAAAAAGCACCAGACTACCTGATCGAATGATCAATGGCGAAGAGATCTATTTGTTCGAAGATGAACCAAAGGCCAATCAAAAGCTGCAATGTGACATGAAGAAGAACAAGGTCTTAACATTTTGACATCAGAGGCCATCAAAACGTTTACAACCCTAATGTGATGATACACAACCAGAAAGATTACGTAGTTGATAACGCACATAAAAAAAATACAGTGGGCCTACAGACCAAAGTAAATACAAAAAAATAACAATTAACCTGTCTCATGCATTTGCTAAAAGGAAAACAGTAAGCAACAATGACTGAAAAGCACTACAGAAAAAAACATCCCATTCTTGTTGTGGGGGGGTTGAGACTGAAAGGAGCTCGAGTCTCTTGACCCTTAGTCAAAACACACGTACTCCCTCCTCAGCTTTGTCTCTCACACTCCCACAATCCCTGTGCCCTACACTCTTTTTTTACTGCCTAAGGCCCAGATGGACATCAGCTTTACTGATTCAGATGCCAGACAATTACTCTCTCTCTCTCTCTCTCCCTTTCCCTCTCTCTCCCCCCCTCCCCCTCTCTAACATATTCACGAGCTTAAAATCCAACTTTCATACTTTGTCTTTGGCTAAAAATATATATCAGTTTGAACAAATACATGTAATTAGTCTGATGTTTCATTTGAGAACTTAATTTTCCACTGTAAGGTACAACAGAGCGTGCTGTATGGCATTTGTTTGTAGATCTTGCTGTTACGTGAGAAATAATATTCAATTTAGAGGATTTCTTTTATTTGCAAGACAAATAAAGTAATATCCATCCATTTTCTATTCCGTCTCTCCTGGAATGGTTTCCAACCAAAGACAATCATTCACACCATCACCAAGTGGGGATTGAACCAACATGCTTACACATATAAGTCAGGCGAGTGAACATTACACTAAGCGACTCAAAATTAAATAGTAAATGGTAAAGTAGAGCAACTGTCAATTAGCTAACTAGTGTTAAAATGAAATAATTAAAATGAAAACATTTCTTAGAGGTGACGTATGGAGCCAGTCGGTATGCATCAGAGACCCAACAATATAGTTCTTTCTCACACTCATGACTTTTGTCTGCTTCCTAGAATGTTGAACTGCAGTGGAAGCACACATTCCTCACTTCATCTCCTGTGAGGACTGTCAATATTTACGTTTACCATAGGAGAGGGCAATGTGGCCATGAGCGCAAGAAATGGTGCGTGAATGTAACCTCTCACTGCCCTGATGTGTGTCATCATGTGTTAAGTCTTAGACTGTTTGCTGACTCATTTCTTTGTTTTAAACCTCTCACCCCATCAACCTGTCAGCCGTGGTCTTGGGTGCTGTCTGGGGTAAGTCTGAGATGCACACACACAGACACACATGGCTTCATATGTATATTCATGCTCCTTTGCAGAGTTTTGAGGGGGGTATAGACAATGGTGTCTACCCCATATCCACACAAAAGATATCCTCATTATGATAATTCACAGAACACAGCACAGCCATTCCACCACATGACCCCCACTACATGCGTGTTACCAAGGCTGAAAAGCCTACTGTTCAATTAATGATTCTTCAGCTCTAGAATCAAACCCAACGTTTAAATGCTAAAAGCAGAAAAATAGACATGCAACTATGTCAGTGGATGGCAGCAGATAAGAAAAAAATAATAATTTGTGGGACAAAACAGAAAGTGGGGGATGGAAGAGGGGAAAAGTAGCAGAGACTCAGCATTGTGCTGCTAATGTGGCCCAGGCAAGTGGAATCCAACAAAGGTTACTGTGGAGACCAACAATGAGGCTCTGAGGGGCCCAGACTGCTGGGAAGTGAAGGGACAAGAGGAGGGAGATGAGCCACAGGGTAAAGAAAGCAAGAGAAAAATCTCAAGGGCAGGAGGACAACAAAAAACAAACTTACATTTCAAAACCATCTGACCTTGTTTTAAGGTTAAAAGTCATTATTAACAGAACACCATTCTGTCATTATAAAGAAAATATTCCTTCCTTTAATAATCAACACTGCGGCTGTATTCACCGTTGTACACTGTGCTTGGTGCACACATTCGGCTCAGTTATCTTAGTGTTCAACACTTGGGATTTTTATCGTATACCAAAGCCAGTCCCGGATATGTGACATATTGTATGGCATGTAACACTCAGTCACACAGACAAAAGTTGCAAAGAGCAACGCTTCAGATGCATTCGCTGATTTTTACAGTTAAATTTGTGTTCCGTGCTTTTGCTGTTATTTTAATGCTGGCTGGCTTGTGTTTTAGGTCTGAGCAACACTCGCATTTGAGGTCAAGTGAAATCAAATCACAGATAAGCGAAGGAAAAACTTATTATCGGTTGTTTTTATATAGTAGTGTCACCTTGTTTTTTTTCTTATCTAAAAAAAAGACTGTTCAATTCTCTTCACATGCGGCCTCCAAATCAGTTCTTCTTCTACTGTCTAGTTGTGCTCATATTTGACTGTCTACTTTTTGCTAAGGGATTCTCAGCTTATCCCTAGATTCCCTACTGCTGGAGCAATTAACAAACTCAGGAGTGATTCCAACTTGGATTTGATTTGACTGGAATCGTTGTTTTGATGACTGGGAACTTGACAAAAACGAAAGACTTAAGACCTGATTTGAAATTTGAAGTTAAAAACTCGGGGCTCTTTTTTCATGCCCAGCACAAGTCTAGCGCAAGGAACTGTGTAACTATGTGCATTTGTGACATTTCTATCTTTTGGTTGGTATTATGTCAGAGACACCTAGGTAGAAATATACAGCTTGCACCGTTGTGGTTGCGGGTGTGAACACAGCAGACTAGCTTTGCAGCCAATGGAAGCGATTCCTCTCATTCACTTCAAATTAAGCTTTAATGTGAAAAAGATAAAAATAAAAACGTAACTACACAGAAGTAACGCTTTCTTAAAGGGTTAAATAACACAGTTTAAAGATGCTAAATATGAAACAATCATTGAAACCTACCGTAATATATAATGGATGCAATTAACTTATTCACTCTCAGCCATTTTCACTGAAGCAACCCCAGTCCCAAGTCCCAGCTGTTTTACTGGATTTTGACTGATTTTTCAAGACCCACAGAATGTTGTGTTCTGTCGCTATAAAAACATGGAACCTATCAAAAGAAAGATTAGAGTCTCTTCTTTCATCGGGGAAAAAAGTATATTTGTATCTGTTTTGCAGCAATTAGCATTAGAATATGGCCAAGTTTCATCATTATTCACAAATCTGTTCAAAACTAGCAAACAAGAGCTTTTTTGCAACATGGCCCTGGTTGATCTCTTATACTGTGCTGCTCCTGCTGGCCGTTTTTGTAATAACTACCATTGCTTTAAGTGTTTTCTTCAGTTTGGAGGCTGCATCAAAGCCTTCTGTATGCTCTAGCATAAAAAACACATATGAAACGTATAAATAAATGTTTTAGGGCCATGGGAATATTTAAAATAGAGCGTTTTTATACATTTTTGGGAGCAAATGAGTTAAATATGACTTGAGTTGAAATGTACATGTTTCCTTCACTTACCCCGACGCTATTAGTGCTCTTGACTGGGCCATGGCAATCCTTTGCAATGCTGGTCTACTCAGCCCAGCTAAGCTCGATCTTTGTGGTAGCGGGGCATGGCAAACGTTGGATGCGGAAGATGCAGCACGTTGTGGCTTCATTACCGCTGGAGATGGAGATGGCACAGGGGACGGAGGTGTGGTCACGATACTAGCCGGAGTAATTAATGTGGCAGTTGGCACTGATTCGTTGGCTGAAGATGAGGACTGTTCGGCTGGAACGGACGGAAGATTCACAGTGATGTTCACTGATGGAGGCTGAGGTGGCGGGAGTGATGGAGGAGGAGGCCTGGAAGATGAGGATATACCGAGAGTGGAGGTCCCTGTGGTGAGTGCTGCTAGGGACTGAGCAAAGAGCTGGGCATTCCTTCTTGGAGATGCAGTGTTTTTAGAGATGGCAAGGCCATGAGGCAGTGTCTGATAGGTGTTACAGTTGGACTTCAGGTGCTGTCCTCTCCCCAGTGTAGCTGATTTAGGTGGATTCAAAGGTTGTGAGGCGGTGGGTACTAAAGCCTTGGTCCGCTGTATGGTTAGTGACCGTCCTGCTCCTCCTGTGTTTGTTTTCACACTGAAGACAAGCATGCACTGCTGGCAGGAGCAAGGCTGGCTCAGTCCAGCAGTCAATATGCTCCCATTTGGGTAGACAGAGCTTCCAGTTCCCATGCTGGCCCCTGATACTCCAACACCGAGCAGGGCACCTGTCAGTCCTCCTCCTACACCTCCACCTCCTCCTTTTGGCATTGGAAGAGGCCCGGACACTAGCGGATAGGCCATGTCAGCACGTCGCTGAATCCTTCGACACCTCTGGCTCTGTCTATTCACCTACAAGACACCGGGGGAGAAAAAAACCCTTACCATTCTGTCAATTTATTATTATTATTTTTTAAATCTTTCTATATACATTGCAACACTCATACCTTGCTCGATTTCACTATACTTTTGTTTTAGCTTTTTTTACCGCATTAAATTACTTACATAACTTTCGTCATGAGTATATCAAATCCTCTCATTTTTGGCCCTTCAAATTTCTATTTGCAATACAATCTTTGAATTACGCATACATACATATATATATATATATATATAAATATATATATACACACACACATCTTATTCACAGGGTTTTACAGTAGTTCATTACATTTTCAAAAATAGTTCAGAAAAAGTGAGGTCAGTAGACATAAGTGGTCAGCAAAAAGCCCAGAGGGTCAAGTAAGTATCACATTTAGGACTTAAGTATGTATGTATAGATCTTTTAAACTCACGCACACAAAAAATCAATCACACCTGTGTCATGTTCTGGAAATCAATGAGGTAGCAGAAGCCGAGAGATGTCAGGTCAAGGCAGGGCTGCTGGCGGCTATGAGCATTCTCGATGGTGATAGCCACCTCGATGTCATATGGTGTCCATGAACCTGCATCATTTTCCCACTCCCACTGCCAGCCTTGTCCTGGGGCTGAGGCTGGGTCATAAAAACTCCTCCTCACTGGACGGATAGTTCCTGAGATCAAAAAAGAATTAAAAGTACATGTGAGTATTTATGCTAGTCTCAACTTGCTGTGTTTAGTAGTATAAATGAATACTTTTGTGCGCACTGCAGTAAATATTTTGGTTGCACACACACTTAGAAGATAACACAAATGTGTTTCTTGAATTCATTTAGCACTTCTCGCTCCTCAGTAGTGTTAATTTTGTTAACGCACATTTTTCACCGAACTAAAACTAGACTAGACTAAAACCCTCATTAATAAACAATAACAGAGTAAATCAGTATGCATTTACTGGACTAAAATTTATGGACATTTTAGTTCATGAACAAAAACAAGATGGTAATTATAATTTTTCAAAGCTGCAGCTAGCGTACAACACGCACAAACACTTGGGACAGACAGGAAGTGGATTCACGGTGAAAGGCAAAAAAAAGAAAGAAAAGTAAATTAAAGTTATAACGTAACATTAATCCAACGGCTATAACGTTCTAACAATAATAATCCGACCGCTAATTAATGCTGGGTAATTTACTAACTTGTAGCATGGAGCCATAGTAGCCACTTGTTGATATACTGTAATTGTGTGTCTAGTTGTTTTTCATCAAAAAGATGAGAGAACATTTTATGTGAAATAGTTTTAGATCTGAAATGTTCAACATTATCAGGTGACAAAAAAATATACATGGGTAAAATCCTTGTCCTGACTAAAACGAGACTAAAAGCATTGACAGTTTTTGTTGACTAAAACTAGACGAATAAAATTGTTTTCTTGGATAACTGAAATAAAGACTAAAATACTATATTTAGAGTCAACTAAATAAAAACGGGATGAGGTTGGCTAATGCCTTGGTCAGATTACAAGAAAATAGCCCAATATTGGCCCGACCGACGTGTCGCGGACAAACGGCGCATATCGTGAACAATTTTGATTTGTCTTGACATAGCATCGCCCATGAAGTGTGACACGTTCAACGATTAGTCACCTGTTGTCTGAGACGATTCACAACCATCACGACGAAAGTATAGCATGTCAGAATTTTTGCTTGTCTTGTCGCACAATCTGACATACCTACGTCGTCCTCCTTTTGGTTCCGTAGCATTGACCAATAGCGAGAGGGAGCGAAACGTCAATCGCACAATGACCAGCACGTTCTAGCTCCTTTATTTATATATTTTTATTTATTTATTTAATATATTTGTTTCTCCCCTGGATATCTCATGGGACTTGACCAGACAGGTGAACCCGGGGGAAAAAAATACCCCGCTGCTGCTTGAGCTCACATAGCGCACGCATTGTGCACATTTGTTGCCCTTTAATATGAGCAACACATACTCTAATAATATCAAAAGTTACATTATTTTTGATTTTATGGACGGGAGCCATTCACCTCCCAACATTGCCATCGTCAGGCAACGGCGGAGACGAGAGAGAGGAGAAACGGCGACGTGTAGAGTAGCCTACAAAAAAAATATTCTGTCGTTCTAATATATTTTTTAAAGTATGATTTGGGCATAAGAAGGGATGGGAAGATCTTTGGGACAGACATATACAGTATATTTTTATAGAAGTCGGGCCGGACTTTTCTCCCCCTCAAAGGGCGGTTAGGAGTGAATGCGCGTATCAAATGCACTGTACTAAAACAAGTCAAATACAAATAAATATTTAAGCAGTATAAATTACACAAACTATACAAACACAATATAATATTTTAGTGTTTGATAACTACTGAGCAGGGAGCGAGAGCAATACACTCATGTTTATGCAGAATGGCACGGCCGCACTTGTCCCGCGTGCTCCATTCATACAACGCAGCCTTTCCTGCCACTTTTCTTGTTCCTCCTCCCCGACAACCAGTGCCGACGTGGTGCTCTTGGCATTATAGCACACGATGGTCAGGTGGTGTCTTGTCGGATTTGGACTAGTAGTGTGACTACACGTCCGGTCCATGAAACAGAACAAATTAATCGGGTAATCTGACAGCGCGACTGCCAAAAAGCCAAAAAAGTCGCCTAGTTTAAGCTTGGCATAACTTTGTTAAAAACTAACAAGCGTGACTGAAACTTGACTAAAACTGAGACTACATTTTTAAATGCCTGATAAAATTAACACTACTCCGCAGTGTATCTTCTGCAACCTGGAAATTTGTCTCACATCACCCTACCATCAACAATCTCAACTGTCTAGGTGCACACCGTGTTCATGGAGGGACCTTCATGGTGTCTCCAAAGAGTAGCTAATGGCTATACACAAGGTACCACTAATGTAATGTATTGTCAGTGAGATACACAAATGGACATGTATCAACTAGATTGTAAGGGGAGCAGTAAATTCTTAAAAGGAACCCCGACTGTCATGACAAGTTTGCTCTATATTATTTATTTGGTTGTTACTAACATAACTATGAGATTCATTTTTCAAAACTCATTTCCAGTTTAATACATTTTTTAGAAACTTTATTTGGACGTACGCCGCCATTTTTATTGACGTCGCAACGCATTCAGTGCGTAGTGACGTAGGATGGCGGCTGGCTCTCTGCCGAGCAATGTGAAATGCCCATTAAGAAAGCAAGGTAAGTCTCCGTGGCATTCCTAAAGAAACACCATGCTATCGGGAGAGTCACCCTCTCCCGCACCATGCTCTCGTCATTCACCAGACACATTCAAGAGTTTTGATCGTCCAGTTAGGAACGCTACGGAGGCGTACCTTGCGTTCTTTATAGGCGTTTCACATTGCTCGGCAGCAAGCCAGCCGCCATTCTACGTCACTACGCACTGAATGCATTGCGACATAAATAACAATGGCGGCGAACGTCCAAATAAAGTTTCTAAAAAATGTATTAAACTGGAAATGAGTTTTGAAAAATTTATCTCATAGTTATGTCAGTAACAACCAAATAAATAATATAGAGCAAACTTGCCATTACGGTCAGGGTTCCTTTTGTTTTCATCATTTTAATGTTATTGTTTTAGTTTTAATGTGCATTTTTTCCAGCGTATTTGTTTGTGTTTTGTGTGTGTGTGTGTGTAGTATTCAATTCTGGAATGAAGAAATAATTATGTCACTGGATCAGGGTCGCAAAGTGACTAAGTCAGAAAGTGAGTGTTTGGATTCTCTTGTTTCAAATTCCACGTAAGATATTTTAGCTATTATAATAGCTGTTTGTCTGTTATTTTTAATGCCATAAACAAAGTTGACTGCATTTTTAAAATGTATTAATTAATGGCATGATGTTCACCAACATGTAACAGCTGGGAGAATGGATTCTCAGATGCTTCGTGATGCAGATGTAAATGATTTTGAATAAAGCAATCCATCCAAGTTTCTAGGAGTAGACTGAAAATGCAGTATGTCTCCCAGCTACTAATCTGGAAAACAAACAGACTAAAAGGCTTTAACTAAAAGCTACTTAAAGCTACTGTTGGGAGTTGAACTAAGTTTGTGTCATGATGCAATGTCACATACCACAGTTGTTTTGCATTTTGCATTTTTTTTGTGCTACCTCTCTTTACACACCACTTTGGCTGGGAATTTGATCATACTGCTAGATATTTCTTTCCAAGGCACAGAAATAATGTAATCGAAAACTATCAATACCCTCAGTTGTATCCCACAGTAGAAAAGCCCACAGAGACGAGAGAAAAGGTTATTGATTGAATTTGGTATACTACTGTAGTGAAATGAATAATCTGAAATAAAAGAGAACGTAAAACAATTTGAGGCAGGTGGAAAGAGACTGGCCATCTGGATTTTATTGTTCCATCTACCACTGACCCCTCCCTATATGTGCGCGCGCGCATGTGCTTGCACACACACATACACGGACCAGTAGGCAAGCACATGCTAGGGTCAGGTCACACTAATGTTTCTTCTCTCTCTAACATTAGTGACTGTGGGAAACTGCAGTATTTTTGCTGAGCTTTTGTTCACGCATTGCTCAGTAGATACTGTGACTGTCATTTTGATTTAACATTTGTGAAATAGGTTTAATATGAAGTGAACAGTTTAACATTAATATTGTACCTAAACTCTGCCATTCTACAATAAGCATTAAAAAACAGCAAACTGATCAATACAGTGGAGGATAGGGACCAGGCTGGCCCACAAATAGCCAAAATCCCCATATATGTCTATGGAAAGAGCACTGCGTTTCTTCTATGCATTGCATCACTAGAGCCGAGCACAACAGCCACCTGCCAGCAGCAGAATGGTCCTTTTCCTGGCAAGATCGGTCCCAGGGTGCGAAGGTCAGTCGGCAGAGTTACGCATTCCCGCTGCCCGCCGGGCCCTTTCTGGGTTGCTGCGCTGAAATTTAGCTCGCCCCTGACATTTATAAATCTTAACATTTCCGAGAGAACCAGAATGTTAGTCCCGGTTCCACTTGGTTCTCAATAATCGATGCCCAACCCTACATTATACTCACTTCAATGTAAATATTTTCATATTAATTACGAGTTGCACTCTCTTGCTGGCTTAAGTGCCCCTTGCAGCTATTGATGGCTACTCCAATTGTCTGATGGCAGTGGACGTGAGGACGACTTATTAAAAAATAAATGATCAAGCCGCGACTGTCACGCTCGCATGATTTTTTTATTATTAAATTTTCATATACAGAACATTTCCCAGAATAATCTAACAATGACGGTCGATCAAAGTGTTAATGCCCATATCTCACGCGCACATAGATTTTTTCTTCTGGGTTCATTCAAGGATGCAAAAAGTTGCACAGATGTTCGCAAACAGTTTTCATTGTCGACATCAAATTTTGAAAATGTTTTGTATTTTTATTTAGTTAAAAGTGATCCCAAACTTTGGGCACTTCCATGGCAATAATCTGCCAATTGACGGTCTGTGTGTGTCTGCATAAATCTCTGTGCAGTAAAGTTAGACAGTGGCCGAACATGTTTCCAGCCTCTCGTCGACGCAAATTATGTTTTTAAAATGATTAATTATAGTTTTGAAGCAGTAACTTTTGTGTGGACCAATTTTTGTGGTCAACTTAGCCATTTTCCCCCCTAACTCTATTGCCAGCTTCGTTTGCAATGTGTCAAGCACACAACACACAACACACAGCAGTGCCATGTAGCTGAACAAGCAGAGGTATCGGAAAAGCCAATGTTTACCACATACAACGTAGCAGCCATTGTCTCCCTCAATGTGCTTAGGGCTCTTTCTGTTTTATACAGTACTTTGATGCATCGCAGACACTTTCCAACTTTTTCACGATAATCTAACACTTCCTGTCTTTGGGGAGAGCTATTAGCCTCAACTTCTGCCGCTCCCCCACCCCCAGCACACCCTTCCATAGCCATAATGACCTGTGGCTTTCTGGGGGTGTGTCTCCTTCAGCTGGACCAGCTGGAGCTTCATTCTGATGAAACAACAGGAGAACAAAAAGGCGTCCACAAAACACTTCTGAAATGAACTAATAGTAAAATTCATTATTTATAACATTATAGTATGTTTACATACACTCAAGAAAACCTAACCAATGATTGCATTAATTCACCAGAAACCAGACTTTTAATACGCATTTATTAAAATTAGCGATATCTCGATCACACTACTTTGGCACCAGAGTCCGAGTCTTTGATTTTAAGTGTCTGCTGACACGGAGTTCCAATCCAATACATCAACAATGCATTGAGGGGAAAAAAAAGAGAGTGCCTCCTATTTTTATCAAATTAATATTGAAATACAGTATACATACAGAAATGTATATAGATCAATGTCTATATAGTAATCTATAGAGTGACAGTTTGTCCGTCGGATGGACCACTGTATTTTTGGCGAATGACGATTGGTGAGAACCTTACAAAATGGCGGACTAATAAACAATGGATGTGGGCTTTCGTCTGTCCGTGTAATTGTCACTCACCGGGTCAAGTACTGACGTACTTCTCACAGACCACTGATCTGTTTGTATAACTGCATAGCTAATAGGCAAAGACCTTTGAAGCCGCGAGGCCGCCATATTACCACTCCCAAGAAACGTGTCTCAGTATACGATCCTATACATTTACAGTATCAAGATTGGAGAACATTTCAGACAGCATGATTTATGAGTGTTTTAATTTCTTAAACATAAACAAGAGGACTTTGGACATTTTACAACTTGCCTTAAATACATTTATAAATTATATGCTTGCTGATGTTTACTAAAGAACTGAGCAATAAAAGAAAAAGGGGGTCTTCAAAGTAGCACATACCGTCCACTTACCACCCGGCACAATACTACCCCACGCCCTATACTAAGATCCTACGTCTAATCTGGAGTACGTATAGTATATATACACAGTAGTCTGGTCGTGAGGTGGGAGTGGTAAATTGGCCGCCCTGTGGCTTCAACGGGTTGCATTGGTTTTGCATGGGGAAAAAAGGATGGATGGATGGATGTTATTTTCAAAATGATATGTCAATGTTCAGTAGTTGGTTGGGAATCCCTTTGCCTTAATCACTGCCTTGATGCGTTGTGGCATTGTCTGGGGGTCCTGGAAGCCCAGGTTTTCTTGATGGTTGCTGTCAGCTCTTTGTTTTTGGGTCTGGTGGCCCTCATTTTGCTCTAGTACTGTATTACAAGAGAAAAAGGAGGGCCACAATACAGTATTATCAAGAGTAAAATGAGGGCCACCAGACCCAAAAACAAAAGAGTTGACAGCAGGCATCAAGAAAGCCTGGGCTTTCAGGACCCCTAGGCAAAAAACAAAACAAAAACTGAGTACAACTGATGAATTTATCCTTTAATTTAGGCCAAAGGTGTGTGCTGTATATAAGCAACATAAGTGAAGTTACTGTCAACATATTATACATATTGCGTTTTTTTGTGTGCCAATCAGTCATGGTTCATATGAACAAAAAAACAAAAACAAAAAAAAAACAAAAACAAACAACAGATGTCAAAACATGTCATGTTTGACAGAGGTGCATTTTAAATATATTTCATATACAAAACACTTCTGAGATTCCTATTACTTTATAAACACACAACACAGTCACACACAGTGAGTTGCTGTTACATCATGTGTCATGTTACAGTAATTTCTAACAAAGTAAAACTAATAGTGACATCAAGACAGTTGCTGAATAATCATTTAAACTTTTCAGGCCCGACCTCTCTGTTCTTATCGTTCCTCTCTAAATGTGCTTTAACACAAAGCTGACATTCAGTACTCTCAAATGATTTGAAGCTTTTTTTTTTAAACAGAAACAAATCCATGTTATGTTTATTGTTGGGATGTAGTTTTATTTTCATTTATTACAGACAGAAGTGAATATTATAATATCATTTTCAAGTGTGTTTAAAAAAAAATCACATAAAGAATTCAATTACTTATCGCTAGAGTTGGGCCAAAACCTCATAAGTCACAATTTGTCAATTTTTTTCAAAAATCTATTACTATTAGTCAGTCCACACACGTGGGTGTTATTTTCAGTACAAAATATTGCCCAATCTAAAGTGTTGAAAATTGATTGCTCTCTTTGACGCAACGTCAATGGTTAAACAAACATGCAGTTTTTGGGGTCTCCCGAAAAGTGATTATTTCAGAGGTACAGTCAAGGTTTCTGCCCGACACCAGCGTTATTTTAATGTTGAGCTGCATGTTTTTGCTCACTTAATGTACAGTCATTTTAATTTAATTAGAAAAATTCCAATCATTCATTTGTACTTACATGGGACATGTTTAACCTTAGTTGAGAGGCTATCTCTAAACAATGAAGGGGGCTTAGAACATCTAATTATGTCCTTTTCTCCATTCCAAAGCTATTCAGAAATTTGCCTCAAACAAATTACAGAAACTTTTTGGTCTTCAAGTGGATACCTCCAAAGCCATTGTTACAACTGAATGGAATAAAAGGGATTTCACCTAAACAACTGTCATTGGCGAGTAGAGGCCTCTTCAATGTATTTTAACGACTGTCTACTGCATCCCAAAAGAGTAAAACGATTGGTGTTTTTGGTGCATAGCCTACCTCTAAATTTGAGGATACAGGCTAGTGCTGTCCCATCTAGTCTATGCGCATGCAATTTATGAAGCCTGCCCGAATGAAAGAAGAACCAACCATCTTCTAAGACAACCGGTGTACAGTTATGATGGATTCAAAGCCCTGAGCATACACAACAATGACTATGCTTGCATTGTGGCATAAACTAACATTCACATAACATGATCGCTGTCTTACCTGTGTCTTGTCTGAATTGGTGCATGGATTGGAGATCAATGATGTACGGAGAGAGTCGACTCTCCACCTGGCCGAGGACTACGCTCCCCCAGCGAGTATCTCCACTCCGAATGGCCGCCTCGATTTGATGGGAGACGGCTGGACTGTACGGCCGCCACCGACCATGTTCGTTCAGCCATTCCCAAACCACCACAGCAGAGGCCACGAGCATGTTGTTAGTATTGGCCCTGCATAGGGATTTAAAGATGTAACTTGTAAATAACAGCAGCAGAGGGGAACAATAAGACAAGGTGATGTAGCTTACATGAATGCACTACAGAGCTAATGCCAAGAGAAAGCGAAGCATTCCTCTACAAAAAGCCAAATTCCTCGCATGGCCACAACGAGGAAAATCACAGTAACCTAATGTCGCGAAATCCTTGCTACAACGCCGTAATAGGTGAACCAGTCACGAATATTACACGGACAAAAGACAGTCTACATTGATAGCATTTTTATTTTGCTACCAATCCTTACATACACGCCGATAATATTTCTGAAGAGTCGTTGACTTATAGGGAAGGCCTTTAAACATCTTGAGGTAATCAGTCCTGCATATAGATAGAAGGGCTGTGTTGATGCGGGAAAACCATGAAAGGCAACGTTTTGGCTGTTTTTCGTGTACAATGAAGTACGTACTACATCGTTAAAACCCGATAGGGTGTATGTGACGGCTGCTAGAGTGTGGTTTTTTTCCCTGCTGTTTGGGCGTAGTAGCTTCCCACTAAAACGCAGACTAGTAGTAACAACTCTCCTTCTCGGGTGCAACCCGGATCCGCGAACAGGTTCCATAGGCCCGGGGACTCCAGTCGTACCCTACCTACCAAGATGCAACGTTTGCACTGGTAAATAACTGTAACGTACAAATTGGACACATTGCAACGTTGCGTTTTCTATAAAACCGTGTGTTTTAAACGTACTATATTTTAACACGCGATAAATGTATATGGCAAGCACAAGTAAATCTTAATGATCTAAGCCATCTAGTTCCACTCACCTGCTGATGTGATCTCCTGGGTCCACCATCCAAAATTCTGAAACAATCCTGTATCGACGCACACTTTTTCATGAGGCAACTCCGCTCATGTACCCTGCCGCTTCCACCATTACTCCCTTCGCTTCCACAAGGGCTCGAACAAAGGCGAACACGTCCCTTTTTGTGCAAACAAAATTGGAGTCCAACGGGAGTAACATCCGATAGAGATCCAGTAGAAAAACAGATCAGTCATTATGAAATGAAATCCCTCAAGTCCTTCATGCTTCCGCGTCCAACATCTCTGCACTATTATGGGAAACCCCAACTGTGCGAACAGGTTTGCACAACACTGGCCTGCTTTCACGCTTTCCCCGCCTGCCTCCAATCAGCATCTCGCATACAATTCAAAGCCAAAAAACGAATATAAAGTCTTTCATCAGTCGTCATGGCTTGGTCCATTATGTTTACCCAATGCTTGCATTTTAGCGTCTGTATGACAACGCCACAACACAAATCATTTTGTTCTTTAGTTTAAAGACAACAGGCTGATGTCAAAGGTATGGAAAGTCGACGTTTGCCACCACCTGGTGGAAACTACGGTATTTCCCTTCCCATGTTAAAGTAAAGAGGAAGCTTGGATCAATGATTTGAAATCACGTTTTGATGTAGTGTACACAGTTGCGTATTTTTTTTTTAAATATGTGTGCCATCAAAATTTAATACGTATCACAGTGTATAGATATTTTAATTATATAATTGCTAGCGACAAGCGTCGTGGGCTCCATAGCTCAGGGGTTAGAGCACTGGTCTTGTAAACCAGGGGTCGCGAGTTCAAATCTCGCTGGGGCCTAGTTACTTTTCTTTTCTTTTCTTTCTTTTCCTTTTGCTCGCTGTTTGTATGTAAGTATCTGAAATTATTTTATGTTTTAAGTGTGGCCAAAATGTATAGTCGGTTAATAATACGTCTGCGTTTAAAATTTGTTGAATTTGCAGCGTGTCTGTTCTCGTACATACAAAATAAACCACTACTACAATAGTGCCGTATTATTTATTACTTTAATAGGAATACATTTTTTTCGTTTTTGACAATAGAATATGCTAAAACTATTTTAAATGGCTATTCAACATTTACTCTCGAAGCCCGGATAGCTCAGTCGGTAGAGCATCAGACTTTTAATCTGAGGGTCCAGGGTTCAAGTCCCTGTTCGGGCGTCTACTTTTGATTCGTGTAAAACTAAAATTATTCTTACCTTTTATTTGAGAGGTTTTCACTACAAGAGTCTTTGCCGTACTTCGAAAACCACAAAATATATTATACACAGGTCAACAAAATACCAGTTTTAGGCTAACTTTGCATTCAACTGAACACGGAATATAAATCTATCATGTCCCTCGGTTTTTTAATACCGCATTTCGACACCTCACTTTCACTGAACAATGTAAAAACTAAAGTATTCGAAGAAAGGCAAGTACACCGCACGTACTTCCACTGACGTAGAACCACTGATCTGTATATGATTGGATAGCCCATAGGACAAGACTTTTGAAGCCGCGAGCCCGCCATATTACTACTCCCACGATCCATACATTTACAGAATTGAAATTGGAGAACATTTGAGACAGTATTTAATAGAAACGGCATGATTTATGAGGTTTTACATTTGTTAAATAAACAAAAGGACTTCAGACAGGTATTTTACAACTTGCCTTAAATACATGTATAAATTATATGCTTAATGATGTTTAAAAGAGGAAACTTGTATATTTTTAATTAAAGAATTATAGCTGTAATTCAACAAAAGGCGCCTCTGCCAAACCTAATACTGGGGTCTTCAAAGCAGAAAAAATAGTGACCATCCAGCCACAAACCCCCCAACCTCTGGCCCCCGGTTTAGAGCCAAAGAGTATGTATAGTATTAGTAGTATTAGTAGTTATATAGTAGTGTAGTCTGCTTGCGATAAGGGATGTGTCAAGGTACGATCTGTGACGCGCATGCGCAGAATTTCGGCCATCTTGGATTGCTTACTACGGCAACCACACTAAAACCAATTACCATTAAATGCCTGCTCATTCGTAAAAACATGATACAACATGAACAAAGCTTAGATTCTTGATGCATTTTAAAGTAACTAAGTAACTTTTCATCCCATACGTTTTAAAGATGAACATTTTACTTTGACCCCATTACATTTCCAGTGAGTCTGCATTGTCATACTTTACAGTAAGTCTGCGGTGTGTGTGTGTGTGTGTGTGCGTGTGTTTTAAAAGCCCCCCCTCACCCAGCCTCAACCATGATATTGGCCACACATTGTTCTTTTTTTCTTCTTTTTTTCTGGAGAGCTCAGTATTGTTCATTCGGTAATTTTACCCACACACACACACAACTGTGTGTGGTGCATTAAAATTGGAGGGGAGTTGTAGGGCGAAGACGGTGTCCTCCCCCCGCCCCCCCAAAAGTGTGTTATGTGCCCTATATGTCTATAAAAGTGTATTGTGCAAAACTAGTGCAGTGAGTTAAGAGGAGCGACCAGCGCCCCCCCCCCCCCCCACCAAACCCCCACCGACCCCACCGGGACCCCGGCGGGCATATGGGACCAGCCCGGCGTCCACCGGAGCGGGGCGGGCACAACACCAACCCACCCGCCCTCCCGGCCCCCGGAGCGCCGAGACCCAGGCCACACATTGTTCTAAAGACAATAAAAATAAACCGTACCCACATCACAGCAAACTATAATTACAACATGTGTCAAAATCTTGCATGGGTTTTCTCCGGGTACTCCGGTTTCCTCCCACATTCCAAAGACATGCATAGCAGGTTAATTGAACACTCCAAATTGTCCATAGGTATGATTGTGAGCGTGGATCGTTGTTCGTCTCTGTGTGCCCTGCGATTGGCTGGCACCCAGTTCAGGGTGTACCCCGCCTACGCTCCAGCGCCCCCCGCGACCCTTGTGAGCAAAAGCGGTTAAGAAAATGGATGGATGGATGGAGTGATGGATGGATGGATGGATGGATGGATAAAAGAAACAAACAAACATACACTTGTTCCTGTACCTTTCGCAAAGTCTGTTTCATTTTGCATGTGTGAACATGTTAGACCTATGTGGTTGCCGTAGTTAGCGATCCAAGATGGCCGATCTTCTGCGCATGCGCATCATAGATGCAGGTATCCGCCAATAAACACAAAGGAAAAGAGAAGCCTGATGACGTTGGCAATGACGCTGGATTAACAACACCAGGAAGCCTACACGAGTGGAGCGAAACACAACTGACTGCGTTACAGAAGAAGGGACAAATAATCGCAAACGCATTTTTGTTGTGTATAAAAGTCATTTGGATTATACATTACAGCTTCCCTGAGCAAGCTAAGAAATCCCCGGATGAAATCGCTGCCAGGTGAGCTAGTTAACTCCACGTTAGCAGATTTTACAGTGCATGCTATTTATCAACGCAAAGGTTCATCCTGAGTGACAATCGTAAACGTCAGGTCATACGCTGACCGGGAAGAAATGGGAATTTATCAAGCTTATAGATAGCTTGAAAGCCACAAATGCCTAAAAAAGGATTGTCTGTGACTCACGTGTTTTGGTTGCTATTTGACTAGCTTTGCTCGTGACTCTCTTACTTTGCTTCCAGCCATTATCTTGATAAGCGTTTAAAAGCATTTTCGAGGTGTGTTTATGTGCTGCATTAGCATTCTAATTTGAATACGAATACTTGACCTAACTATTCAAAAGTTGACTGCTCACAATGATTTCATTGTTTTTCAATGGTTTAACTAACGACATATGGGCCTATGCCCATTCTACCTGCACACTGCGTATGTTGTAAATCCAGTTAATAAAGAACATTGCCTGATTTAGTGTCGGTTTCAGGATGGCCGGAGTGTTCGACATAGATTTGGAGACCGAGGATGTCAGTGATACAGAGGTTTGTTTTTAGCACGTTTTCCCTAAAGACAGACTACTGTTCTATTAATGCTCCAATCCAATATTTTGCAAAAGTCTTAAGGCACACTTGTTTTGTTCTCATAAACACCATTTCTCAATTAGTGTCAATATGACTTTTGCAATCATAACTATTAACTAATAGCACACACATCAGGTTTACACACAATAATACAAACCCAATGTCCACAAAGGTTGTGAACAACCACATGATTGTATAAAGTGCCATTCGAACCGTACGACCCTCAGACTCATATCGGCACCATGTCTGTTCTTTATCCTCCATAACAGGAAGTAGCCTGCAAAAATAAATAAAAAATGCAGACTGACAACAAACCCACATACAGCTTTCTATGAATTGTTTTACATTTAAACCATAGTGGAGGTTGGTTCTCTACCTTGTGGCCTCCTAATTTTGACATGGCTGCAACAACAAATCTAATGGTGACATAAGAGTTATGCACATTATTGTACATAAGAATGTACTGGCATTACTTTAACTACGTTGGCTTGTTGTTCCTTATCCTTAGGATGATGTTTGTGACGACACCGTAACAGAACCGGACAAGTGAGTTCATCATTATACTTAAACACTCATACTAAATTAACTTGAACCCCTTTAAGGTCATTGTGCAATACAAGTACAATAACATTTAGGTCATGCCACTCTCCATATTTATACAGTGGATATAGAAAGTCTACTCAAGAGTTTAAATGCCATGGGCCTCATTTGTCAACAAGTGCATAGAACAGGTTCTAAATTTGTTCGTAGACTGAAATTTAGTATGTGCTATGGCTCCATCTTTGTTTGGGAAACTCCTGTTTAATTTCAGTTTGTTGGGGGTGTCTGTAAAGCTGTTCTGTCTGTACTTTCTGTGTATGCATGGTCAGAGCTATTTACGCACATCCTCACGCACAAGTCTATATTGAGAAATCCCATACTTTGCGTAGGAATGTTTACACGCACACTTGATGAGGCCCTCGGTTTTTGTGATTTAAAAAATGAGCTCAAGATTAATACTTGGAAAAAAAAATCCCCAACAATAATGCGAATTGTAGCCTGTACAACTGAAGTGAAGAAAAAAATCAATTCAAGAGGGGAAGTAAAAATGAACACCTGAGAGAAATTTGTGTTATAAATGTGTACCCTCAAACATAGCCTAAAACATATGAAGGAGATGGGAGATTGTTGTCAAATCAAATGTCTTATACAGTCATTACTTAACTAAAATACTTGTTGCTCCTTCAATGTTACTGTTGGGCACTTGGCAGCGAACCTGACCAGTTTTCTTCTCATCTTTTCATCAATTTTGATGGGATGTCCAGTTTTTAGTACTGTGCACTGTTGTGACATAAATACGCCCCTTGATGTTGACTGTCTTCATTGTGCTCTATTGTACAAATGCCTTGGACATTTTTTAAAAAAATGAAATTAAACTTTATTTGTAATATAACACTTGCCACTTTTCATACATAAAGTTGCAACTTAAAATGCTATGCAAATTAAACGTCTTTGGTACAACATAAAAACAAACCCTACTATACCCCCATTCTTCTGACTGACACCTTTGAACATAAGACCTCTCTGATGTTCTCTGTAGAGTATGGCTTGTGTTGTAAAGATGTGTCACAAAAATGTCTGGGAAGGTTTTGTTGAACATCTGATCTTTATTTAGGGTTAATCCATAGACTTCAAACTCAGGTATTCGAGGGCCACATTCTTTGCATGTTTTAGAACACTGGTTCTCAACACTGGTCCTCGGAGGAGGTAAAGCTCTAAAACAGTCAGGACTCAGCCGCGGTCCTTGAGTATCCAGCCTGTTTTCCATCTCTCCCTCAGCCAGCACAGCTGAGGATCGTTATCAGGCTTAATGCAGTGCTTGCTGATTAGCTGGTTGTTTGAAACACCTGTGTTGGCTGTGGGAGACATGGAAACACACCAACACACCTGAATCAAATGATCAGGATAGTTTTTAGGTTTCTGCAGAGCTTGCTGATGAGCTGATCCTTTGAATCACGTCTTTGAGGAGGGGAAACCTCTAAAACATGCAGGACTGCGGCCCTCAAGGACCGGAGTTTGGGACCTATGGGTTAATCTTTAATGGTGACAGGTGTGTACTCAAACCCATTTAGCATGATTTTAAGTGGTTCTATTTCTGTGTAGACTCTGTCATCCATGTCATGGTAATCCACAAAGGTTGAGGCATCTGGACTTGACGGGAACAATTCCAGTTGCCTCATTTCACCCATTGCGGATGAGTGTGATTGATTAGTTTTGAACACAGCCACATCCCCATCCACGCATATGATGGTGTGTGTGCACACTTGTCCAACAACAGCTTTATCTCATTTATTCATTTGTAGTTGCCCTCTCTAAAATATTTCATTTTTATAAATTGAGTTGTGCATGGTTAGTTCACAGACATGGTGAAAAGTGTCTTAAAGTGATTTGTTTTGGTCTAATTTCTTCTTATCACAAAAAAATGGTATTCAAAAAGGGGTGTGTAGACTAGTATCCACTGCATATGTATTAAATAGGTTAAGCATTTAAATTTCGGCCTTGCAACTTCTGTGTGCAGTTTTATTGTCCCATCCTTTCAGGATTTTTTCCCGCAGGTAGTCTAGTTTCCAACCATAGTACAAAAACATACATGCTAGGTCAACTTAAGACTGGTGGTGAAAGTGAATTGTTTTTATCTTTTGACTTATTGGCGACTTGAAATCTACTGAGATCATGGGGTGAACCTGAACGGCATAAACAGAAGAAAATAAATAGATGAGTAAAGAGTCAGTAACTTGTACATGCTTGCATAAACCTTAAAATATAATGAAGACAATGTAGTTCATGTTTCACTGCATGGCTCATGACTGCAGGTAAGGGAATAGTTGATTAAGACAGAATGTGTAATGCATATTCATATCCATTCCAAATTACTGTTTGATATTTCTGATCTGGATCTTTAATCCAGTGTGCAGAAGGAAGAGGTAGAGCTGACCAGTGAATGTGTCAATATAGACAGTGAGAGAGTTGGACCTGATTTCTTTGAGCTTCTCACTGTGCTTGGAAAAGGAGCTTATGGCAAGGTGAGTATTTACTGTATGTGTGTGGTTGAGTGTGTACAAGCGTGTGTGTTGGGGCATTGAGATAAGATAATTTATAAAGCAAGCATCATTTTGGTAGCTGGCCTTATCTATCCCACACATTTGAAGAAGCTCACATTGGTTGTATTTAAGATTAAACATGGTAATTTCAAGTTAGATTTTTAAGTAAAATGCCATAGTTCCTCTTCTTAAAACCCCATTCATTGAAAACCCAACCTCCTGAAAGTCTGCACAAGTTCCCTATGTTGTGAAAGTACCCCGAATAGGCCGGGAGCCATGTCCCCTCCCCACGATGTTTTTTTCTTACGCTTTTTTTTACTATGATTTCCTGTTATCTCATACCTTGGGCCATCACAAGTTTATAGGGACCACCGCCAACTCGGGGTCGTTTGGTCAGAGGGGCCAAAAAAACACCCCTTTTGGGAAAGGCTTCTGACTTGCATGGTGTATCCTGACATATGGGGGAACTAGCAGGAAAATAATCATGGGCTTCCTGTATTTCAATTCTCAAATATCACCCTCAACATACCCTAAAAGAATAAAAAAAAATGTCACTCCGCCTGACAAATTACCATCAAAAGTTATCTATTTCAATTTCATTTTATTATACATCTCACTGCCTCAAATTTATATTAAAAACTTCCCACATTTGTAACCTTCAATGTAAGTCCAAGATGAGCTTTCTATCTGAAGTATTAGAGGAACTATGGGCCAAAATACTCCACTGTGCCCTAAAATTGAATTGCATGAAAAGTGAATAATGTTATGCCCCCAGGTGGACTAGGGTATTCAAGGCGCAACATTTAACACGATCACACAAAATCCAAGAACCAAATAAGAGATTTAGAAAAGAACATGATCCTGACAAGGAATAAAAATGACGTGTGAACATTTCTTAACAATAGATTAACATTTTGTGTAGCCAAATTGAGAAATAGTAAAGTGCAGCTTAACCATAAAATTTAATTATGCTAAAATACAACTGGATTTTAATCATCCTCTTCTTCCTCTTCCTGATCATCATCCATATTTCTATGGATATCATCAGTTTGTAAGTCATCCTCATCTGTTTCCTCTTTTGCCAAGACATCGACAAGGGCTTAAGGCAATGGTGTCAAAGTCCGGTTGTCGAGGACCTGAGTCCTGCATGTTTTAGAGGTTTCCCACGTTCAACACAGCTGATTCATATTTAAGATTGAAGAAGATTGATAATGATCCTGATCATTGAATCAGGCGTGTTGGGGGTAGAAACCCCCTGAAAACATGCAGGACTCATGCCCTCGAGGACCGAGTTTGCCCATCTCTGCTCTAAATGAACTGCAAAGATCCACAGCAGAGGAAGTGGACTCTGTCCATAAAATAACCATCAGCCAAGTACTGCACACATTTGGCCTTTATGGAATACTGGCAAGAAGAAAGCCATTTCTACCACAAGAAGTCACAGTTTGCCAGAGACACCGGCAAGTGGAAGAAGGTGTTCTAGTCAGATGAGACCAAAATGTAACTTTTTCGCCTACATTTCAAACGCTATGTTTGGTGTGAAGGAGGAATGGGCAAACAATTCAGCCTCCTAATGTGCAAAACTGAAAGAGACATACCCCAAAATACTTGAAGCTGTAATTGCAGCAAAAGGGGGTTCGACAAACAATTAATTCAAGGGGGGGACAAATACTTTTGCACACCCTACTTTTATGGTTTTTTTTTGTAAAACAAGTTTGAAATAATGTATACAGTTTGTTTTATTTCACAATTGTGTGCTACTTTGTGTTTAACTTTCATATAAAATTCCAGTGAAATATATTTGTTTGTGGTTGTACCGTGCCAAAATGTTGAAAAACTCAAGGGTGGTGAATACTTTTGCAAGGCCCTGTATGTATCTGGAAGAGGGCTCATGAGCACTACCCAGAGATCCCATCCCTTCTCGGCAATGGATTTCACATAAACACAGAGACTGGCAAGTTAGACCCACTAAGGTTTGAGGGTGATGTCATCCCCAAAGCCCTTGTCGATGTCTTGACAGAAGAAGATGACTATACAGCTGATGAAATCTATACAAATATGGATGATGATCAGAAGAGGATGATTAAAATCCAATTATATTTTATCATAGTTCAGATGCCCTGCATTTTACACTGTATTTCTCCATTTGGCTGCACAGAATGTTAGCCTATTGTTAAGAAATGTTCACAAGTCAATTTTATTCCTTGTCAGGATCTTGTTCTTTTTTTAAATCTCCTAATTGGTTCCCGGATTTTGTGTGATCATATTTAATGTTGCACCTTGATACTCTGGTCCACCTGGGGGCATAACATTATTCACTTTTTAATTCAATTCAGATAATATAGTACTACATAACCCATGTTTCAAATATTGTTTACGATTTTATTTAGATGCAGAAAAATAGCTTAATCTAATTTGAAATTCTAGAATTTTCCGTTTTTTTTTTTTCAATTTTAGTGTACAGTGGAGTATTTTGGTCACAGCTCCTCTGATACTACAGATAGAAAGCTCATCTTGGACTTAAATTGTAGGTTCTAAATGTAATAGAATTCAATAGCAAGTTTTTTCTACAGTCAGAAACGTATTTACCTATATCTCTCTTAGAACAAAAAAAAAGTTTTGTGCAATTCTAGTGTTTTCCTTCCGTTTCCAACCACACCTCATGTGTGAAAAATCCGATAAACTCTTAATCAGTAATGGAAATATCTTTTGTTGGATACTGTTTAGAACACCCAACACGTTTTCTGTGTTCGTGACCTCAAGGCAACATACATTTTCTTTATAGGTTTTTCAGGTGAGGAAGGTTCAAGGTGCCATGTCTGGAAAAATATTTGCCATGAAGGTTCTCAGAAAGGTACTTTTTAACCATCTTTTAACCTCCTCTAAAACGGAAATGGTTTAAATTTGTCCCTAACCATTTGACTCGCCCATATGTTCCTATTGAGGCCAAAATTGTGTGCAATGCTAAAGACACAGCCCATACACGAGCAGAGAGGGAGATACTCGAGACAGTCAGACATCCTTTCATAGTGGATCTCCTCTACGCCTTTCAGACTGGTGGTAAACTCTACCTCATACTGGAGTATTTAAGTGGTAAGATACTGAGAGCCCTACTCAAACAATATACTGTTTATTCCATTTTCTTAAAATCAAGGACGAAGCCAGTAATGGGTTTTGTCGATTTCTATATATATATAATATGTATTTTTTGGGGGAGGGTTCAGACTGATTAGGGTCGGTGCCACAGAGCATTGATTACATAAACGTTACCATGTTTTGGTGTCTAAGTGGATCCATTTAAGTTGTGTATAAGTGAAAGAATTGCCTTTTCCCATGACGTACTGGAAGGCAGCACCAGTGTAATGATGTCACTCACGCACGTTTTCACACGCTAAAAGTACATTTTCCAGCCAAATCACACAAACTTGAAGTCCATCTAGTCCACATGTGTCAAGATCCGGCCATCATTTAGAGCAGAGATGGACAAACTTGGTCCTCGAGGGCCTGAGTCCTGCATGTTTTCGAGGTTTCTCTATTGTAACACACCTGATTCAATAATCAGGATAATTATCAGGCTCCTGCAGAGCTTGCTGACAAGCTTAAATATGAATCAGCTGTGTTGAATGTGGGAAACCTCTAAAACATGCAGGACTCAGGCCTCCGAGGACCGGAACTTGACACCACTGATCTAGTCCATCTCCTCATCATCGTTATTAGACATGCACACACAAATGTACCCTAATTTCCCGTGAATAATACACCCCCTTATATATTACCCCCCTCCCAAAATCACCCTGAAAAGTATTTTTTTCCCTCTGTTCTTGTGTATAATATGGTCATTTTACATATTTTTGCTTGTTTGTCATTCACCCTGGGCCCCCTTCCATCACATGGAAATCGCCGGTCTGTCGTTTTTTTTAGTTTACACACGCTTCTGTCGTCACTATGTCACCGCTATTTTAGGACCAACCGACAAAGGTGGGCATTCCGTCAGTATCGATGCACCGTCAGTCCATCACTGGTGTCAGCAGTTCTTTAAGTCGAGAAATGTAAACACTAATACTTCTGACCTCTTTTCACCGACTATATCTACTCTACTCTACTCAGCTCTACACCAAAACACAGTGCGTCTCCACTGCCACTACCCGTGAGCCCCTCCTCACCTCGCCAGTGGCATCATGCTACAGCGACTGTAGCTAGCGTGCACTGCACACACTGACCAAAACAAAGGAGAGTCTAGATGGATTGTTGTACCTGGTGATTGGTCTGTTAATGTTAAAAAGGTTTGCACCTCTTCAAAAGTCCAAGTATTGATTTGCTTGGAAACAATCTTTTTTCCTCTCTTTACCGTTCGTCGTTAATAGTGGCTGTTTCCCGGGGCGGTGGTTTGCGAGTAGAGTAGATACCGTCGATGGAAATAGGGCTTTACTTGACTGTTGCCAAGTAAATTCCCAATATAAACAATTCACATGAAACACATCATTAAACTAGTTAGCATACTAGCCGTAGCAGAAATTGGCGCGCCATCACATATGAGCATACACAAATTATATTTACAATCATATATCCATGACTCAAAACATTCAATAAACAAAATATAACATACATGTGTGCAAATTTGTAACCCAGTAGTCTGTCTGTCTCTCTTTTTTTGTCCTTCACTCACTCACTGACTCACTCACTCACTCACTCACTCACTCCTGATGGACTGGACACCTCTGATAATATGAATGAATAAATATTCAAAACATACCTCTTAAGTGTAAAAGCTTTTAATACCAGGTTAAAAACATTCTATTCTTGAGTATTTTATTCAATATCATAATTTTTAACGCACCTTGTACGTTACAGCAGGACAATTTTGGATCTTTTTTTTTTAATTGCGTATTAATCACGGGCAACTACGGTACTGTTGATTACCGGTATCGATTACATAAAGTACAGAGTCAAATGTGAAAGTCGTCCATCCCTAATTATAGCACAAACAATATATATATAAAATACAGTGGAACCTCTTATGGTAAGACACCAAGGCATTGTATGATTCCGAGTTTAACCAAAACATTTTAGGAAAAAATACAACATTTTTGTTGCATAAAACCACTGTCATGGGGCACCGTGTCTTATTAGATTGATCATGTCAACTTAATTAAAATATACAGACTTTTTTCCTCAATTGATTTTTGGTCATTCTCTTATTTTTGGGGTGCTGATGCATAAGGGCAACGTAAAATAAACAAAAGATGGGCTGCATTTAGTCTTTTACGGCTTACCTCTTAAGCAAAATCAATCTACATGTTGTGTTATTTCTCTATGGGAAACAAAATTTGAACAAATCGGTTGTTGTAACTGTACGCTTTAGAGGTGGAATCTTATACCCTTATATGTATGTATGTATGTTACCAGGAGGAGAGCTATTCATGCAACTAGAGAAGGAAGGCATCTTTATGGAGGACACTGCTTGGTAAGGATTCTCTATTCTGTTGCAGAAAATATGAAATAGGCTACTAGTTTATTTTTTTATGTTTATATATTTATATAAGTATTTATTATTTATACATAATTATTTTTGCTAACAAGATAGTATTTATGTCTTTCTGCTTTATAAAATGCAAAAACAAAACTCAATGCAAATCACAAACATTTTCACATATGTTCTATATATATATATGTTTATATTACATATAAATATTTTTTAACAAACAGTAGTACAAAAAAAACCACAAGCTCCTTTTTAAGCGGACAGATCAATGGTCCAAAGCTATTTTACCGCTATTTATTTTTTTGGTCTTTTGCTTCAACCTGATATGCATTGTGAGATATTGGTCCATTTGCACTACTGCATTTATTTATATTTACATAATACACAGCAACACAATGGGAATTTGATGTTATAAACATGTTTTTTAGTAATCGTGTCTATACCTTGATTTTGGTAATTGATTCAACCAATTTGTGCATGTGCAGTTTCTATCTAGGAGAGATCATTCTGGCTCTTGGTCACCTCCACTCTAATGGAATTATTTACAGAGACCTCAAACCTGAGAACGTCATGCTTAATCACCAAGGTAAAATTATGACAAAATATATGTTTGTATTTGAATAAGACTTCAAATCTTATCATATAAGGAATGTTTGTCATTGTGCTTTTTAAACCCTTCTCCATTATTTGAATTAATGTACTTAAAATATGTCAGGCATATCTTTAACTTTACTGACCTTGCATCAGCTTTTATTTGTCGTAAGGTAAATTTTTACCATTGAGTAAACAGAGTCAGCGCAGTGGTAGTGCAAATTATTATTATTATTTTCTTGCTATTTACAGGACACATCAAGTTAACTGACTTTGGGCTTTGTAAGGAGTCAATCCATGATGGAAGTGTAACACACACATTCTGCGGCACCATAGAGTACATGTGAGTAACTCACTCACTAATACCAGGGGATTCATTATTATATCCAATGGTAGAGTTGTGGGTTCGATCCCCACCCCTGGTGACCATGTCGAAGTGTCCTTGAGCAAGACACTGAACCCCGATTTGTTCCCAGTAGACCTGGCAGCGCCCTGCGTGGCAGCAGCCAACCACTAGTGTGTGAATGGGTGAATGAGAGGCTATGTAAAGTGCTTTGGGCACTATAGCTAAAAAGCGCTACATAAATAGCAGTCCATTCCATATTACATTATTTATTGTTCATCAGAAAATTGGTAAAATCAATTTGAAGCAAGTCACGTATTATCTTTTGCTAAACACTTCATTTGAGTATAAACTTTCTAATTTTGAGGAGCAATTTTTGCAGGTTGATTCCAGGGACCTGAATCAAGGGTTTCATTAACCAATAAAAATATGACCACTTTAATGAATGTGCAGTTGGCTTCTTTTTTATTTTCATATATAATCAACAGGTTTTCTATATTAAAATCACATGCAAAGTCCAGCAAATTCTATTTATTTATTATTTCTGAATGTAAACCGAAATTGATTGATTGATCTAATGTCATTTTGAGAAAATTATTGTGCAACTCTTAAATGTCATAATCAAACCTTAGGAATTGATCTTGAAAACAAACAAATAACATTAGTGAGATTATAAATATTCAATATACTATATTAATATGCTTTTAACCTTATAGCCAAGTAAATAAGACAGCCTTTATTTTATAAATTGTCTTAAAATGCATTTTTGTTAAGTGAATCCTAGAAAGTTTGACAATACATTTCTAGAAAAAAAAGCAGATCACAGACATGACACAAAACCATGGTCATTTCAAATGGTAACATTCTGGCTTTATGAAACACTAAAATAAATCAAAGTAAAATGTAGTATTTAGTAGCAGCTGTGTCTAAAATCTGGATCAAGTGCAAACAAAAATATGGATCAAGTGCAAACAACATGGGAAGTTTAAAGGCAAGCATACTGGTAGACAAAATGAAGACATCAAATTGTCAACTGACTATGATTTATGTCTTGAAAATAGAAAATGCACAGCAAATTAAATGAGGAACAAATGGGAGGAAACTGGAGTCAACGGTTAAAATGGGCTGAGGAAAAGCAATTGTAGACTCTGGATAACTGGATAAAAGTCATATTAATTCATGAATCATGAATCTGCATTGGGCGAAGTGGTAATGCTGAAAGTTTAGTGTGGTGCCGTTCCAATGAGATTTATGAAGATGACAGCCTGAAGAAAACATGTAAATTTCCACAGTCATTGATATGGGGCTGCATGTCAGGCAAAGGCACTGTAGAGATGGCTGTCATCATTACGTCTTCAATAAATGCACACGTTTACGTTGATGTTTTGGACACTTTTCTTATCCCATGATTGAAAGAATGTTTTGAAAATGGTAATATATCTAGCTATAGAGCAAAAATTGTGAAAATATTCATTGAAGAAAAACATAGGTAAATATCATGGCCTGCAAATAGTCCGGATCACAATCCAATTGAAAAGTAACTGTTACTACTAATACATTATTTTTTTCTTGATTTCTTGTTTCTTAAAGCCGGAACGTTGCCATTTGAAATGTCTTTAGTGTTGTCATGTTTGTAATTTGCTTTTTTGGTACAAAATTAAACAACTGAATGAACATCCTCCAAGACTGGTGATTCCATATTTTTTCCAGAGCACAGTTTACTGTAGTGTAGAATGTGCGGATGGTGACCCCAAGTGGACAAAAATAATACATGCACCTCACATTTATCTCATACTGGTTATTAGTGATGATGCAGTGTAGGCTTTAAAATTTATTCAAGTAGTACAATAAAATGTTGGTCACTACTACGAGGACTTGGTCTATTACAGGAGTGGTCCGGAACATAACCTTCCTTTATAGTGCGCCTCATTGTGATCTGGTGGATTAAAAAAATATATAATAATAATTTGAGAGAGCTCACTATTGTTCATTTGGTAATCTTACCGATTCAACATGTCATCAACATTGCTCAGTATCTCTCTCTCTTTTTTTTTTGTGCGTGAGTGTTTGTGCGTGTGAGTTGTGCTCATTAATTCACCTAAAACCAATTAAAAATCCCATACCCTTCACCTGAACCGAATACTTCAGAATTCCCATAGTCCTGAAGTTGTCAGGAGACCCCGAGGAGTGATCAAAGAAAAGAGAGAAAAGTTAAATCCAGCACCGGCAAGACACCACCTACTACACGCAGGGTTACAAACCAGAATATTTCACCAACCCCAGAAACATATAAATTCCAACTAATTAGGGAGACCTCAAGAGACCAAAGGAAAGACTAAAGAAAGGAAGGAAGGAAGGAAGGATAGATGAAGCAAGAGTGAGATCCACAGACATTAGTCTCCACTGATTCAGCGACCAGAGGAAGAAGCAGATTGTTTGAATTTTGGTAGATGCTGGATCTGGCATGCATGAAAAACCTCCACCAAAATGGGGAGCCGTCGACCGCGGCCAGGACAGGCACGCACTGCCCCCGAGGCCTCGGCAGCGCCAGGGCACAACCTCCAGGGCCACCGGACTGAGAGCAAACCCAAGAGCCTGGAACCCCCCCACCCAACCCCAATCCCAACATGGCCCGCGCCCCCAGCCCAACGCAGCAGAACGGGGCACGGCAGGCCCACCAGGCACCGGCCCACATCCCCCGCTCCCGCCACAACCCCCCACAAGGGTTGAATGCAAGTGAAAAAAGTAGCGGCTTGTAGTCCAGAAATTACTGTAAGTTCCATTTAAATGTATGTTAAATAGTATGCAGGACACACGTGCCAATACTTCCAATCCATTTACAAATCTCACTCGGCCGTATACTATAGTGTGTCCACCTTTTTGGGCCATGGCATGTCGACTAAGCGAGTCCATTGTTGGGAGCAACCAGTTGTATGCTATGTTTCACTGTCTTGGTGTCATACTGTCTGTTGCAGGGCACCTGAGATCCTTACAAGGTCAGGCCATAACAGAGCAGTAGACTGGTGGAGCCTTGGGGCCCTGATGTTTGACATGATGACGGGATCGGTAAGGGGAAACTGTTATAGAGAGTAACTGAGACCTAGAACATGGTAACCGGCAACTGTGTATTCTCCCTATCATGAAATACCAATGTTGGTGGTTTGAATTTTTTCAGCTGAGCCCATTCACAATCGCTCTCTTTGGCTGGCTTATGAACAGTCCACGTTATAGTGACTCGTAATAGGATAATTAGTCAAAGATTGTAAGGTTGGAATGTTTTTTTTTATTCTGCAGCTAATCTGTAATTGACTGGCGACCGTTTCTCTGTTTTTATTTAACTATAGGTTACATAAATATTTTTTATGATACATGGTATTATTTATATATGATATGTATTGCTGCTGTTAACGCTGTGAATTTCTCCACTGTGGGATAAATAAATGTGTATCTTATCTCATCTTAAATGTAGTAGTAAACTTTTAAATGACAAAAGAAAAGCTTACATTTCAAATTTATGACTGTATTAACTATAGTGAATGATTTCATGATTGTCACACCGTTATGCCGTATTTGTTCTATTTCCTCTTGCAGTGCTCTTTCAGCACGGTGGCTCTTTACTTTTTGTTTTGGTCTGTGATCAACACTTTGTTTTCCTCTATAAAGAAGCAGCCTTTATTTTGTCCCCCTAACCCTCTGCTTAGTGATAATGCTTTATGAAATAAATACTCTAATGCCTCCATGAATCATGTCCTCAGTATGTCAGGAGAAGTGTAGTAGACTGTCCTTGAATGAATATGGTTACTAAGAGGCTCACGTTATTATTTGGGAAAATGTTGTACAACATGTGGCAACAATTTACCACCACGAATGTGACAGACCTATAGTAGAGCACGTATGTTTAAAACAACAACTTGGTTGGTGCATTTACATTAGCTTGCAAAGCATATATTTACAGTTGTGCAAGTTGACATGAGTAGAGATAGCATTCATTTCTCAATTTTGGTGACTATTTATAGCATTTTTGTGTTAAGCTATGTTCAGCTTTTGTACATTTACAGTTGTGTTTATTAGTTTACATACCACAAGGGTATGTAAGATTTTGAACACAACTGTATTTATTCATTGTGATGTTGATTATCACCATAAATATGCTTGAATTTCTTTTTGTCGTTTTCCCTAGCCACCATTCACAGCAGAAAACAGAAAAAAGACAATTGATAAGATTTTGAAGTGTAAACTTAATCTGCCTCCCTATCTGACCATCGATGCCAAGGACCTCATCAAGAAGGTCTGTAAACACATACAGATGCCACGTTGGTTGTTATGAGTTATTTTTATCCACACAATAAAAGTTATAATGCACAAAATTGTCAGAACAATGCGTAGGGGAAAGAAACCCTACACTTGGTATTTTGACTTAAATCAAACGAATCAAGAGTGTTTTGTATGTGGTGAGTTGTTTCCAGCAGTCTGTTCAAATAGATTTGTGTGCTAGCCAGTTAACCTTCGGCTTGTGCACTTGTCAGTTGTCCCTCAGTTAACTTGCGTTCTACAACCATCAATTAAATCAATTCACTTGAGCCTTCTTGCCAAGCCAGTTTAATAATAACTCAGGAAAACTAACTTCACTAAATATTTTTAATAATCTGCATAGGGAATTACGTTAATAGCTGTTTTGCATATCCACCAAGTGTTGCATTAAAGACAAAGTTTTGACAACAAAACTTGACATAAATACAGTACAATTCTTAATCCATCCATCTTTTATGTTAAACCTTCTTTCACTGTATTTTGTTATTGGTCATCTGGTCAACACTGGCCCATCTCATGGAACTTAGTGTTAAGAATCTGGTGGAAGAAGTTTAGTCTTATTTACACCAGCTGTCAACCAAATAAAAGTGTAAAATAAAGTCAAATAATCTGCAGACACATTTATATCAACAGCTGTCATGGGCTGATTTTGAACGTACACCAACATATACCAGTTATCACATTTTGAATCTGATTTCTCTTTTTCAGCTGTTGAAGAAGAATCCAGCCCAAAGGCTTGGGTCCAGTAAAGCAGACTGTGCTGATATCAAAGTAAGTGGCATTTTCACACCTCCTAAGGGCATCAAAGTCTCAAAAGACATTGTTGTTAAGGGGCCACATCCAGCATATTGTAGGCAGGAGCAGTAAAAACATAAATAACAATAAGTTGCCATTTTCCCTTTTTGTTTTTAACACAAATCAATACAAGTACTTTGGGATAATGTTTTTTTTTAATCACTCTATTTTTTACAAAACATTAATTACAACTTCAGATTTCTCTTTAAAATTTGCCTCACCTTTATCATCTACATAATATTTGCATTATAACTGATCACGGTGATTGTATATAAAGGCACTGTTATTTGGAACTGAAAAATGTAGTTTTGCAGTGAAAAATTAAATTTATTTTCAGTTTAAAATTTAATTTATTTTTACTCCATTTTCAGGGATGTGATTTTTCCGCTAATTCGCGGAATTCCGCTTTTTATATCCCCCCCCAAAAAAAAATCCGATTTTTTTAATTTTATTTATTTATTTATTTATTTTTTAGTAGTTCATTGTGTATGCACATGACTCCGACAGATAACATATTCTGCTATAACAAAGACATTTGTGGTATGCTCTGATATGAGTTACTTTTCAATTGGTCATGATACAATTATTTGTTCATGAAATTTGAACTCTTCAACATTATTTATGTGTTAACTTAGTAATCACATTAGTTAGATATGATGATATTCTCAGTGATAGTTTTTAAAAGCAAAGACAGTCCAATGTTTTTGAATGTGACTGATTTTGAGTTGACTAAAACTGCCATTTTATATGGGATAGTTCAATATACATTGAAAATTTATGCTGTTGTTTTGTCTATTTCTTTGTCATGTGAGTGCATTGAAAGTACTTAAAAACACGGAAAACCCATGAGCTCCAGGGGGCTTCGCCCCCCGTGTCCCCCCACCAGGGCACTGCCCTGGACCTAGCTGGGTGCCAGCGGCCCCCAGACCCCCGGCTAAATTTTCAGATAATTTCACTTTGGTCAAATCACATCCCTGATTTTCTAAATGTGCTTAATAGCTTTCAAAACACAAATTGTTGCCCAAACTGTACAAGTTAGTGAGAAGTATTTTAAATGTATCATAAATAAGTGAACACATACCGAGTGAATGCATTGCATGAGTTATTTACATTTAACAAAACATTTAAAAAAAATGTTTTATGACAATGCATGAATAGGTTTAAATCAATTGCACAGTTTTAACCATTACAACAGCAAGAATTAATTTCCACAGAACTGTAAGCAGTCGCAGCTCTGGCGCTGAGGAAGATGAATGCCGTTCAGTCACAGGGCTGCTCAAAGCACCCCGTGCTACCACAGTGTCTTCTGTATTGTAGCGTCTGGCCAGACAGTGAGGAGGAGATAGTTGATAATCAATTTCTAATGCACACACATCGGCCATAACCATCCCAACAAACCCCCAACTGTGCTTTTCTGCTCAACCTTTTGAACTTTACCCACACACAGGCTCTCACTTCCTTACCTCGTACCCAGCACACTTTGCTTTCTAAACTACCCTAATCACAAGTTTCAGCCTGTAGGCCTACACATTTGCAGCCTCACAAACGTATTTTTTTCCAATTTCAAATTGATCCTGCAGGCCAGATGATCCTCCAAGTGGGCCAGTTGCTGTATGTGCAGATTATTTTGCCGTTCCACAGCGGGTTGTCAGTATTGTAGTTTTGTTCAAATACTGTTTCAGTACTGTCACATAGCCTTTATAGTGGATTTAGTGACTCTTACACAGAATTACATACCCTGTAAAACAAAATGCAGATGATTTGAACATCCATCTAGTCATCATTGAATTATGTTTGAGCAGTGACCAAAAATGTTTTTTTTTTTTATAAAAGGAACATTAAAGAGGTGTTGGGTTGGATGCAGTGAATATAAATAAGCATGGAAAGTGTCTATTAGACATCCATCCATCCATTATCTAAACCGCTTTTCCTCACAATGTGCTTTAAAGCAGTGTGAACATGCTCTTGTATTCCCCCCCCACCTCCAGGGACATCCATTCTTCAAGCAAACCAAATGGGATGACCTATTAAATAAGAGAATTGAGCCACCATACAAGCCACAGCTGGTAAAACATTTGAAACATTTGGCTGCTGTCACATCTCATTGACTTGAAATTCTTAATATAGTAATTCCCTCGATACACTTTTATTTGGTTTCTCTAATGGGATTGTTGCATTTGTATTAACATTTCTTTGTCCATGTAGCAGTCCGATGATGATGTCAGCCAATTTGACACCAGGTTTACCAGACAGACACCAGTGGACAGTCCGGACGATGCCTCACTCGGCCTAAGTGGAGAGCTCACCTTTGCTGTGAGTAGGGCTACAGAGGGGAACAACTGCTAAATCTGCCACAAAAATTGGTCCACACAAAAAAATTATGCTTCGAAACTACAGTTACTAAGTTTAAAAGCATGTTTGTGCCGCCCAGAATCATGTGTGGCTATTGTCCATGTTTACTGCATGGATATTTGCTGCAGATGCATATACTTGGCACATGGTTGCCATGGAGGAATATAAACAAAGATAAAAGATACTTAAGGTTTGGAGTCACTTAAAAAAAAACACACACAAATAAAATGTAATGTAATGGACCTTTCGCAAACCACACCCCCAAATGCCCCTAGCTCCGCCAAGCTGCTTGACCCTCCATTGAAATTAGGGGTGCACCGATAACAATTTTTTGGCCGATCTCCGATCTTTTAAAAAGTCTGACCTGACAATCCCGATTTTTCCGATCTCGATTTTTTTCACAACAAGCAGCATACACCTTCAGAGTTCCAATCTTATTTTATTGGAAAACATTTAACAATATCTGTGAAATAATACAAACGGGTTGTTTTAACTGCAAATTAAGTAGTTCTCTGAAATAAAAATGAAAACGCCTATTAGTCATCTCAGCCAAAGAGGACAGTGGCTGACTTTTTCAGACCTTTGAGGAGGGAAATGAGATCGGTAGAAAAGATCGGTTCATATTTAAGGGATCGACCGATCACCGATCCCCCGAAACTAAGGAAATCGGGGCCGATAAATTGGCCGGCCGATCGATCGATTCACCCCTAATTGAAATCCATTAGAAAATCAACCCACATAACTTTTGTCAGATTCAATAAAACTAGACCAAACCAAGTTTCAACAAGCTGTGGACCTCCACCAAGTAAATTAGTAAAGTGATGTGCCCATAAATTGTGTAAATCGAACATGAAGAATCCACAAAGTGGAGCAATGTCTTCAATAGATAACAGTGTGGACGACCTCTGTCAGCTAAATGACTCCAAAACAAGCATTCCTACATTTGTTCCAAGGTAAGACTATAACGGCTAAAGCTAACTAGCAACCGAACGAGCTAGAATCGGCTTTTGTCAAATCTCTTGTCAAATTTACTTTAGGTCTAGAGGCAAGCTCATCCACAAAACTGGTCATCATAGTTACAGTATATACTTAAGATGATTTAATATTGTATATCATCAGGATGTCATTATCCTCAGCCATTCATCACTGAAATCGGTGAGTGCTTTATGACTTGACGCCTCGTAAAAATATATTCTTATCTTGATAATTCGTATTAATGTAAGTTGGGTAACTTGACATCCTTGTACGTAGTTTACACTGGGTCTCATACTGGGAGCTCTGTGATGTTTCATCGATTGACACAAAGTGAACATAGCATCTTACAACAGGCACTTTGAACTTATTGTTTTCATCTTTCACGTAGCACCCTCGTGAGGATAAGCGATTAAGAAAATGGATGGATAGATGGATTTTGTTACCTCAGAGTAAACAACTGTTCTGTTTAGGGCTGGGTATCTTTGTGAACCTGGCGATACGATACGTACCTCGATACATAGGTTAAGATACGATACGTTCATCGATACGATTCGATACAATTTTACACGATACGGTACAGTAATATACGGCATGGCCTTACTGCTCCTTAGTTTATGTTGAACACAAACTGCATATATCTTCAATTTATTGAAGAAGCATAATAAAGTTTGCTTTGAGTTACAAATGTCATCTAAACAATAAAATGAGAGACGATTGTGCTTCAAAAATCTTGCTGGCCAGTTTTCTCATTAACTCTTTGACTGCCAAAAACGTTAAATAACGTTTAGTAAAATCCTACAGAGGAGTGCCAAAGACGTTAAAAGACGTTTGTTTCGAAACAGAGGTGAAACTAACCATTTTCTATTGTTGATTACTGAAAAACGGAATAAGGTAGAAACAAACTTTTTTTTCTGATGAAAGATGAGAGTCCAATCTTTCATTTGGTAGTATGTGTGTTTCCATAGTCCAAACACATCATTTTCTGTGGACCTTGAAAGATCAGTCAAAAATGCTTAAATCGGCTGGCACCCACGGCATCCCTTTTCTGAAAACGTCTGGCAGTCAAAGAGTTAACTCAGAGCTGCCAACCTACTGAAATTCACTTCCAAAACAATTTGTCTGAATTTCCATATTTTTAACCTTATGTCAAGAACATTAACGTGGGACCCCATTACCACATTTTTTCTACTATTTAACTCTTTTACTGCCAAAGACGTTAAATGACGTTCTGCAAAAACCTACGGAGGAGCGCCAAAGACGTTAAAAGACGTCCTCCCATTTTTTTAAATTTTTTTTTTGGAAACGGGTGCTGGGAAGGCTTGCGGAGCTCTCCTGAAAGTTTTAAGCAGGTCTCGTGAGCCTAATGACTATTTTTGGCCCCTAGAGGGCAGCGATGACTCTCTTTTGACAAGATCGGGTGGGCGTCAGTAGAGGCGGAGCTAGAGCGTTGAGCGGGAGATCAGAATGGAAAACAAAGGAAAAATGGCGGCCGGTCGCGAGGAGCTAACGCCAGAGCCTTTTTTTTCAAAGACCAAAAGCATCGCTAAAAGAGCACATTGTTGATGACGATGATCATCATCGATGATGAAGATGATGGTGACTCCGTGGTTGGAAAGCATTGACGCGGCAGTAGAAGACGTTAGATGGAGCTAGATGGAGGAGGGAACGGGCAATGGCGAGCGTTTGCAAGCAGCTCTACACTTACAAGACAAAAGGCATCGACCAACGCTAAAAGAGTACATTGATGACGATGATGATGAAGGTGAATCCGAGCTTGACGGCGAAATTGGAACCGCTGACGCGGCGGCTATGACGGTGTCGTAACGCGGAGCGCAACCGAGCACGCACAGGCGGACGTTCGATCGGACGACGGAGAGTGCCCCGAGTCCAATGCATATTCATCGGAGGAAGTGTGTAGTCTGCTACTTGCTTTTTATTCCCCGGAAAAAAAGGCCGTCAAGAAAGTGTAACGTTTGCACGCAAAACGGACCAATGCGAAAGTGAAAGTAAACTGTGTGCGAGTCCTGGCGTCTCCTTGTACGCAGGAGAGCGTTACAAAAAGAAAAACTGTATTTGAAACATCCACATAATTGTAAGTAGTACCACAGTTGCACACATTTGTAAATAGTTTGCGAAATTGTTTTGTCAAATTGTTACACTGTTGAATGGAAATAAACGCATTTTGCAATCAAAAAACACTTTTTCATTGTTGGTGAAAGCGTTTTACAGAAGTAAAGCACTATTTAGGTGTTTGTGGCATCATTCATGGACAAAAAGAAGTGTACAATTCACTAGAGTGCATGAAATAACATCGTTTCACAAAAAGCTCTTTTTCTCCGTTTTTTGTTTCAAAACAGAGAATTTCGGTGAAAGTAACCATTTTCTATTGTTGATTACTGAAGAACGGAATAAGGTAGAAACAAACTTTTTTTTTCTGATGAAAGATGAGAGTCCAATCTTTCATTTGGTCGGATGTGTGTTTCCATTGTCCAAACACAACATTTTCTGTGGACCTTGAAAGATCACTCAAAATGCTTAAATCGGCTGGCACTGGCGACAACCCGTTTTTGAAAACGTCTGGCAGTCAAAGAGCTAATGGCAACTGACTATATACTAACCTCACAAGGCAATTTAATTGTGCAAATTAATATTAATGCTTCAAAGAATAAATCCATGCATCCATCCATCCGTCCATCATCTACCGCTTATCCGGGTTGGGTCGCCTGGGCAGCAGCTTTAGCAGGGAAGCCCAGACTTCTCTCTTCCCAGCCACGTCAAACAGCTCCTCTGGCAGGATCCCAAGGCGTTCCCAGGCCAGCCTAGAGACAAAGTCTCGCCAGCGTGTCCTAGGTCGTCCTCGGGGCCTCTCACCGGTGGGACATGCGTAGAACACCTCTCCAGGAAGGCGTCCAAGAGGCATCCAAACCAGATGCCTGAGCCACCTCAACGGGTTCCTCTCAATGCGGAGGAGTAGCGGCTCGACACGTAGTCCCTCCCGGATCACTGAGCTTCTCACCCTATCTCTAAGGGAGAGCCCGGGCACCCTGCGGAGGAAACTCATTTTGGCCGTTTGTATCCGGGGTCTTGTTCTTTTGGTCACGATCCACAGTTTGTGACCATAGGTGAGGGTAGGGACGTAGATCAACCAGTAAATCGAGAGCTTTGCCTTTCGACTCAGCTCCTTCTTCAGAGTCTGTATCACTGCAGACGCTGCATCGATACGCCTGTCGATCTCCCGCTCCAACCTACCCTCACTCGTAAACAAGACCCAAAGATACTCCTCCACTTGGGGCAGGATCTCATCCCCGACCTGCAGAGGGCACTCCACCCTTTTTCGACTGAGGACCATCATCTCGGATTTGGAGGTGCTGATCTTCATCCCAATCGCTTCACACGGCTGCAAACTGCTCCAGTGAGAGTTGAAGATCACGGATTGAAGAAACCAACGGCACCACATCACCTGCAAAAAGCAGAGATGCAATGTTGAGGCCACCAAACCAGGCGCCCTCAACGCCTCGGCTGCACCTAGAAATTCTGTCCATAAAAGTTATAAACAGAATCGGTGACAAAGGGCAACCTTGGCGGAGTCCAGCCCTCACTGAAAACAAATTCGACTTACTGCCAGCAATGCGGACCAAACTCTGACATCGGTCGTACAGGGACTAAACAGCCTGTATCAGGGGGCTCAGTACCCCATACTCCCGAAGCACCCCTCACAGGACTCTCCGAGGGACACGGTCAAATGCCTTCTCCAAGTCCACAAAGCACATGTAGAGTGGTTGGGCAAACTCCCATGCACCCTCGAGGATCTTGCCGAGGGTGTAGAGCTGGTCCACTGTTCCACGGCCGGGAAGAAAACCACACTGCTCGTCCTGAATCCAAGATTCGATTTTCCGACGGCTCCTCCTCTCCAGCACTCTTGTATAGACCTTACCAGTGACTTGGCTTCAGTGTTGCCAACTTAAATATAGCGGTGTTTTGTTATTGGACTTCTGTCCTCGCCACAGACTGTCCATAACAAAAAAACATGTTCAAACACGAGGCTGTCCATATTTGCACATGGCACCAGGACACCCATAGCCGCAGTTCGATGATCGACTTTGTAGTCGTGTCATCTGATTTGTAGCCGCATGTGTTGGACACTCGGGTGAAGAGAGGGCCCGAGCTGTCAACTGATCACCTGGTGGAGTATTGGCTCCGATGGCGTGTTAAGATGCTGGTCTGACCTGGCAGACCCAAACGTATTGTGAGGGTCTGCTGGGAACATCTGGCAGAATCCACTGTCAGAAAGAGTTTCAACACCCACCTCCGGCAGAACCTCTGCCTTGTCCCAGGGGAGGCGGGGGACATTGAATCTGAGTGGACCATGTTCCACGCCTCCATTGTTGAGGCGGCGATCGGAGCTGTGGCCGTAAGGTGGTTGGTGCCTCTCGTGGCAGCAAACCTCGAACCCGATGGTGGACACCATCGGTAAGGGATGCAGTCTAGCCGAAGAAAGAGTCCTATCGGGCCTTTTTGGCCTGTGGGATTCCGGAGGCAGTTGACAGGTACCGGCTGACCAAGCGGAATGCAGCTTCGGTGCACTTATGGACAGAATTTCTAGGCACAGCCCAGGCTTTGAGGGGGTCCGGTTTGGTGGCCTCAACATTTCATCTCGGTCATCAGTGTGAAGCGGTTGGGATGAAAATCAGCACCTCCAAATCCGAGCTCATGGTCCTCAGTCGGAAAAGGGTTGAGTGCCCTCTTCGGGGATGAGATCCTGCCCCAAGCCGGATAAGCGGTAGATGATGGATAGATAGTAGTATAAATAGTGAAATAGTTGTTGATTAATTTGATAATCAATTACTTGTCGATAAATCAATTAATTTTGACAGCTCTAGTTGGAATGAAATGCAGTGAAATCTGGCACACACATGAGTATTTTAACTATGCATGTACATCAGCGCACCACTTACGTGCACACCTGATTATATCGCTTATTGCACAAAACTAATTTGGATATTTTCTTACCAAGAGTTTTTCTGTTATTCACCGTTTTATTAGTGAAGATGTAGTAGTGGGTAAAATGTTAACATTTGTCTGTGTTTGAGGTGAAAATGTCCTTGATTTCACCCAGGGTTTCACCTATGTGGCTCCTTCAGTCCTGGACAGTTTAAAAGAAGGTTTTTCTTTTGAACCCCGATTGCGGCCTGTTCGCCGACACAACAGTAGCCCACACACACCCAACAGGTATGTAACACACACAAGCCGCAACTTTTCCCCCTGATTTCAACTTTTTAAATAACCCTGTCCTCTGAATCTGCTGTGCAAATTTGCAAGTCTTCTTTCACCCCATCCAAAAATCTATTTTTGCGGTTCCTTTTTGCCGCCCACCTGGCAGCACCTTTTCCATCATCCCTTTGCCGATGTATTGCCACTACTGTAGGCATGGGATGAGACAAAAATCCCACGAGACGAGATTGAGTCCACGAGATTTGAGTCCACGAGATTGAGACCACGAGATTGAGTCCACGAGATTGAGTCAACGAGAACGAGTCCTCGAGAACGAGATGAGACGAGATTTTTTTTGCAAAATTTGTACCATAAAAAATGCATAATATACATTTTCCAGTTTTCAAAATGATTTTCCTTTCATTGAGTAGACTGCAAGAAAATTTACGATCTAGCTCTAAAGTGCAAATGAAAATTAGTATTTAGATACATAATAAAAATAATAATACATATAAATATTAAATACGGAAGACAAAAAATACATTTTGCTTAATAATGACTGACCAACATTTTTATATAATCACCTTTTTTTTTTTTAAACTGAAATTTAAACTGTACTTAGTAACACATTATTTTCCTCTCTAGAAATTCTCTCCATAGATTTTGGTCTATGAGACGAGGGGACGTCCGAACTAAAATAGCAATTTTTCTGGCTAAATCAGCACAGTGTCAGGCTGTCATCATCAAAGTGAGCACAGTCATTCACACCTTTCAAAAGTAATCAAACGGCCCTTAAAATTGCTGAGCGCCGCTTGCCCCCTTAGTGACGCCAGCTGCGTTAGCATTAGCGGCGCTTCGTTACCGCATTAGCATTGTTAAATGCTGCCAACAAGCGCCGTACAATATGTGAGCGCAATTAAGTATTTTTTATTTTTTTTAGTATCTGTAATTATCAATTGAACTTGAGTTCAAGACAATGTTGTGGGCTGATATCAGTAACGAGTCAAGTCGTTACGGCGGCACGCTGTTGGCAATAACATCCAAATAACCTTTTATTAAATGTTTCAGAGTTTGGAGATAAACTCAGTTTATTGTGCAATAATGTACAAATGCAGAGGATAGAACAATATCATAAATACTTTCCTGAGTAACAAATTACTTTTACATGGCAGTAACTGAGTTGCTGACAGAATTACTTTTTCTAAGAAGTAATTTGTACCTATATAATTACTTTTTGGAGTAACATGCCCAACGCTGCTTGTTATCAGTACATTTCCATCTCTGTCTTTAATCACCTTAACCAGCTGCAAATCCTTCCCAGTACGATCTTTCTGCCTTGCCAATCTGTACAACACTTTTTCTTCTTCCTTTTTGTCAAATCCTCCTTTAAAAAAAACAAAACTCATTATAACCTTTTGTTTGGCCTTTACCACCTCTCCTTGTCACCTCCATACTTGCACACATCTGATCTCTTTAATTTTCTTCCTCCCTACCTATTTTTTTGTACACTTTCCTCAAACTACTCCATCCACCACGAAGCCCCTTTAACTTCTTCAAATTCTACAGTCAAAAATTTACAGTATATATAAGATAGTAAAATATGGCATTTTCCCCCCTTTTACTATAAGGGTTATTGTCAAGAGTGTTGTGACTTAACACATCAACAGCAATTATGTCAAACCACACAAGTTCGTTGTTACAGTGCAGTACACCATAATCAAAACATTGGAGTTTAACCCTGATTGATGTGCACATTAAAGTTTTTTCATTAAAAAATATTTGAAATAAATTTACAAGGAGAGTTTTGAGTACATTTTAACCCCCCCCCCGCCAAAAAAAGAAGCTACTCAACGGTTGAGGAACGAACCCACAACCTTCAGGTTGGGTGACAGCCACTCTACCACCTGATTCATGCCACTCTGCTGTGTGTTATTGTTGTTGTCTGGTGGAGTCCTCGTACCTCCAACAGACCAGGTTTTTGGTCTCCTTTTGGACACAGCAGCAATGCAATATAGTGGCAAATGGAATGCTTTTTATATAGCACTTAAAGGATCTTTGTGCAGTTTGTCACTTTTTTACTCGCGACTGCCACCTCTGGCCCAAAGCGTAACTGCAACATATGTGTCAGGCTTGATGATGGTGCGCATGCGAGTACGTGCACGACCTTAAAGCGACAGCCACAGTTGACAAATGAAGAGATAACTTGATGACAAATGAGGTAAGAAATACTCCGCCCCTCCCCCCCAAAAACTGTGGCGTGTGAGGGTCCGCACACTCTACTATAAAAGGAAGATAGAAGCTGATAGGTGCAGTCAGAGTAAAACAGTCAGGGCTCTTCATACTCATCTGGGCATTGGTGGAGCATGCATGTTTAGAAAAAGCTTTAATATTACCTTTTTAAACTGCACAATGCACTTTTAAACTATACCATATGGTGCCCAAAGTGCCTTACAATGCCTCATCACATTCACTCATTCACACACATTCACACATCAATGGCTGACTGCTGTCAGGTCAAGCGCTGTCAGGTCGGAGCAAATCGGGGTTCAGTGTCTTAGTGGCAAACAGCAAGAGTGGCAAGGTCATGAGTTCGTTCTTCAACACTTGAGTAACTTTTTTTTAATAAACTGGTAAAATTTGTCTGGCAACCAGTACAGGGTGTACTGCCCGAAGCCAGTTTAGATGGGCTCCAGAATCCCCGTGACACTTGTGAGGAAATAAGCGATTTGGAAAATGGATGGATGAATAAACTGGTAAAACGTAGTGAAAACTCTCCTTGTAAAATTTGATTTGAATTTATGAGTGAAAAAACTTGACTACGTTTTTTTTTCAAGTAAACATAACTGCTCTTTTTTTTAAGTGTCATCCTTTTCTTTTTTGTCTTTTTTGTATGTTTGTTTACATTGTGTTCTTTCTTTCTTTCCAGTCCTCTGAAATTTTCCCCTGCTGGGCCCTTCAAGTCAAATATTGATGGAGAGCCAGGACTTTTCCCTCCTACATCTCCTCCAGTAGCTTCATCCCCTGAATCATTGGAGAATGGATCAGCCAGTATGCCTATCAAGACCCCTGCCAGGAACAATAAGGTGAAGGGACACCGCAGATGAAGAGCCGCTTAAGCATGCTTAGTTAGGTCAACTTTTTAGTTATTTAGAAAGGGGGGTTGGGTACACAGTGATGTTTGGTTTTTTTGAATGTTTTTTTTTTGTCCTCAAATCCATGGATTGGCACATACAAATTTTTTCATTTCACACATGCCATACTGAATCGACTTTTAATGCTTCTTCCTTAATGCATCCTAAAAGAAAATTGAAGTAATTTATAGGAACAATGACAATTATGGTATCACAGCAATGATGACCAATGAAACATCTAGCATGAGCTGAAAAGTTCACTAAACGGATTGATTGGCAACAGCTTGATTTTTAATCAACCTTTTGGTTGTATGTTTTTTTTTTTTGTGATTTGATTGATATCGATACAGAGCCTATCACAGGTTGTGTCACGTAAAGTTATTTCCAGTATGTACGTGCAATGAGACAATTACCGGTACATGTAAAATCAAGTTATTTTTGACTGCAATACAGCAATATGAAAAATGTATTGATGGACAGATGAAGGTATTAAGTTTTGTTAATGCAACAGAAATCTATCATCTAAAAACGAGATAATAAATTTTATTTGAACTTTGACCTCTTGTTCCCGCTGCCTGTTTTGAAGTGCCCTTAAGATTAATGCAAGAATTTCAAACAAGAATAATTACACTATAGAGACTTGTACTCAAATTGCACAATAACCAGTTGCGTAACCAGCTTTTCACATCAAGGTATTTCCTATTACTATGACCAGTGTTCTTTTTTCTTTTCTTTTTAAAATAAGTCTCTAAAAGTTTGCTGCTGTGTTCACTTATATTTTATTTATCTAAATTAAGTTAAATAATTATATACAGGTATATGGTGCTGCAAGAGTGTAGTGCGCAACTCTTTAATCAATGTGCACTGTACAGAACACGTGTGGAAATTCATTACAATTGTATCAACAATATTGAGTGGCTTTACAGGTGATTTAATGAGTTTTCTTGCCATACCACTGCCATGTCACTGACAAGTAAATAAACTCAATGCTACAATTTGTTCTATCTCTCTTAAGTGCAGCATTTGTTACTTTTAAAGTTCTTGGGAAACCGTTTTTCTTTGCAACTTTGAGTGTTTTAAAAAGATTGTAAAGAGTGATCAAAATTAAATGTAGAAAATGAGACTAATCAAATTTTTTTTCTATGTTTACGTGAAAATTCAACTGTTAAACTCAACCCCAAAAAACAATAAATACAAATGCAAAACTTTTCAATGTTGACGAAAGATATGTTAGCTGCCATTTAAAGTTAAAGGGCCCATAACATGCTATGTTAAGCTATTTAATATATTACCTTTGTCACAATGACAATGTCCTTTCTTTTGAAATATGACTTACCTGTCCTCTGGTGTCTATTTTTTGAACCCACACTAAAACCCCGCGTATCCCCGTGTGGCTGCTGTTCCCCTTTCAGGACGTCGTCCTAAAGCCAGCTTCTGCATGCACCGCCCACAAAACAGAAAAGCTGCTCGGAGAGAGTGGCCATTCGAGGTTCACTCAATCTTATTAATAACCCCGTTCCACTTTGTAAGCAAAGATGACGTAATCAAGATGCACATGCATTGTTTGAGCATCAAGGACAGCATGTTTTTTTTTTAAACTAAATTTATTTTGAACATTTATAGTAATAAGAATAGAGCATAATAAAATAGCTTGTGAAAAGAATAGGAAAAACATGGGACTATCAACAGAAAAAGAAAGGCTCTATCTCCTCTTTCTGCTAAGAAATCAGTATCTCCAAAAACAGCTAGGTCAGCAGACCTGCGACACCGGGCAGGAGAGTAGGGATGGAGCAACTTCGAGACGTAAGGCGGGGGTGAAAGGGTTTAAAAATTTAGTAACAAATATAATAATTTTAAAATGAAACCAACGTGCACAGGCAGCCAGTGGAGGGAGGCCAGAATAGGAGTTACTTGCTTCCTCTTAAATGTTCCTGTAACTAGACAAAGCACAGCCAATTGGAAACATTTGAGGAAAGACCAGCTGACTTCAAAATAGTGCATTACATATGAATCCAGCCAAGATGAGATAAAGGTTTGAATGATTGTTTCAAAGTTCTATTGAGCCAGAAAGGGCATCACCTTTGCCAGGTGCCCAAGGGGGAAAAAAGCTGGATTTAACTGAGCCAATTCACCGAATCACTTAAAATCACTGTCCAATTTAAAACCCAAGTTCAAGACTGTTTGCTTCACTTTCACTGTCTCAAGGGGGCCAAGTCAACAAAGAGGCCTGCTTTCTTGCCATCCAGGCCTTAATGTCTTCAAGACATTATAAAAACGGTTTTATGGAGAATGACTTTTTTAATTAAAAAAAAAAAGAGAACATTAATAAATACTGTGCAATAGTTTCAGGGTAGCTACATCTAGTCATGTTGTTCACAAATGTTGGCACTTTGTTAAATTATCTTGACACAGTTTTGTAGAAGTTGAGAACAATAAAGGAATGAGTTTAGAAATAGCCTCTGAAATCTTGTATATTATACTTTTAAACATAACTGTTTAGAACCGTCATAAACCAAAGAGCCACAAATTGTTTCAATATTTGTTCACGGCGCCCCTAAAATAAGACCACGACAACCCTCTTTTGGCTTCTGACTCACCAGTTGAAAATCGCCACTTAAGAATTAAAATGCTTGGTCAATGTTTTCACTGTAGTTGTATTTCCTTTTTCCTGAACACCAGGTGGCGGTGCTGAAACGGCACGGAAATTCCCCACTCACATGCGTCACTCGAGAAAGAATTCATAAAAGGACACTTCCAGGGTTCCGGCTGACGTGATCCTCTTGTATAAAAGGGGATTGTAGCCGGAACCTAGTCTCTTTGACCTTCTCGCGCGTTCACTCACGGCCTTTACCACCGTTTTTCGTCACGTTGCTGGTGGCATGTGATCTTGTTGATCGGGGCAGCGGGGTTCCCCGCCCCCCTTGGCTACGACGGCTCAGTGTATTTGGACTTTTGGAATTTATGTATGGACGTTGGAGCTTCCCTTCCATCTTTACATGATCTCCGCTCCTCATCGCTGAGTGCGGCTTCAAGTTTGTGAGTACGCCTGGTGGATGTTAGCGACTGTTGACGTCTTGCCTACGGTTACTTTGCCTTGTTTTGAATACAACTTGCTAGTGTTGGTACGGTTATTTCGTATCCTATCCTAGCTTGTATTGCCTCGCAACTTATGCGGCTCCATCCGTGAGATCGCCAGCCGCCTTGATGTTGTTTGAAGGCTTTGATATTGTCTGTCATGACTTCTGCTACTTTATGATTACAGATGTTCACTTACGTGTTGCTGTGAGCACTTGTGAAATTGTTTGTTCCGTTTAGTGATGGGACGATGATACCTCAAGGAGTGTATTCACACATTACACAAACTATATTGACACTGTGTTGGTCACTCAATAGTGACCTCTGCTGTAGATCTAAAATCATTGCAGATAAACAAAATGAAAATAAGATGGTAAAACGTGCATGCTGTAAACCTTAATATTAGCTTATGAATTTATATTTATAAAATAAATTCAATAAATTTTATTTATTCACTTGCTAGTCTTTTACTTAAAATATGATCCCATCTTTGTATAATTTCAGTTGGTCCATTTGCTTGCTGAGTTAAGTTGTTTATTAGATGCTCATATGAGTTGGCTTGTAAAATATAGCAAATTTGTATGTAATAAAATAATATTAATATAATAAATAAAATAAAATAAAATAAATAATAAAAGTTCAAATGTTTAACTTCTTTATGGGATTTTGTTAAAAGTTTTAAACCAAATGTAATAACACACTAAAAACTGATTCTGTCATACATTTTTATTGAAAAACAAAAGTTTTTGAAGTGTGATTGCTCCAAGGCGATGTCTCCTCTTGGACACCAGTTCCCCTGCCTTAGAGAACACTCGTTCACAGGGAACAGAGGAAGCTGGCGTGCATAAATATTTAAGTGCCAGTTGATAAAGGTGTGGATACTTTCTTTGATCAAAATAATTCCAGACTTGTGAAAATTTTCTAGAACGATCCATGAGTGGAAGCAAACAAAAATCCAACAGGCACAGGTACAGGTAAATTTACAGCAACAGCAAACAGTTTAATCTCCATCCAACAAACACGCAACATACAGTTTGTCTACCTATAAATACAATTTGGCGCGGCACATCCAAACGACACACTTCCTGTTTCGGTCACGTGATTTTTTTATTAAAGCGATACACGCGCCGATACGGGGTTTCACACTTGCGCACTCGGCACAGTGCTGGCGCGCCAGTGTTGTTCGTCCCATCACTAGTTCCGTTGGTGAAGAGGCAGTTTTTTTCATCTCCTCTCCCACACGAAGATAGCAGCCTATTGACTTGCGCACACTCATTGCGCATCAATCGGCGGCTGCTATGGACGACGACGCTCGCTGCAAGCACTGTGGCGGCTCCTTCTTGCCCGTAGAGGGACTGCTGTGGCGACCGCTGCTGCGGCGGGCCACACTCCGGTGAACACAACTGATGTTGCGCCTCACCAGGATGCAGCGGCTCTCCAGGGGTGATCATTGTCGACGGTGGCAATGGGCGGGGGTCGAGCAAAACGCAGGTCTGCTTCTCCTGCTGCCCCTGACCTTCGGAGTAAGAAGAGTCGAGCGGACTCTCAGATTGCCTTGCAGTTGTGCCGTTTGCAGGCAAGTGTGATGGCAATAAAGGTGCAGTTGGGTGATCGAAACCCTTCTGTTTCTCAGGCCTCAGCAGTGGAGTTGCCCTATGCATTGGTGCACGTGCCGGTTGCAACACTCGAATTGCCCTCCCAAGCAGACGACGTTGCAGAGGATGCCGTCTCCATCTGAGATTCTGAAGCATATTCGGGTATGGACTCTGTTTCCACTGCCCTGTCTTCTCCTCCTTCTGAATGTTTTTCAGCTGGAGCAAAATTGGTGCTGTTATGCTTAGCGCCTTCCAAGTGTGACACGTCTGGCCTTTCTCAGCCTCCTACTGAGTGTGGCCTCTCTCCTATGGACTACTAAACCGAGTCTTTTTGGATCCTGGAATCTCGTCTTTTTTGACAGACCTTCATTCCTGCTGGTGCAATTCTAGTGTTTATCCTCGGCTACCGGCAGATGGCCGCGCCCTGGCAAATATGCGGTTTCTGAATCCTATTGGTTTGGACCGTATGCCTAATGTAGAGAATTCTGTGGCTTCACTCATCGTCTCCCCGGAGGAGGCCCTTAGAGAGTTTGTGAGATGCCCTTGCCCTCAGTGGCGCTTGATGAACGAACTGGTCGTACAATGCGGCAACGGTGGTAGCACGCCTGGCCAACGCCCAGGCACATCTCCTACTTGCTCTCTCCGCAGCTTTGAGAGACAACGAAGTAGATGAGGCTACATCATTCTGTAACATGGTGCTAAGGGATTATTCCCTCCTTTCGAGGAAGCATGACCGTAGTATGTCGTTGCTTAACCAGGCGCGCCGTCAGGTGTGGTTGGCTCAATCTCTCTTGTGAAAGCCCTCCCGTAAGGAACTGCGTCACCTCCCTGTGGTGCCCGGTCAAGTTTTTGGTTCGGCAGCGACAGGAGCGCTGGAACGCACAGTACGTGCTAATAGTTTGCTAGCCTTGCCAGGCCCTATGCTCCGTCAAACTCTGGGGGAGCCGCTCTCCCGGCCGCCCATCTGTCACGTACTGGGCAATCCTTTTGGCCTACGGGGGGATACGGGCCTCGTCATCCCACACAAGGCCATGTCACGGACGCTCGTGGAGTTCGCCCCTCTGGCCGAGGGCCCCATGTTTAGCCCCGGGGTTCACGCACCACGTCCCATCACTCCCGGACCCCTAAATCTGGGAGGGCCAGGGTTTGAGAAAGAGGGGCCGGCTGTCGGTTACTTTTCCTGTCGCCAGCTCAACTACTGGGCTGCCCTCGCTTCGGACCCATGGGTGCTTTCAAACTTGTCTCATGGATTCAGTTCCAACGTCGGCCCCCTTTCGCCATCCGGGTCAGAGAGACTGTCATCAGCGACCCGGAAAAGGCACTAGCTCTGGATCAAGAGCTAGCGACCCTCCTCGCCAAGTCCGCTAGCAGTGGATCCCTTGGCTCATCCTGGAGGATTCTACTCCCCCTACTTCCTCATTCCAAAAAAAGACAGGCGGACTACACCCTATCTTAGATCTGAGAGGTCTCAACCTTTACCTCAGGGTGTTGCCCTTCTGTATGCTAACTACGTCGCCCGTGTTGAGGACGATTGCCCGAGGGGAATGGTTCACGTCAATTGATCTGAAGGACGGTTACATCCACGTCCCTATTGCTCCTCAGCACAGGAAGTTTTTTCCGCTTTGCCTACAGGGGTCGCCACTGGCAGTTCAGAGTACTCCCATTTGGGCTCTCACTCTCACTTGCACCCCTACAGTCGAGGGGCAATCAGAGACATGTCTACGCTTGTACAGCATGTGTCACAACTTGGGCTCAAGCTCAACCTGGAGAAGTCTTCTCTTGTTCCCTCTCAGCAGACTCTGTTCATCGGAATGTCGTTGGACACCATCTCCATGACAGCTCGACCGTCCCCACGGAGGATCGACGATGTGCTACGTCTCGTCTCTTTCTTCCTTGCCAATGGGATGTTGCCGTATGTCCTTTTTCTGCGTCTGCTGGGCAAGTTAACGTCCCTGACGGCACTTGTGCCATAGGGCCTACTGTCGCTGCGACCGTTGCAACGGTGGCTGCTCCGCTTCACATCAATGTGCTGGATCTTATTTATTTTCTGACCTTTGTGACAGGGCGCCATGTCCTGGTACGATCGGACAACACCTCCACTGTGTATTACATCAATCATCTGGGTGGGACACGGAGGCTTCTCAGATGGGGCCGCCCCACGTCTTGCCAGCCTGCGGGCCATATTCTCCCGGGCATTGTCAACCAGTCGGCGGATTCCTTCTCCCGCCGTCTTCCGTCTCAGGGAAATTGGCGTCTCCACCCGGAGGTGGTGAGCGCCATTTGGAGTCGCTCCGGAAAGGCGACAGTGGATCTTTTTGCCTCCAAGGAGTCCACTCACTGTCCCCTCTGGTTTTCCCTGAGGGAACAGAACAGCCCGCAGGGGTCACATTGTGGCCAAATGCTGCTTTTGTGCCCAAAGTTTTATCAACCACCCTATTTGTCTCACTAATTTTGCACCGGCGTCGACAAATAGGGTTGACGCTCCAGGTCTTTGTTGTCCTGTGAGGGCGCTCCGCTCTTATTTGGATGCTACATGAGGTTTTTGTACATCCACCCAGCTTTTTGTGTCTTACGACGGCCCGAATAAAGGAGCTGCTGTGTCCAAGCAACGTCTCTCCCATTGGATCGGGGAGGTGATTCGGCAGTCGTATCGGGTCTCTGGTTGTCCCCCTCCTCCTGGGGTGCGCAGTCACTCCACCAGGGGTGTGTCTACCTCATGGGCTATTCTGAAAGGAGTGTCCTTGGAGGACGTCTGTGGGGCTGCTTCCTGGTCGTTGCCTTGCTCGTTCTCCAGATTCTACAGTCTGGATGTCACCTCTCTTCATCCACTGGATGTGGTTCGCGGTCCTGCGGAGGCCCCTCTGTGTGGAACAGTTTCCCGGGTCTTTGTGACATTGCTGGTATTCGGCGTTCCGTGCTGTTTTAGCACCGCCACCTGGCGGTCGGGAGGGACGAAATAGAACGACAGTTACTCATGTAACTACGGTTCTATTAGTACCGAACGACCGCCAGCATTGCTTGTCACTCAGAGCCCTCATGTTGATTCGCGTGAGAAGGTTCTGAGAGACTCGGTTCCGACTACAATCCCCTTTTATACAGGAGGATCACATCAGCCGGAACGCTGGAAATGTCCTTTTAAGAATTCTTTCTCGAGTGACGCATGCGCGTGGGGGATTTCTGTGCTTTTTCAGCACCGCCACCTGGCGGTCGTTCGGGACTCATAGAACTGTAGTTACATACGTAACTCGTTTAGTTTTACAGCAATTTTTTTTGTGTGTGCTTGGGCTGACATGGGTGTGTATACTGACTGGCGTCTTTTGATGACGTCAGGCTCACATTGATGGTATATGAAAACTGTCCGTTAACACTGCAGTCAAATTGGCAAATGTCAGATTTTATCCATTTTGTAAGAAGCCTGATTCAGATGAAAGAATACCCGATGCTTTTTTTTTTTTTTCTCTTAACGCTGCCATTATGCTCATCTGAACATCTGTCATTTAGATGGCATCTCTTGAACCATTTCATCTAGAAACAGCCTAGACTGGTCATTATGCATTCAGGTTTTGCCTAATCATGCAGATGTTTCTGTACATTGACAGGAACTTTGCTGGTATGTCATCATACTCCCAACAGCAATTATATGACATGCTCATTACTATTAGTCATTTCCAGGTGTGTATGCACTACAAATGACTGGTGTATAACTGTACAAATTGGAGAAAATGTGGCCTAAATTAGTGCAATCTTACTGTGTCTTGTCATGCTAATGAGTGAGGCACTGAACTTAACCTATTTAGGGTACTCTAGAGGAGTCAATGCATCACCAGTTATGAACCTCACCGCATGTTATTGCACATTCATTACTTTGACATCTCTCTACAATTGCAATACGTGTTTCGTAAGTATTTGACCAAATAGGCCAATTGCTTGATTTTGGATGTAGACCAAAAACTTGAGGAATAGAGACAAGGTCAAAAAAAAAATTTTTTTTTAAATAACCAAGGTCCCAAGGGAGAAAATACATTTTAATATTACCTAGATTACAGTAGAGTCCCTGGATTAGAATCTTGACTCCTGTGTGGAGTTTGCTTGTTCTCTCCCTGCTTACTTCGGTTTGCTTCGGCGACTCTGGCTTCTTCCAACATTCCAAAGACATTCATGTTAGGTTAAACTCTAAAGTAGGCTAGACTCTAAACTGCCCATAGATGTGAATCTGTGTGTGTAATCTATACAGTATGTGCCCTGATTGATTTCGGAACAATCCTGGGTGTGCCCCGCATCTTGGTCACAGTCAGCTGAGGTAGGCTTCAGTTTACCCGTGACCTAAATGAGGTGAAGCGGAATCAAAAATGGATGTGTGGACGACATCTACATAACATTTTACATCTTATATGTTTACAAATCCTTGTGAATGGCATTAAAGTTGACTATAGGAATAGGAAGAATATTGTGATGAGGTTCCACTCTGGAGAGCAAGCTCTTAATGTATGAATAAGTAGAACAGTTGAGAAATGACTCACTTCTGCTATAATATGCCAGAATTTTCTTTCCTGTAACAGTGTTAGTCATAATCACAACATAGTTGTCAAAGTGGTTTTACTGGATTATTACTCCTCCATCACACGAACTGTATGATAACGTGTTTTATTTTTAATAATTCAGATGAAGTTATCAAGTAATAGCTATTTGGACAGAACATACAGTGTGTTCTTTTGTTCTTTATGCGAAATGCAAAATCTTTGTAGAATCATCCAAATGTTTCGATTTTCTAGATGTTGTAAAATGCATTTCACAAAATTAATATATCTAACAGACTGATTGCGTAGAAGCTAGGGTCCGACCGATATGCATATTTTGTCCAATAAAAAAAAAATACTGATTACGATTAATCTGCCGATTAATTAAAAACCATCCATAAAATTATTTCCCCGTCATTCCTTTTCAATGGGTGTCACTTACACTTGAAGTTTCGCTATTAAGATTTACTCAGCTTTGAATGACAAGTCCATAGTCCAAGTCCATATGACCTTATCAACAAGTTTCATTCAGCATACAAGGTTATTGTATAGATTTATGTGTAAATAATAACACTTGTGTACAACTGTGCTGTACTGTATATAGTGTACGTAATTGGGCTGGAAAAATATCAACCACAATATGATATTGAAACCACAATTAAGAAAACACTTTCAAAAAGTAGTATTCAACTACTAAAGCTCAACTACTCAAAAGTGTCATTAAAGTGTCATGCCCATTCATCCCTGCACTTTCAACAGGTGAACATTATTGTTTTTGTCAAGTAAAAATGACGTAAATATCATGTGAAATTCAAGCCTCTTGCATTTTTACTAAAATCATATCAACTAAAAAATACAGAATGAATTCTAGCTGTTCTTGCGCATTTTGGCCTCTTAGGGGCAGTGTGGCGCCGTGCATCCATGGTGTACACACTTAAAAGTGAGAACAGAGGAAAGTTGCAGTTTAATTTTATTAAAATAACTAGTTTTTCACAGATGAAGAATTTGTGCCTTTGCGTAGTGTTATCTTACATGTGAGTATGCGTTCCCACAGCATTTGTGTGTTTATATTCATTATTTGAAGGAAAAACTCCCAAAATAGATGCAAACTTGCCGTTAGCATTTGAACTTTGCTTTTAGCATTAGCACTAGGCTAGCGATGTTTTAAAAACAAAGCATGTTTTGTATTTAAATATACAGTGGATGTAATTCTGTGTGTTTAGTTTTACAGTCAACTTAAAATATGGTGTCATTAAACTTTTTAAAGGGTGCTTATGGACAACAGAACAACATGCTTTACACCTGCTCGTTGATAATGCTACGCAGGCAAAATGGTGCATTCAGGGTACTTTCACAGCGCTAGAAACTTAACTTTTTCTTCAATTATAACGTTTTAAGACAGTTTAACAGTCGGTCATTTGGCGCAATTGGCCGATGTGTGAAGGGCAATAATCGGCCGATTAATCGGTCGGGCCCTGGTAGGAACTATGATCCAGTGTAATTATGTATTTTCAGTATTTACTACTGCCCAAAATAATTTTTTGTGTAGCCTACGGTTAAGTTGCCCTAAAAGTTGACCACTAGATGTCACCAAATAATAGAATACAGCCGAAGCGCATGCATTTCGAAGCAGAGTGAGGGAGCATCTCGGCGAGTGACATCGACTTGGCAGCTTGGGAGAACCCCGGCAAGCGACGCTCAAAAACTGAGTGAGCTGGAGTTAGCTGGAGCAGCTAACAAGAGTGGTTAGTGGGAGTAAGCTGAGCCATAGGCTGGATCGAGCAGTTAACAAGTCAAGTCATTATTGATATAGCAGTGGAAGAAGCTAGTAAAAGCTTTCGTGGCCAAGGCAGAGGGCAACAAGTGGCGAGAGCCCGAATCATGGAACTCAGTGATGACCACCTGCAGGCCCTAGTTGTGGAAGGTAAGCTGCGTTCAACACTAGTTGCGATTACCATCAGGGCTACAAACTACGTTTGTGAAGTTGTCCTTTGCTTTTGCTAATGAAAGTTTTACTGTAATGACAATGTTGTATCTAATTTAATCTGCATATACTAGCTATTAGTTTTGTCATGTTTATATGTTAAATTGGGTGACATGTAGTAACGTCTAATGAATTAAAGACAATGGTAAACACTAATGACATGGCTCCTAATCTGAATGTACAGCATATGTCAAGCTGATGAAGTGGTACTGGTGTGTACTATCAGAATTTTTATGAGTAAGACTTCAATTACAGATGTATAAAATTGGCACAGATACGTGTACTGTTGTATCTCTAAATACAATATATTGATATAATTAATATGCAAAATGTGACAACATGTAATAGCTTCATAAAGAAGGCACTCCAGGTCATGCAAATGCAATTATGTTACAATATGTTTGATAATTACATACTATTTTTTTGACATACCTACTGCACACAATGAAGAGCTGTTACATAGCCTAACTGTTGTCATGAAAGGACTGATGATGAAACAAAACTTTGAAAAATCTATTAATTTCATGCACTTTTATGCTTTAAATGCACAGCACACCACACAGTGTGACAGTAACTATAGATGTTTGTTCTTTTCACCAGCAGGTGGCTCTAGTATGCCTTCGATCCTTTATGTGATTAAAAAATTTTCACATCTGACTGGAACTCGTCAATGCTTCAAGATGCTACGTGACACCATCATGTATAACATACACAGTAATTTCCTGATTTACTGACTGTCTTCCAGGGACATTGTGAGCCTCTTAAGTTAGCGTACAACAGAGGCCATCTATGGTACTAAAAACTCCACATAGTTGGTGTTGAGGATGATTTGGGCGGGATCAACGATGTAATTTGTTAGTTTGGCTTGGCAAATTGACGTCATGACTTTCACTGCAGTTCCACCAATCAGATTGTTGATCCTTGATGGCTTACTGTGACTCTTGAAAAAGAACCATGATTAAGTATTTTTAGTGTGGATCCAGCAATGCTTTACGTAGATTTCCCACCTACAGTATAGAAAATGCATGGGACTTCTTGTACATACATCTGTTTCTTATCTATGCTGTCACATTTAATTATGCTCTGATATGATGGATGAACCAACCACTGGGTCTGGGGTCTACCGTGTTCTCTATACATGTAAATTGGGTCTGTCATGTATCATGCTGAAATTAAAATAAATATGGATTTTACATACTTTTGAAAACACAGTTTTGTTTTAAATTGCTTTGTCATGTTGTAAAAACTTCATTGACAAGTCAGACCACATATCATTAGTTCTATTTACAGTGTTCTAAAAGCTATAATTATCACTGTTAGCCCAATTAGGCTAATCCATTGCAAATGCTTCCTGTACCTAACTTGTCTTATGCACTCACTGACAGTTTGAACGTTACAGCACACCTCTATTTCACACTTAACACCACATGCTTACTGAGATATTTTGAGATGTACATCCACAGACTGTAGGCAACCTGGGTGAAGCGGAAAAGTATGGAAGTAATGACAACTGCATGGCTCTTCTGACATGCAAATAGGTTCTCTGACCTGGATCAAGGGGAGGCAAAAGAACTTCATCGGTGAGTCTGCTAGATTAGAATTTGTCAGTCTTTCTGCATGAGACCTGCATTTTTATTTTTAATGCTGGACAAAAACAAAAAAAACTGCAAATACAAACGTGTTGGAGTGTAGCTCATCACATTCATGTGAAATGAATTTTAACTTTCTTTACCTTTAAAATCATTGGACGGTATAGTGGTTTGTAATAAGAAAAATTGTGTATTTTCATTTCCTGGGTGACCCCAACTAACCAAGATTTGCTGTTTAAAATATTGTCTTTGCTGACCAACCAATATCTGTATATCTCCTCTTTTTCTAATCAATTAGTTGTTACTTGAATAAAAAAAAAATACCCTAATATTTTTGACATGAACAAATATTCCATATGGATTTTCATTAAGACCGCTTACATTTTTTTATTACATTTTTGAATAAATCTGATATAACGGTATTTCTTCTGATCAGGATTTCTCTTGAGTCCAAAATGAGGTCCAAGTGTCTGTCCTCGACAGTGAAAAGACTTCCTACGATAAGCGAGATGCAGGAGAGTGATGAAGATGATGAAGACTTGGCTTGTTTTTCAAATTCGCTAGAGAAGGATACGGGCTCCATCACAGAGCTTTCTCAGCCGGCCCCTTTCCCTCGTCATGGGCCCCTGAGAGGTCATCGTCACTGGATGGTACGCAAATGCTCGAGGGCCACTGCAGGTGCGCCAGCCATATGTCAACCTTCTTCAAGGGTATCTTTGAATACTGTGGACATGCTGCATAAATCACTCACCTTGAATGAGCAGGCAAAATGTGAGCTATCATTGCACTTGAACCACAACTTGGTGGAGTGGTTGACTGCCCAATTGTGTGAAAGCCTGGTGTGAGTGAACTGGATTGTTTTGTTTTTCCTCTAATAACAAAATGAATTCCACCATCCCTGAAGTTGCTCAACAATGCTTGATTCACTAGTGCAAATCAAGCAACTTTTCAAAACTGATATGTATTCCTTTTCTGAATAACTGAAACACAATGTAGAACAAGGCCACCCAGCAAATGTTTTAAAACATAACTTTGCCTCATGCTGTGCTGGTATGTTCGTGACAAGTAAATATTGTAAGCAAGAGAGAAAGAATAAACAAATCCATGTCCTGTGCATGTGATCTTCTAGCTGCTTTTTATTTTGATTTCCCAGAAGTACTGTGACGACAATCATGAGCGTGTGGGGGGGCATTTTGTTGGCAAGAATTGTGCAGGAAACATCCAACAATGTGGTGAGAGCCAAAGGAAGCAGAACACACACACACGAACCACTGGCCTGCTGTACATTTTGCTGAAGGCTCGTTGACATTGTGCAACACTGCTTCCTCCAAGAACAAAACTGAAGCTTATTTGGCCTTGCAACACAAAGCAAAAAAATAAAATAACACTTGTAAGTCAATGTGCCACTATATACGGAAATTAATTATCTACTTGTATGTATTTCATTTAAAATTTAGACATGTTCAGTTGAACACAAAGCCACTATTAAACTGTCAAAATTAAAAATAATGTGAAAATAAAAACGGATATATCCATCCATCCATCATCTACCGCTTATCCGGGGTCGGGTCGCGTGGGCAGCAGCTTTAGCAGGGAAGCCCAGACTTCCCTCTCCCCAGCCACTTCAGCCAGCTGAATGACCAAATTCATAACCAGTGAATCATGATTGGACAGGGTAAACATTTTTTCGACTAATTGATTCTCGGATGTCTGAACGATTCTGCTGAGTGATTTTCCTGCGGTCTGTGGTGGTGCTAAGAGTGTTTTTTTTTCCTCGCCGGAGCTGACAATTGTAATGGTTAAATGTGTTCCATATTTTGGATTGCAAATAATTATGTGTTTGGGTGAGCCACGGACTCTGTGATTGCAACATCTAACGGAACAATAATCCATTAGGAAGCGACAAGAAGCTCACACTGTTGCTGCATACAAATAGAGGCGCAAGTGATTGTGTTTTATTTGTCATCTATCACAGTAAAATTGACACAAAGAATAGTTGTGCATAAGCTTACAACCAAGCTTCTTCATCTCTCACATTTGAAATTTTTTATTTCATTCTTTAAAAGAAAAAAGAAATGAAAGGGGACAGAAAGAAGTAAAACATGTTATATCTGCACCTAATCGACACAAAAAAAGATCAACACAAAATAAATGACAGCAAACAGTAAAGGTGTTAAAAAAAAATTTTCGGCAATATATCGCGATCTTACAGATCTTACTTCTCAAATCGATTCCATATGCGGCCGAATCAATGATTAAACATTATTTTTTTTTAGGGAAATATTCAACAATACGTCTTACTTAGGGTTAGGGTTCACATATTAAGCATGGAATAAGCCTTAATATTTTTTTTCAATGCTGTTCAAACATGAAACAGACTGCAACCTGTTTGTTAAATACAGTGGCTCAGTTATAAGCCTGAAGTTTCAGATAAATACATTTTCTTACAAATCTTACAGTGTACATGTACAAGTTTACTGATAGTAAAGTATAGAAGAAGTATACAAATTTGAGTAAAAAATAAATAAATCGCAATAATTCATTTATAGATTTGTATCGTGATTAATCGGAATGGAATCGTGACCTATGAATCTTGATACGGATGGAATTGCCAGGTACTTGGCAATTCACACCCTTAGCAAAAATAATTAATTACCATGACCTTGTGCTAAATATATTTTTCCAGTTATAGTGCTTTTATAATAAATTAAAAAAAATACATACAGATGGAGATGATTTAGTTCTATAATCCAGTTTGTTCCACAAATTGACACCTTGAGTAGAAATACACCATTCTTTTTGTTTTGTTCTGTATTTAGGTTTAAAAATAAATAAATCTGTTCCTCTTAATTTGTACTCAATTTCCTTCTTTTTTTTAATTTGATCTGCAATTTAATTAGTACAATTTCATGATGGGCTTTATACATTATTTTAAGGCAGTTAAAATCCAATTCATTAAATTTGAAAGTTTTTAGTTGTATAAATATTGTATTAGTGTGGTCTCTGTATCCACAACCGAAAGCGACACAAATAGCACATTTCTGTAAAAGAAAGATGGGTTCAGTGTAGGTTTTGGCTGCACACCCCCACTCTTCAATGCAATAGGTCAGGTATGGAACAATCTCATTCAATTAAGATTTTAAAGAAGATTTTTTTAACATGTACTGTATGTGTCATGCTTCATGTCTTGTTTAGTTTGAAATGTGTGAAATTCTCAAATTAATTGTAACTTAGTTTAACAATAGAACGTGTGGTATTGTCGCCTTATATGTATTTATTCTATTTTTAATACAGTATATTTGTTGTCTCACAGAATCCATATGCACATTTACACTTATTTGAGAAAAAAAGCTTCTAATAAGAGAGCATGGAAATATTTAGTGTATCCTACAGTGTAGATAATTACAGAGTGCTGGGCAAACCGTTTCTTCCTGTTTACCCCAAAGGTGTTAATTTTATGAGCGAGTGAGCATCCTCTTGTATTCAACTGCTGCTCTACATGGTGGCAAAAAAAAAAAAAAATGCAACGGTGGATATAAATGCCAGTTTTTTGTGATACAAAATGAGACCAAGACAAATCATTTCAAAACTTTTTCCGCTATTAATTGTGTACAACTCAATCTTTTCGAGTGATGAAGTAAAGGTAAACAACTGTGATACTGTAATGGCACAAGTGAATCGAAACTGTGGCTGTGTTCAGAAGAATAAACCGTCGACATCCCAACTCAGGTTAAATAGGAGTCAGCACACACCTGCCACCATTTGTGCCTCTCATTGCCCGAAATAAAGTTCAGATGCTCTCATAGACTTTTTCGGACATTTTATTGTTTTTTAGTATAACCTGAAGGTTTTGTGCTAACACTGACTGGTAGAGTATTTGGAACTGTTCATAATTGTCTTCACCATGACATGAAGTTTGCGGCACGCTCAAACATTTAAAAAATCAGGCCCTAAGTTTCCAGGGTGGCATGTGTGGAATGTCTTGGGACCCCCCCTGAAGAACTGGACGGTGTAGCTGGATAGAGGGACATCTGAGCTTCTTTGCTTAAGTGTCAACTCAACCCCGGCTAAGGGAAAGAAGATAGATAGATGGATAGATATTTCCGAATTAGTTTCATTTTAGGGCCCCTTGTGAGCGGCTGATTTCAGTGTAATTCATCGTTTAAAGGTCAATCAAGCCAATTGTCCTTCTCCAGTTGGATTCGGTTGCTACTACCAACAAAGTGTAATAAGTTCACTTTACTTAAAAAAAATGAATGAATAAATAAATAAACTTATGAAAGTGATTGCCTTAAAATTACCAAGTAAAGTAGATAATTCATTAGAAGTTGTGAAAGCTGAAAATAAATATGTTTAGACAACAGGGCCAGCAAAACTTGAGTAGATGTAACTTAAATAAGTATAAATTAAATGTCACCCAAATCAGTTGTTCAAAAAAAAAAGTTAATTAACAAATAGAGCTGATGTGCGAAAACCAGAAAGTCGGAAGTCCCGCCTCCTACTCACTCATATTTCAAACTAAATATAACTTGCTGCTGATAAGTTTTGCCTCAGTCGAGAGTTGTCTTTACTTGCTTTCAGTGAGGAGACTCAATAAAATAATCTGCAATGAGTTATGGTCACTTTTTGTTTTTAAATATACAATAGAATTACATTTTACAGTGTAAGTGGAGTTGCATAGTATAATGAACATTGTGTTCATTCATTGTGCCCACCCACAGTGATCATTTTAAAGATGAACAGGCACGACACTTGCAAATACAGGAAATAATCTCTTAACTACAAAACAAATGTCTCTGAAAATTGTGTTTAGTTAAATAGTGTTGCAAACTATTGGATTTGTAATGGATATGTTGTATGTGTTATGTCAATTGTGTTCCTTATATGGAGTGTTTGGTGGGCAGGTCCCAACACCTGATTGGTCACCCTGCTCACCAAGTCAAGGCAAATCCATTTCAGAATAATGGATTGATGCAGAGAGAGTAGCTAGTCAACACAATTTGATAGGCTAGGTGGCGCTATTCACCTCAATAGGTGTGTTACCATTAGACTCAGATTTACGCTCTCTTGAGGTGCTTTTTGAGACGTGTTGAAATGGAAGTCACTTTTTTCGCATTTCCTGTTGTCATGTGACCCCGCCAAATGAAATTGCTTCCAGAGGGGACAACAAGTCTTATTGAGCCGAGGCTCCATACACACATACTATTTATTCTCGTGACGTTCACGAGGAGCCGTTAGCGTGACGTTACCGCCTACAAGAACTGCGAGATCTCGCGAGGGTCGAGGTGGGACATTACGAGAACTACGTTTTTATGTTGGTTTTGCACAATAACAAGCCTCGATCACTCAACAAAAAAAATCCATCACCGTAGCCGCCATTTTTCTAGCATAAGCATAAGCAGTCGATTAGACAAGATTTGAGTGAATCAGATCCGCCCACTAATTTTGACGGGATAGTTTGACAGATAAAATACATAAATATATACAGTGTGTGTGTATATATATATATAATTTCATGACACATTTAATTATTGGTTTATTTAATTCCATATTTAATTAATAAGTGACATTTAATTATTTCAAGACACATTTATTTAATTATTTAATGCTGTATTCATTTATTTCATTTTGGCACTTTTGGTCTTCCATAGGACACAGCACAGCTGCTCATCTTTACTCGTGGAGTTAGCGCAAACTTTGACATGTGCGAAGAGCTGGCAGCTCTCCAAAGTGTCAAAGGGACTATGATGACATGCATGGGTATGCTCACTTTTTTGAATGATGATAAATTTTATCACAGTAGATGTTATTATATTTGTTTTATTAAACAAATATAATAACATCTACTGTGATCAAATCCATCACTGCAAATAGTGGCGAAGGTAGTGAAATATTTTGTGCTATGTAGGTGCTGTATCACTTAAGTTTGGTCTCTCAGCCTGCTTGTTTTGTGATTTTCACAGGGAGTTGATGAGAGAGAATGGCAAACAGGTGCCTACAAGCCTACATTTTAATATTGATTTGCTCCTTATGGTTAATTGTAGTGAAAAATATTTTCTTCTCTTTAAAAAAAAAAGTTTGTACTAAATCAGCAGGCATGAAACTAATATTAGCCAAATGATTAGCTATCATTTAGTACAAACCATAACTAAGTTACTTCTATGCTACAAGTCTTGCAGTCATGTTGCCCTAATAGGCTGTTATTAAAGCTAGCTGTGGGGTATTATTAATTATTATTATGTGTGTGTAATGTTTATTTAAAAACTTATATTGACATTTCCAAATATCCGGGCAATTCTTTATATGTCTCCAATTCAACACAATGCAAATGCTTCCTTTATACGGTGAAAACAAACGGCAGATTGTAATGCTTTTTCCTGTGACTATCATACAAACGACATCTCATCACATTTTGAAATCAAAATAATAGTCACAAATCAAATTACAACAATCCAATCCAAGTCCAACGCTTTTCAATGAGCAGATAGATAGCACTTGCCCCCTAAAATCTCTGTGCACGCCACTGCTGCTCGTATTCGTCATTTAAGTAAGAGATTTCTGCTCTGACAAGTATGGAAACAGAGAGTTAATGTTCCATGCACTTTTTTCTGTGAAGATCCCAAAAAGGGTTGTTAATATTTGGTTATGGGTGTCTTTCTGGAAAACAATAAACATTTACATTTAGGCACCCTGCAATCGTCACATTTACAAATTGACCCTGGCCCCTCATCAGAGAAGGTAAACGTTATGTGGCCCTCACAGGAAAAAGTTTGGGAACCCCTGATATATATGAATATGAATCCGTGTATACTACAGCATGAAGGCTCAAAATAAGCAGTTTCTCATGGCAGTTTGCGAGGCAAACATGTATACAATATGTATGTACAGTATATGATGTATATATGTCATTTACAGTATGTTGCACCTCCCCGATTGCATTTTCTATGAGCATAACCATCACAAATAATTTACATTGCTTGTTCTATGCAAGCCATATATGTTTATATTAAAATGTAATTACTAAGCTTTTCATAAACAGTTTCCAATAATTTTTGTGTCACTTTGGTGTAAAACAGTATATTTTCAACTGCAGCTCATAGTTACAGTTACTAAAGTCAACCTCAGAATAGTTTCACTTGTATGTAGAATTGCTAACTCATTTTTACATGTTAAAATAATTTGAATTGAAACTAAACTAATGTGTTTTTGTATGCTATTTAATATTGTCTCAATTCCACTTAGATCACAAATAGCCTAATTTATAACAGAGGTCCATTTTCTTTTTTCTTTTTACCTCATGTTGACTTTGCCGAAAAATTCCACATAAAAGTGTTAACTCAACCCATTTGCTTTACCACTAAAAACGATACCTTCAGGAATTCACGTAATCATTTAACTATTCACTTTCGCTTCTTGCTTGCCATGTTCCCGTGTGCCTCCTAAGGGGAGTGTGCATGGAAATTCCAGTGCATGCATTAGGTTCAACTTGACGGGAAAAAGCATGGACTCTGGGAAAAACCCACTTGCTGCTCAATATAAAACAAGAGGAGGATGTCAGAAGCCTCCCACTCCTTTCTTTACACTTCCAAGCGGAGCTCTTGTGAGGACAGAAAAATGGCTTTGGCTATGAACAGCTTTGCTCTCCTGCTGGTTGTTGTGGCCGGATTTTGCATACAGATTTATCGAGGTGAGTTCAAGTGCGAATTTAGAATAATGTTATTTTCGTTTGTTCCTAACTATACCCAAATAATCTTGATTGTAGCTCATGACTTTCCTGGTCGTTGCTCATGCCACAACACAATCAAATTCCTCAAAGGCAATATGTCCGATTTCCAAGTGCTTGAAAAGAGACCCGGGTGTGATAAAACAGAACTCATGTAAGTGAAGACCTGAAGCTTGAGCCTCTTGTTTCTTGTATTGCGCTGACTTTGTCCCCCCCAACCCCCCTTTCTTCAGTGTGACTATGAGCAGGCCAGACAATGCCACTGAAAAGATCTGCATGAACACAGAGGGAAGGCTGGCCAAAGCTTTTTTTAGGTGCTGGGAGAGGTAAGACATACACATAACAACTCTTAACTTTAAATGGATGCACATTACACACATCACATCATCGGAGCCTCTTGAAAATCAAATGCATGTAAGCTCCTAAAAGAATCGGCATGCTATTACAGTTCTTTACCAAGGAAGACAAACTCACACCAACTCCTCCAGATGTTTTGTATTAGTGTGTTGGCCAATACCCAACTTTTCCTCCCCTCACTTTTCCAAGGATCAACAAAGATGAGAACCGGAAGATCGAGTGCATCGAAAGAAAAAGAAAGGCAGAGTGAAAATCACGCGCAGCAGAACTCCAAGAAAGGAATTGCACCGGAGCTCCACAAGTCACGTGAAGACTGAGGCCCACGAGCCCAAGAATGCTGAAAGTAGAGTTTGGAAATAGATAGTTGCAAAAGGAGACAGGATGGGGATACATTGCAGTGCAGAATGAAAGTTAAGGAAATCAGGGGTTGCAGTATGTACACAAATATGTTCATGTTTTCTAACAGCAAGTCTGTGTGAAGTCCACTGTTGATATCCAATCACCTTGGAATGTATACTATTTATGGAAATTTATTTATTTTTGTATAAATGTTATTTCTTTACTGCCAGAAATTAAGTAAATAAAGTTGATTTTGATAAATCTGTACATTCTAATTTCTTAAATAAATCCTTAGTAAGGGTGTAAATGAATGACTATGGAGCATCTGTTCCCATCTGGCATATTTTAACTATCCTAATGAAACCTGTGGCTCAACAGCACTCACGCTAAATAACATAAATTGTAATTATTTTGTAGTGCAGGGACATCTGGCACTTGAGCATGTTGAAGTGACTTTGTGGAAGGGAAGAGCAATTAATTGTTTAGACAGAAGAACACTTTCTCTTCAGTGTGAGGACATCTTGCACGATTGCAGTTTAAAGATGCCCTGGAGAAAATCTTATTGCAGCTGCAAGCTGCGTGAGACGCATTTCTGAACCATCTCATCACACTGTTGACAGGGACGAGACTTGCATCACATTTGTAACAGCTTTTATAATGTGTAAAATACACCATCAAGTATTGCAAAAATGTTGTTCGGGTTGGGCAACAGCCACCTATTTTTTTTCTCTCTTTTTTTATTAATTTTTTAATATATATATATTTTTTTGTATTTTTATTTTTATTTTTTGTATGTGCATGAAGATGTGTATGTTCGTGCGTGCGTGCGTGCAAGTATATTAGCAGTGCCCTCCTTAAATGGGCCAACATAACAATGAACCACAAAACAAAAATAAGTCCATGAGTAACTCACTCCCCTTAACGCTAAATTAACTCTCTCAATACATATGACGAATCAATACGTCATAAGCATCATAGAACATGAGAAAGAAGAAAATGAGGACGATGTTCTTTTTTTTTTTTTTCTAGAGCTCAGTATTGTTCATTCGGTAATTTTACCGATTTGACATGTCATCATCATTGCTCTCCCTTTTTTTTTTTTTTTTTTGTGTGTGGGTGATTATGTGTATGTGCGTGCGTGCGAGTGTATGTATTCATTAGTTCACCTAAAACCTATTAAAAAAAAAAATCCCATACCGTTCCCCTAAACCGAACACTTCCAGCCAGAGTCGTGAGGCCGTCAGGAAACCCGAGAAAGGACCAAAGAAAAGAAAGGAAAGTGAAATCCAGCACCGACCAGACACCACCCACCAGGCCACCAACCAGAGTCCTTCACCAACCCCAGAGACATCTAAATTTCAACAAATCAGGGAGACCTCAAGAGACCAAAGGAGAGACTGAGGAAAGGAAGGAAGGACAGCAAAGTGAGATCCACAGACACCAGCCTCCACCGATTCAATGACCTGAGGAAGATTGTGTCTGAGTTTCGATAGATGCTGGTGTGGTGGATCTGGCGTGCATGAAAATCTCCACCAAAGAGGGGAGCCGTCGACCCCCGCCAGGACAGACCAAGCGCCACACCTCAGGGCCCCCCAGGCCGCGGCAGCGCCAAAGGACGACCCCCGGGCCCCGCAGGGGCCACCGGCCAGAGAGCAAACCCAGGAGCAGGAGCGCCCCCCACCCCAACGCGGCCCGCGCCCCCAACCCAACGCAGCAGGACGGGGCACTGCAGGCCCGCCAGGAACCCCCACCAGTCCACAGCCCCCGCTACCCCCATTTTCATAACTCTTCTGATGAAACATTGACTTAAAACTAGTTGAATATGGTACCTTTGCCATGGCCTGAGGGGATCTGTATCATTTTTACTGGCACTAAGCAACTTTGAGGCGGATGGTAGGAACACTGCCACACAAAAAACTACAAATGTGCTTGGCTGTTCGGTGGCTGATTGATAAAAGGCTACAACAACAAACACAAATCCACTATGTATTTTTATGTACCTGTACTAGCAGCACAAACACCATAACAAGGGTAACAACAACGCTTTAATATGGTGAGGTCCTATGGTAATTGTTATGAATGATACAAGCGACATAAAAACTGGGGTATTTTGTAGATATAACAAAAATGTTGGCAGGGTTACATTTAAATCTTCCTCAAATGATGCAACTTAGTGAGACAGAAATCAAGGACCACACCCAAGTTTGTCTTTCTGCAAAAAGGAGGAAGTGGATGGATGCCCTCAGCACCAAAGGACGTCCTGCCTCCACCTCCTTGCTCTGCACATTTATTCACAAGTTTAGAAGGCGGAAAAAAAGGCGGTACTAAACTCACAATGATAAAAAACATGCATCTGATGTGTGTGTGGGTGTAGCATTTCAATTAGCAAATAGTAAAGTGCTTATTCTTGTGATAACTTATTATACAATTTTTCCAACAAATGTGAAGCCACATTTTTATGTAACTATATTAGCAGTGCCCTCCTTAAATGGGCCAACATAACAATGAACCACAAAACAAAAATAAGTCCATGAGTAACTCACTCCCCTTAACGCTAAATTAACTCTCTCAATACATATGACGAATCAATACGTCATAAGCATCATAGAACATGAGAAAGAAGAAAATGAGGACGATGTTCTTTTTTTTTTTTTTCTAGAGCTCAGTATTGTTCATTCGGTAATTTTACCGATTTGACATGTCATCATCATTGCTCTCCCTTTTTTTTTTTTTGTGTGTGTGGGTGAATATGTGTATGTGCGTGCGTGCGAGTGTGTGTATTCATTAGTTCACATAAAACCTATTAAAAAAAATCCCATACCGTTCCCCTAAACCGAACACTTCCAGCCAGAGTCGTGAGGCCGTCAGGAAACTCGAATAAGGACCAAAGAAAAGAAAGGGAAGTGAAATCCAGCACCGACCAGACACCCCCCACCAGGCCACCAACCAGAATCCTTCACCAACCCCAGATCCCCCAGATGAAATTGTTTATGTGGTAAGTCAGTTGTTGTTAGGTCACCTAGCACAGTGGTCCCCAACCTTTTTTTCACTACGGACCGGTTCATATACAGTATGTCCACAACTTTGGCGGACCGTTAACCCAGTGGGTTGGGAGTGTGTGTGTGTGTGTGTGGGGGGGGGGTGCTTGGCTGTTCGGCGCTGATTAATAAAAGGCTACGACAACAAACGCAAGTCCACTACCATAACAAAGGTAACAAAACGCGACTGAGATAATTAGCATCTTGACATGTCAGAATCTGGTCACTTTTCAAAATAAAATATTTTTAAGCCTCGGCTAATCAATTAACCGGAAGTACAGTACGTTTTTTTTATTCTTTCAACTGTGCGGCCCGCCGCGGCCTGGTCCAAAGCTGCCCACGGCCCGGTACAGGTCCGCGGCCCGGTGGTTGGGGACCACTGACCTAGCAAACACAAGTTTGGAGATAAAGGTATCCTACAGTCCAAGATGGCGGAAAGTTTTTCTAAGACTTTAGTCCAGAAATACATAACCGAAGTACATAACCATAAAGCATGAAAATAAGTGTCTGTAGTGTTTTCTAAACACTGGAGACAAATGTCGGAGTCTGAGAGTCCCATTTTCTTCATCATATATTGAGTAATGTATGTTCTGTGAATAATTTTATATTGGATAATTTTTAAATTAGTGTGTTTTGTCATTTTAAATGCATTTTCACAAACTTGAACCCAAAAGTCAGATTCCGGAGCTATAGACAAGTCTGTCTCCCATTTCGAGACGGGTAAAGACATTTTATCAGTATATGAAAGTAACTTATATATTTTTGAAAGTTTTTTTGTTGTTGTCGGAGAAAGCTTGGTAATATCTTCAGCTAAACCAGGCGGTTGGAGTGTACCCTGAAGTGTTGGAATTTGTTTCTTTATCATATTTTTAACTTGCAGATAATGTAAAAAATTTCCGTTTGTTATTTTGTATTTTTGGAGCAAGGATGTATATGATATAAACATATTATCTGAGAAGAGATGGTGGAGCTGTGTAATTCCTTTCTGCTCCCACACACCTAAATAAAACGATTGGTTGTTAATTTGAAAGTCAGGGTTATGCCATAGGGGAGAAAGCCCACAGGGCTCCACTTGGGCTTTTGTAATTTCTAATGCCTTCCACCAAGCAGTCAGGGTGGCGGAAATCATTGGGTTTTTAAAACAATTATGTCGCTTAATTGATGTTGTAATAAAGAGTAAATCTAGAAGTCTGAGGTTATTACAATCCTTCTGTTCTAGTTCCAGCCAACAGTTAGTATCTCTGTTGGGTTGTGCCCATAGAATATATTGTAGCTGGTTAGCTATATAGTAGTGCATAAAGTTTAGTGCCTCTTGACCAGTGGTGGGCAAACTCAGTCCTCGAGGGCCGGAGTTCTACAGGTTTTGGATGTTACCCTGCTCCAACGCAGCTGATTCCAATCAACAGGATCGTTATCAAGTTTATGCAGAGCTTGCTGATGAGCTGATCATATATCAGCTGTGTTGGAGAAGGGAAACATCCAAAACCTGCAGGACTCCGGCCCTCGAGGACCGAGTGTGCCCACCCCTGCTCTAGACCACCTTTGGATTTACTTTTCTGAAGAGTAGATAGACTAATCTTTGCTTTTTTTTTTTATTCCAGTAAAATTTTGTAACGGCTGAGTCCAACAACTGGAACCAGTTAGCCGTAGGTTTAAATGGAATCATTGAGAAAAAATAGTTTATTTTGGGTAAAACTTTCATTTCAATGGTGGCTATCTGTCCTATTAGAGAAATAGGAAGATTATTTCAGCGCTCCAAGTCACTATAAATGTTATCTAGAAGTGGAGTGAAGTTTAAATGAATTAAATCAGTTAATTTAGGTGAGATTTTTATGCCTAAGTATTTTAAATTACCTATAGGAAATGAGTAGGGTGGGTCCTGGCTTGCAGGGTTCCATGAATTTTCTGTAATAGGTAGAAGTGTTGATTTTGTCCAGTTAATAGAATAATCTGATAACTGTGAGAAATTAGTTATTAAGTTAAATACTTCCCCTAACTAATAGTGATGGGAATTCCGGCTCTTTTGGTTCGGCTCACTAAAAAGAGCTCTTTCGGCTCCCAAATGGCTCTTTAGATTTTTTGTCGCTTAAATAAATAAATAAACAATTTAAAACTATGCGCAATATGAATTAATAATGTGAAAAAATTGCACTATATCAAATGTTTGTTGTATAAAATACACTTTTATTTATAAACTCGACTATAAACTCAAATAGAAAGTGCAAACAAACATTTAAGTATTTACAAATGAACTTAAATAAGGTTTAACAATAATAATTTTCAAGTGAAACAACAGACAAACAGAATCGCACAGCAAAATATAAATTAAAATGTGTAAAATAAAAATAAAATAAAAAATCTGCATCCAGAAAACAGTGTTCTTTAGTCCAGATTTACATTCAGAAATGCCAAGTGCCTCAACTTTGAGGGGCTGATCCTATTTCTTCTCTCTGTTAATATCTGTCCTGCTTTTGAGAAGATTCTTTCAAATGGGACTGAAGTGGCAACAATGCACAGTCTCCGTGCCATGACGTGCAAATCATGGGTAAATGGAAGACTTGGTCTCCCACCAGCTCAGTGGGTCTGCAATTCTCTGGAGAAGGGGCTCCTCAAGGTAGGATCTCACTTCCAGAATTGAATCAACTGAAGGATTCCTTCTTGTAGTGTCTCCACTTGTCCGTTCTTCAAAGAACCTCCAAACAGCAAATGCTTGTGACTCCTCTTGTTCATGCTCTGCCCCTTCTCCCCCTTGACCCTCTGGCAGTGAAGCTGGCTGGCTGGATCTTGCTGCGGCTGCAGTTACTCTCTGAAGAGCTTCATCAACCGCTCTGTTGTCATTAAAGGCCAGCTTCTTGAATCTGGGGTCAAGAATGGTGGATTCTGAGAGAACAGTGTTGTATTCAATTCGGTGGAACTTTCTGTCCATGGATGCACAGAGAGCAGCCACTAACTCTGTCACTTTCCTTGTGGTTACTCTGGTCTGGTGTTCAGCTGTCACTCTCTGCAGACCTCTGCACATGATTAACACTTTGGAGGCTGTAACATAGCTGAAAAAGAGTAAACAATAAGTGTTAAAATTATGCTTTATTTTATTTAGCATATATTATTACTTCTGGTAATGTCTGATCCACGTTTTATATCAATAATGCAACAACAGCTAATAATAAAAACAATAATAATAATGTAATAACATTTGTACACTATACCTGTCTGCACTGATCTCCACAGTGACCTGCTCAAATGGCTCCAGAACAGTGCATGCCTCCTGCAGTACCTCCCATTCCTCTTGGCTCAGAGGATCAACTGATGCATTCATAACAGCAAGGTTAGAGATGACTGCATCCTTGGACTCCAGAATCCGTTTTATCATATAAAAGGTGGAGTTCCACCTTGTGACACAGTCTTGTTTGAGCTTCAGCTCAGGCATGCCCATCTGTTGTTGGGTAGATTTGAGCTTGTGTGTGCCTGTTGTGCTCCTGTGGAAAAACTCCACTATCGCCTTCACTTTGTCCACAGCAGGCTTCATCACCTTCAGAGCATCTCTTACAATCAGGTTGATTGTGTGTGCAAGACATGGGTGGTGGGTCCATTTAAGGGTTTTAATTGCTTTGGTTATGTTAGCTGCATTGTCACTAACACAGCAAACCACTTTGTTGTCCACGCCCCACTCTTTTGCCACTTTGAGCAGCTCCTCAGCCAAGTTGTCAGAAGTGTGTGTCTCACTGAACTCAAAACAATCCAGAAGACAGGACACCATTTTGAAACTTTCAACAAAGTGACATGTAACTGACAAGTAGGATGTAGTGGTTCTGGAAGTCCAGCTGTCCGTTGTTAGACAAACTGCTGTGGCTTTTTTAACCCTCTCTTGGAGGGCATGTTCTCTGTCATACAGGCCCCGGGATGATTTTTTGGGAGAGTGTTTTCCTACTTGGAAGTGCATACATTGGATTGAGTGAATGAATGAACCTTCTGAATCCTTTGTCCTCCACAACTGAAAATGGTTGGAAATCACATGCAATCATTTTGGCCAGTCTGTCTTGCTGGAGTCATTGACTTTTGCAAAAATTGGCCCAGAGAGATCTGGGTTGTAATTTTCCGTTGTTGTGGTGGTGCACTGGATGATGCTGAAGACACTGCAGCCGCAGCAGCAACAGTTGCAGTAGCACCTTCATTATCAGGTTCATTTATTTGCCTTTTTTCCTCCAATTGAACTAAAGGATGCGTAGTTCTCATGTGCCGGTGTAAATTGTTTGTAGAGCCTAACAAATTTTAGTCTTGCAGACTTTACACTCTGCCTTAGTTTTGTCAGTTTTCTCTTGTCACTCATTTTTGAACTGTTTTTTTTTTTTTTTACCTTTCCATAGCGCTCTCCTCTCTCGTCTCCCTCCCGTTCACGTTCGAGTGTGTGACTGTGTGAGTGACTGCTTGCAGCGTGCTGTCGTGTGCCCCACCCCCTCTGCTGCAAAGCGCTGAGCGCAGACACAGAGACGTCACACACACATACTCACCAATCAACCCCTTCCCCCTCTGCTGCTCACGGCTGAGCGCAGACACAGAGGCGTCACACACACACAGAGGCGTCACACACACACAGAGGCGTCACACACACACACAGAGGCGTCACACACACACACACATACTCACCAATCAAATGCGGCTTTAGAGAGAAGAAAAAAAAAGTGGCTCCTGGCTCCCAGTAGTCAGGAGCCGGCTCCCGTCGTTCACGTCAAAGATCCGGCTCTCAGAGCCGATTCGTTCGCGACCGACACATCACTACTAACTAAATAGCAGGCTTTTCTAAATAAAGTAAAATATCATCGGCATATAGATTAATTTTATGTTCTGTTACCCCAGAGTGAATTCCTTGAATCCTTCTTTCCTGGCGTATGGCTAATGCAAGTGGCTCAATAAATATTGCAAATAATAAAGGGGACAGTGGGCATCTCTGTCTTGTGCCTCCCTGTAGATCTTCCTATTGCACTGTTCACAGCTACCTGTCCCTGTGTGCAAAAGTAACTGCCCCCTAAAAGCTTTAGGAGGGTGTGGTGGTGTCATTAAGACATTTGATTACATGGTTGAATGCATGTTTATCATATATATCCAACATTTGGGTCATCAATATTTATTTTATTTCAATTCCATGAATATTTTATTAAAACCATGTTTAATACATTTAGGGATCAATCAGTGAGTGCATGCATTTCAGGCATTCTCGGTTTGCAATTATCATGCAGTGTGTTTATGTTGCCATTTGGAGGAGCCAGAGTGTTAGGTTGATACTGATAATTCTTCAATATTGGATTCAGCTATTGTAGTCTTTATTCATATGAAGTAATCTTACAAGGTTTGCTTTGTTATCTGCATAAGTTCTACCTCAAGAACAAATCAGCTACTTGTGATTCTAATGTTTTATGACAAATGGTTCAGGCAAAATAATTTCAATCCAACAAATATTTGAAATGAAAAACAACAACATCAACATCCCCAATGCATTTCAGCAGGTGCTATTTTACTATGTGTGGGCGGCCGATATTGTGTGCAATATGCTTGCTGGAAACCATGATGTTTTGATTCCCTGTGAACAGCAGGGGGGGTTGGCTCTAAAATCTTACATAGCTCAGCCACCCTCCCCACTACCCCCCCCCCCCCCCAAAAAAAAAAAAAAGTTGATATAAAACCACTTTATGTATCAATACAATTAAGCTTTTGAGTGAATGTCTGGATGAGAGAGAAGAGGGGAGGTCAGCATGAGCTGTGCAATGGGTCAGAAGCACTCAAAAAGGGCAGGCAAATCAGGCAGTTGCAATCCCTTCTAATTTACCATTTATACACACACATGCTACTTTTTTTATTTTATTTATTTTTTACATGTTGTCTACAAATTTCCTAGCTGCTCCTAAACGCATAAGCCACCATGGAACGTGCATGTTTGTACGTGAGCCTTCTCTACTCAACTCAAGTCATAAAATAAACAAAAAAATAAATTATTAAATATCTTAAGTAGATAAATAAATTAAGTAAATAAAATAAATATCAATAAATAAGTAACACAAAATACAGCAGGCACCATAAAACACTGAAACGAGTCTCATGCTGAGTCAACAGCCAAAGAATAAAGATGTGATATAAGCATAAAAATGGATAGAGAGCAGGATTGCCTAATATTTAACGGAAGGTCGTTACAAAGGGAGGGACCGGCAACTGAAAAGGCTCAATCCCCTCTGAGCCTCCACTTTGCTCTCGGTACGTCCAGTAGTGCATTGTGGTACGCTGATCTGAGGCACCGGGCAGGTATATAGGTGGAGGAGCTCAGGGAGGTAAGGTGGGGCAAGACCATTTAGAGATTTTAAAACAAATAAAATAATTTTAAAATGAAGTCTAAATTGATCGGGCAGCCAGCGAAGAGAGGCCAGGATAGGGGTCATGTGCTCCCTCCTGCGAGCACTAGTTAGGAGGTGAGCAGCAGCATATTTGACCATCTTGAGATACTTGAGGAAGGACTGGCTGACTCCAAAATAAAGTGCATTACAGTAATCCAGCTGAGATGTACCAAAGGCATAGATTCCAGTTTCTAATTGCTGCTGAGAAAGGAGACTCTTAACTTAGACCAGCTGCCTAAGATGAAAAAAAAGCTGGATTTGACAACAGCATCATTTTGCTGGTCTAATTTAAAACCAAAGTTGGAGACTTTTCTTGAGATAAGGCACCAATGGGTCCAAGTCAGCAGGATGAGATGTACAAGGGTTAGTAGTGCACAATAAGGTTGGTCATGATGGCAGAGCTGATCTAACATTCAACAAACAAGCCATGTCATCTGACGTCTGACTTTATGCTTCAGCCCTTTTAGATCAAAAGTTAAGAGCATTTTAATTAGGAGTGTCAAAACTTATGCGTTAATATCGAGTTCATCTAAAGTTCTTTAAGCACCAATTTTTTTTTTCAATCGCCTCTTTACTGTGCTGTCAGAAGCAATTTCCTTCACTCTCGGCGGTTTTACTGGATTTTCACAGATTTTGCAAGGCCCACAGAATATTGTATTCTATTGCTATAAAAACATGGCACCTACCAAAAGAAATATTAGAGTCACTTCTTTCATCAGGAAAAAAACTATATTTCTATCTGTTTCCGTTTTGCAGCAATAAGCATTAGAATATAGCTAAGTTTCATCATTATTCACAAATCTATTTTGAAATGTGAGTACTGTAATGAGCTTTTTTTTTCAACTTGGGCTGCCCATGGTTGATCTCTTTTGCTTTGCTGCCACCCGCTGGCCGTTTGTGTAATATGTTTCCATTTCTCCAACACAGATGGTATATGATCAGCTGATCAGCAAGATCTGCATAGGCCTGATAACAATCCTTTTAATTTGAATTAGCTTGTTTTGGAAGAGGAAACCTTCCGAAACCTGCAGGATTCCGGCCCTCAAGAACCGAGTTTGCCCACCCCTGCTCTAGCATTAAAAAAAAAAAAAAAAAGAGAGAGAAACAAACAACAAAAAACTAATCAATTTCTCACACTTTTTTTTTTACATTACAGTACAATGGAAATAAGCCTATGTCTTTATTGTGTTTTTATCCCTTTAGCAGCAGTTGTGTCGTTGTATGTTTGGAAACAAGCTTTGTTTGTTATCAATAAATATTTCAATCAATAAATACATCTTTTTAACTTAAACTTCAATTAACTTTATGAATTACTATGAAATTACTGTATCAATAAGTTAAAACATACCAGTGATACAACCATATTTGTATTAGGTTATCATATTTTTCCACTTTTTTCTTAACAAGTATAACAAATTGGGGAAAAAATATTTTACTGTACATTTAGAACAGATATAAAACATAAGATTAATTTGTGATTAATCATGAGTTAATTATTAATGTCATGCGATTAATTATGATTAAAAAATTTATCAACTGACACCCTTAATTTTAATACACTATTTTGTTCTCTATTTTGTAGACTGGTGCTCGTGCGCTCAGCGTAAAAATGGGCACAACTTCATTTTGGTCCTGGGGCAAGTCTACTTGTTTGCCACGTTTGTGAATTGGGTAGATAAGCCACGCCTCCCCTGGCATGCCAGTGTCCTGATCTGCCTGCCCCACGGCGCATCTGCAAATTTGGTCACAAAAAGTAGACTACAATTTAGACTCAGTAAAAGCAGGTCTAAATGGTAGCTCAGGTGGTGTAACACGACTTTGGTGGATTTCATTGTGGCGCAGACAGCAGACATTCGGCAAGACTATTCCACCTTGACAAGAATGAATCGGTGATGGTTTAAGCTAAGTCCACCCATCTTTCTCTGTCCCCGCTCAGCTAACCGGCGAGCAAGGTACTGCTCTGTCCAAGTCCAGGCTTCATCAAGTGGTAACACTAGATGGACAGCTCAAAAGGAGCATGTTGTTTCTATACATTGTTCATAGATACCTGTGATGGTAGCAGTGAGTTCAGTGGTAAGGCCATGCATGATTGAGAGCAAGTGAGTGGGTAATGAGTGAATAGAGGGAGCAGAACTGGAGAAAAAAGAAACTTTTGCACAAAATATAATAAATTGAGACAAAAAAATTGGTTCTTGTGAGCTCAAAACACTAGCGTAGGAGAAAGTTGACGTAGGAATTTCCATTATGCAGAGGGCATTATGCAAATGGTAGGAAATAATAATTTTGTTTTTATTGTTAATGTTAGATGTTAATTATTCCCTGGTCGTGGTAGCACTCTTGTCTTCAATCCAACCTTTTTATTGAAATATTGTTCACTCACTGTTGAAATATTTAATTCAGCACTATGATTAAGTATTGTGTTTAAAGGCAGTTCTGTATAAATTTGGTCTGACAGTCAAACTTACACGTAGAAGTCCATTCAGTAGAAATTCTTTTGAGCTTAAAACTTGCTGTCATGTGTTCCACTACAAATGGTCGTCATGAAGGTGGGGGAACGTGTCCCCGCCCCCCGTCCCCTCCTGTCATCTGTGCCCATGGTACTTGCTATTCCACAGCACTCCTCCTTATCAAGTCAAAAAGGAGTAGTGAGTGAGATGTGAAAAAGAGATGGTATTCTGCCGGCTGACTTGATGCTTGTGTAAATGTCTGTGACAGTGTCCTGGCTGTGAGACAGCAAGCGGAATGAGGATGGGCTGTAAATAAGGAATGGCACATTCATCTACACTGGCCACCAAACTACGACACTGCTGATTGAATGCCTTTTTTGCTATGAGTTACAAGCTTATACAAATGTTGTCATTCTAAGTGCAGAATGGGTAACTGGAAGGGGAGTAGAAAATAAAAAACAGGGCTTGCCCCTGCCAGACTACATAACCAATAAGTAATACAAATCCACTAGGACATTGATTTCTAATATTGAACCATCTGCCACATCAGAAAAATAACTGAAACGTTCTTATGGGATGCAGAGGAGACACAATGAAAGTTACTTGCGGCCAATTACAGCACAGAGCCTTGAGGTGGTTTCTGCTCCAGTGGATTTCTCTAAGATGACTTTTGTTGTTGTCATAGTTGTATGTGTGTGTGTGTATGATTAAAACATTATTTAAATCCAAGCATCTTTTTGTACCTTTGGCTTGTCCTGTAACTGAATATTTTGCTGCTTGTCAATTTAATTTCAAAGGGTAGATGGTTCGATTGAGGGATGGAGTGGTTTGTGAAGGAGAAGCAGAAACACATTGCCTGCCTGGGTATTGTTTCTGGTCACTGGTTCAGGTCCCTTGCTGCTGACACCCTCTGTCATGTCGTTGAGATGCAGTGTGAGATGCTGTTCAGCTACTGAGACAAAGGAATCCACAGACACACAAATCCTCCTGGCTTCTCTCTGGCTAAGCACATCTCTTCTTTATTTCGCTCTACTTGTTGGCGAATTTGAATGTGCAGTTGCTCACTGACAAGATTACAAGGAAAAAGGGGAGTGTGAGCTACCAATGCGGCATTGCTAAACTCTTCTGAACACAGACTGCAATAATTCAACAATGTCTAATGTACAGTAAACACACACACACATATATATACAGTAAATTCTGTAGTTTAAATTTGACTCTATTGACCATTTGCACCGACGTCACATGATCACGTGACTGCCCTATGATGGACGGCGGAAGGAAATAATTGTTGAATGGAAGTGGACGTGACCCGGAGCGACTTAGTGACTTAGCGACTGTTATTTTACAAATTAAAAGTTATTATTGCCCATCAAGCCATGGAATCTGATACTTCAACCGAAGGTCGCCTGTCAGTCGAAGTTGCTTATTTAGTCGGGCGGGACTCATAGAGCGCAATATTTACTTAAGTTGGAGTTCGCTAGTTTGAAAACAGCCCCTTACATTCTGTTGCTTGCTGTTTTTACCAAGTTAATCAAATCGCTGACTTTGCCCGAATTCACAGCACACAACCTTTATCATTATGTAGTCAATGCCGTCTCTTCTCCTTACACCGGGGCTGATTCAAAAGCTTGTCACTGGCTGAGTCTCTGGGACGCTCACACCGGGGGGCAATATACCTCTTAATGCAAAGGTAAAACTTGTTTATCATGCTAACTGACTTATTTTTACACAGTCAGTTCTATATTGAAATGCTGTGATGATGTTGTGTTACTATGTTTACTTGCATGAAACAAATGACTATCGTAGTGGCAAGCTATGCAGTAATTTCATGAATATGACTGCCACACTACTACTACTGCTTCCTACTGTTTGCTTTTTCACCAAGAGACCAAAGATAGTTTTTGGTCTGTTGGAGTTAGGAAGATTCCATGCAATCATGGAATCAGCTGCAGCTGACATGAGCAATATACTAGGAGAAAGCAGAAGCTGCGTGGCTCAGGGAGTAGGACGGCTGTCTCCCAAGCTTAAGGTTGGGAGTTCGTTCCTACGTCGAGTCACTTTTATTTTACTCTCTTCCAAGTGTAAATATTACTCTAAAACTCTATTTGGTCCAAATATTACTCTAAAACACTATTTGGTCCCTATTGAAGGAATTATTTAATTACTATATTACGTGTAATCTTTGCGTGTTCCAAATAATTGTATTGAGATCTGATGGAGAAGTTTTCTTTGCAAAATTTATTTAGAAGCTTCTAAAGACACAGTTAGGACACCCACATCTGAATGCGACGTGGAACCCCAAGTGTGTAACAGTCTACAGAACATCAACTCATTTATAACCAAAGGATAAAAGGATCCTCCTCCCGGCTCTTGATTGAACAAAGGACAGACATGTCATCTCCTAGATTGAACAAAGGTGTAATGTTGATGGTAAACAGACATCTTTATACAGTTCCCCTTCTTGATTGGGGGAACAGATGCAATCAGGATCTGACCCCAGACCTTTAGTCTCTAATGACAAGAGACTCTGATAACATCATGCACATCCTATCTTCAATAGCTTTGAGAGTACGAAGATCAATAAGAGTTCACAAAATCACCATCCCACTGCATGCTTTTAAACACTCATGATTATATCACATCTATATGCTTTATAAGTAAATTCAAAAACAGCAAAACTATAAATTGAAAATGTTAAATGTCTTCAGTCCCCCCATTGAACTTCTATAAATTCAAAACCCGGACATTTAATCCCACAATAGTCTAGAGAGAAAGTCCAGCGTGGATCTTGATCGTCGCAAAATGAAGCAATGTTTATGTGTGGAGTTCAGAAAATAAGAACAGCGGGAGAGAGAGAGAGAGAGAGAGAGAGAGAGAGAGGGTAGTTTAGCAGTCATATGGCATTAAAGAACAATTTGATTCCTTAAGAAATTTTCAGTGGAAGGAGCATATCATATGAAAAATAACCCTATGTGTAATATCTTATATTCAACAAAATGTGTCACGACGCAATAGCAATGTGTTTGTGCAGTGAAGTCATCTCCTGGTGAAGGTCCCCCCATGGAATAGTGCTGGAAAGCACTTCACATCCTCCTGTGGTGGATGTGGCCCCCACTATTATGATCAGCAAACCAGATCGACCATTTCCATTTTCACCACATCTGAAAGCAAAATCATTTTCATTTAGTCACTTATAACATACATAGTCTTCATTCTTTACTTTGAAAAGAGCACCTGGTAATTTTTGTTAGCAAAATGTTAATTGTTTACGTTCTGTAGGTCCTGGAACGTGCTGTTGGACACGGAAAAAGTTCTTTTTGTTGAGGCATTCAAACAGAATCCGTTTAATGACATTTGCACATTCAATGACACAATAATGAAAGTCTCGTAGCCATTGAAACTTTATGAGGCCAATTGTTTAATATTTCTATTTTTCTTTAATGTCCTTGAGATCAGAGATAATATACTAAATCAAATATGTTTTAATCTCAATGCCTTTTCTATATCTTATGAAGTTTTGTTTTTTCAAATGGGTTCGTCTGATCCAATATTCCTAGGAAACCCTTATGATGGTAGATAATGATTAATCAAATATTTTACCATGATATTTACTGTTGTAGATTTAGCATAAATGTGCTTTTTGTCGTACATCAAATTTCTGTATTTTTAAACGCTGTTTTTTTATTATAGCAGTGTAAATCATTTAAAAACAACATCATCTTAACCCAGAACTATTCATGTCCAGCCGGGCCATAAACAGTCTGAGAAGAGATTTATATATATACTTATACCTTTAATAAACACTGCAGTCCTGCAGTTCATTTTTAACAACTTGTCTCATGAAAAAATGTCACCCAGGTGTCTCAATGTTCCTTCCACACCTAAATGGCATATTCCATGGGCTCTAGAAATTATACTTTTCAATTGTTTCTGAAATGGAACATACTTACCGTATTTCTGCTATTAGGGTCGTCTTTTGTCATCTTTGTAGAACTTACTTTCCTCCAAGTCCAATCCTCTCCATTCTCCGCCTGTAAATTCCTCACACCAAACTTCATTCTCACATCAGACTTCCTTTTCAACGATACACAGACAGACCAGTCATTCCCCCTCACTCACATACTGTAGAAGTATCACTTCATTCACTCACATACTATAGAAGTATAACATTCAGACTAACTTATAGTCCTATATTTATTTAATTCAACATGACTTGTTTGTGTGCATACTTTCTTTGTGATACACACAGACCAGTAACTGACTCCCTCTCATCTGATAAGGATCAACTTTGATCATTTCAGATCTGAATGTGAAAACTGCAGCCGCTCCCAAATTGCTGCTTCAAAGAGGGGAAAAAACAGACACCTTGTGTCCTGTAGATTAGAAAAACAACCAAATTGGGACAATTTGGCCAACACCAGAACTACAAGAAGATCTCCAGCAGAGCTAGCTAGGAGCCATAAAAACAAAAGCCTTTGAGGCAAGAGTTTGTAATGCAAATTTGAATCCTGTTCAGGCAACTCAAAGTGAGAAAAACAACTCAAGCAGATGTAAATTAAGATGCAGCGGAGGACTTTTAAGGTCAGGAAGAGAAGAGAAAAAGATTTAAAACAACCCCATTAATCTATTGCAGGTCACAAATCTTCCAAATATCTGCCATCTCAACTAGTAAAAGAAACAAGTTATAATCAGAAAAACAAGACAAAACCCCTACTTTAAACCAACCAAAAAGTATTCTTAAAATGCTAATTAACCTCACCTCTTCTACAGAGTAGTGGGGGCTTGTAAAACACAGCAGGGAACTTTGCCTTTGTGCATTCCCCGTGGGATCCAAAGATCAGTGCTGTTGAGCTTAATCAAAATTAAAAATTTAACCAGAAAATTTGCCGTAAGTGTTCCACATCTGAGTCCACTCTGAGAAGCCAAAGTTATAAAAGAGAAATGGGAAAAAAATTAGAAGGCCAAATTCAACAAGCATCAAACAACGGAAAATATAGTATTAAAGATTAAAATAAATTTTATACTACCCTAATTCACATAAGCTGTTCTCAATTTCCGAAACTGCGTTGCTATAGATCACATCTCCTTTTCCGACACAGTACAGAGTGCAAACTGTACTCAAACAGACCAAAATATGACTCAAGAGGCTAATCTCAGATGACTCGAGAACTTTGAGTCCACAACTGGAGTTCATATTCCTTCCTGTCCTTGTAGATAGCAGTTTATGCAGGGCAAAGTTCAAAGCAGGCCTTAGCTGTCACTGGAGACCCCTGACAGTTTCATCAAGATGGCTGTGATGAGAGTTCGAGATGTCTGCTCAAAGAGTTGATGGACATTTTGCTCAGATAATTCATAAGAGTCATTGAACAGTCGCAGGGCGAGCGGATTTACAGTGTACCATCCTTTTCGCAGTCCGTGTGATCACTTCCCCCCCCGAAAGTGACCATTGTTCAGTTCGCCGTCCACTCTGTGCACCAAGCAGAGCAGGAGGTCCATATTCCCAACAGCCAGGTTATTCCAGCACGTTTGAGACACCCAAGAACAACACCTCTCGTCAAAGATTGAACCTGCCTGAAACATTTATACACTCGGAACAGACAGAGGGAGATGAGATCATAGCAAGAGATAAAATATGTATTTTGTAGTTGTATTTAAATGTGTTCACTACACTATAGCAAGTAGTATTACTATATTTACGCATATGTCTACCATAGACTTCTTCTTCATTACATGTTACCTCGAATTATGCTTAATATGTGACAACTCACAGTCACCCTGGCCACATGGAGGAAAGTCCTCTCCAGACTTCTAGAATGGGACTCAGATAAGGACATAGGTCAAATCATTTTCACACCTAAGAATAAGTTATCAGAGATGCAGGGGAAATATAAGAATTCAAAAATGAAAAGTCTATTTCAATTCAAATCTGGTTTTATTACTTATTCAACTATATTAAAATTTGGTTTTATTACTCGTTCAACTATAAAACACACAGATCTGATTTTAAAAATAATATGAAGAGTGGCCTGTAGTTAACACCTAGACCTCTATATCCTTCCGCATTCTCCTCTTACCTAGAAAAGAGAAAAACTCTCATTACAGGACACATTGCCCTCTGACTCCTATTTCACACACAAATCCCACAAGATGACAACAAAGTGTCACTTTGACACGACAGACTACAAGTCTCCCAAATGGAGACAATGGGAGAGGGGGAAAAAAAACTTATCACACCCCCCTCCCCACAGGAGACAAAGAGGAGAGAGAGGGGGGGGGGAGCGGCGGAAGAAAAACTTATCATACACACTCCCCTGTCCTTTTTATTTAGTTTAATTTAATTTTAACAGACAACAATACAAATCACCACCTTCTTAAAACAGCAGTTCACGGCCCCCATCCTCACAGACCTTTAGTCCCTAATCAATCGTGGGGGGAAGGGCTTTAAAAATTGTCACAGACAAAGGAAGAATTCTCTCCCACTTTCAAAATATGCAGATTTCCTGCTACCATTCTTTTTCACCCTTTTTTGAGGACAAAGAAACTGGACGCCATTCATATACATCCTATCTTATCTCGCTCATTTTTGGAGACACAAAATACCTGCCTTCTAACAAACTCAGTCCTCCTTTCACTTAACTTCAGTTCCTCTCCATTGTCATAAAGGCATTGAGGAGAAAAAACACAAAAACAAGAAGAAATCAAATCCCCCCTTTAAACTCACAATTCACACATGCTTCACATATTCACAGTTTCAACTCACCAAACTAGGCCCAGAACACACTCACACACAACACAAACTCCTCAAATTAATTCAGTGGCGTCACACTTGTTGAACCAATTCAAGAGGCCATAATTCTCACCGCAACGTTGCTCATTTCTCCTCCAAAAAATAAAATAATCACAGACGAACACCAACATCTCCGAAGTGCACGGACTCACTGTAAAATACACCGTTACTTCGTCGAATAATAACATCACCACGTACGTATAGCTCAAATGTCGACTTATTCGCGCACAATCCATCGCAACGTTACGGCCACGACACAGACACGTCGCGCACATTGTAAGACAAACAAGGAAAAAAAACGCGTGGCCACAACACACCATGGAGCTTAACAAACAAACGCGTACACTCAACCATTCATTTCTAAACCAAGAGCTCTCGCTTGGTTCAATTTTTCCCCGCGGGTCATCTCTCACAGCCAACACTTCATCCAATTTATGTTCCAATTTCTTAACAGATGCGGCTGCCCGCAGCTAACTCATCCTCAGCCTTAAAAACAGATTCGCGCGGTAGCGTCTTACCAAAAACTCATCTCCTTTGCATGGCAACTCGTACGCTGGCAGAGCCGCTAGCTTAGCATCAGCCTCCTTGTTCTCAAAATCACTTAACACCGCCATCCGCGCAACTTTCACAGAGCTACCCAACGCTAACATTCTAGCACAAACCAACATTTGGTCCACGACCTTATATTGTCGTCTAACTTTTCTTCCATTCGAAGAAACTCTAGATGTGTTTTTCACGGAGGTAATCAGCGTCTGGCGCTGTTTTACACAATCAAGTTCCACGAACACACCACATTTTTCAACGGTGAGAACCAACCACTATCACAATTAGTGCGCATCCATACATATAAAAGATTTTTCAACTTACTTCGCTGGCGTGGTGGGAGCGCTTCAATCCTCACGAGCGTTGCAACCTTTTTTTGCACGCTCAGCGAAAACTCCTGACTGTGGACCGGAAGTTTATGCAAATCGAACCATCCTGAGTCTCGGTCAAAAATGTCGTCCATTATATGTAGTAATTAGTCATTTTTAATATTTATAAAGTCAGTGACGTCTCACTTATGATACTACAATATAACAGATCAAAACTATTCTCATTAATCCCCCCCCAAAAAATTATTATTATATTTTTTTTTCAGAAAAATACAAACAAGACGAAAATAAAACAGATATTAAATACCTTCTGCGCGACTTTAATAAATATAACCAGGATCTCCACGGGCGGCTAATATCACACAGCACTCGAACCGTAGAAATATACGGCCGGCTTTATACCACTCCACACACCGTAGCGATATACGGGCGTTTAACACAGCACTCACTACGCGTGTTCAACGCGAGCGGCTTATTTCACAACACACATCAGCACTCACTTAGTGCGATCAACACTAGCGGCTTATAACACACCACAACAAAAACAGCCTATTCCTCCGTGGAAACTCAATCTCTTATGCCGTTTCAAACGGCGGAGTGCTCCTACTTGACGTCACTTCCGTATGATAACGGGGCATCACTTCCTATGCATAGTTCAATGTCGTAGTAATTTTCAAAATCGAGGACTTTCGCGTCCCTCCGTAAAAAATACGACTTTAACCCCCCTTAACTTGTTCACAGATCCCAAATACAATTTAGCACAGACGAAATGCGACTGTATTGATTCTAAACAACCAGAATTTCTCTACGTGGATAAATGTCCACTCACCTTTGTTAATATTTTGCGCTTTAGAAATCCGGTGTTCAGGACCAATCACAGCTGTCGCAAAAACGTCTCAATTTGTCTCTGTCGGCGTCAGGGTCACCATTTTGAAGGAATTATTTGATTACTATATTACGTGTAATCTTTGCGTGTTCCAAATAATTGTATTGAGATCTGATGGAGAAGTTTTCTTTGCACAATTTATTTAGAAGCTTCTAAAGACACAGTTAGGACACCCACATCTGAATGCGACGTGGAACCCCAAGTGTGTAACAGTCTACAGAACATCAACTCATTTATAACCAAAGGATAAAAGGATCCTCCTCCCGGCTCTTGATTGAACAAAGGACAGACATGTCATCTCCTGGATTGAACAAAGGTGTAATGTTGATGGTAAACAGACATCTTTATACAGTTCCCCTTCTTGATTGGGGGAACAGATGCAATCAGGATCTGACCCCAGACCTTTAGTCTCTAATGACAAGAGACTCTGATAACATCATGCACATCCTATCTTCAATAGCTTTGAGAGTACGAAGATCAATAAGAGTTCACAAAATCACCATCCCACTGTATTCTTTTAAACACTCATGATTATATCACATCTATATGCTTTATAAGTAAATTCAAAAACAGCAAAACTATAAATTGAAAATGTTAAATGTCTTCACTATCTAAATAGAGTCAAATTGACTCTACAGAATTCACTGTATGTATGTATGTATATATATATATGCAGTTTTGTAGATGTTGTCCTAGATTGTGATGGAAAAATGAGGCTTTGTTTTTCCATCTTCATAAAGCCGCTTGCGATATTTATTATTTTTTTACTCCTCTTAATGGTGCTATGCAGTGAAAATATAATAAATTTCCATTGCACTAGCCTTTACCATTAAACGAAGAGCATCATCTAGAGGAGTGTGTGTATATACAGTGCTGCTCAAAAGTTTGTGAACCCTTCAGGCATGGTCAGATTTTTTTGTATAAAATATTAAAATAACCTTATTAAATCTACAATGCTGACATTGAAAATAATAGACTTAAACAAAACAAAAAGATGATATTGTCATTCATTCTTGTGCAAAAGTTGTTGATTTAAGAAAAACAAAAGTATGTGAAAATCTCACTTAATAAGACATTGTACCTCCTCTTGCAATAATAATTTCATCCAAACACTTTCTTTAGTGACTAATCAGTCTTTCACATCTACTTTGGGGGATTTTTGCCACTCTTCCTTGGAAAATGCAAAATCCAATTGAGAGAGGTTGGATGGGCGTCTAGCATAAACCGCCCGTTTCAGGTCCCGCCATAGTATTTTGAAATAATTTAAGTCAGGATTTTGACTGGGCACATCCAGAACATGAATCTTTTTGTTCTTCAGCCATTCCTTGGTTGAATTGCTGTAATGCTTTGGATTATTGTTATGTTGCAATATCCATCTTCTACCAATAACTGCACAAAGAACGGCTTCAGGTAATGATCCAGGATTTCACAATATTCTTCTGAATTCATGATTCCCTGTATTATGTGGAGTAATCCAGGTCCTGAGGATGAAAAGCCAGCCCAGAATTTAACATTCTCACCACCTTGTCACTGTAGGGTGGAGGTTCTTTTACTGGTATGCAGTGCTGACTTTTTACCAAAAATTACTGTTTTAGTTGTGACCAAACAACTCAAGTTCAATTTTGGATCTGTTCACAGAAGAGACTTCCAAAAAGCTTCATTATTGTCCAGGTACTCCCTGGCAAAGTTGAGATGGGCAGCTTTGATTTTTTTTGTGAGCAGAGGCTTCTATCTAGCAAGTCTTCCATGAAAGCTTTGTTGATTGACTTTTCTTCTGATTGTTAAAGCATGCACATGTGTCCCAGATGCAGCAAAAGAGGTCTGGAAATCCCTCGATGTGATGTACGAGTTGGCTTTTTACCTGAATTATCATTTGTCTTGTGGGTCTTGCTGATATTTTAGAAGGTCGTCCACTTCTAGGCAGTATTGTAGTAATTTTCAGTGTTCTCTAGTTGCAGATGATCTGCTTCACAGTGGAATGATGAAGTTCAATTTTTTTTAGATGACCTTATCTGTCCCCAGACAGATGTGCTGTCATTTCCCACTTTCTGAGGTCCCCTGAGATTTCCCTTCCTCTCAGCATGACTGACCTGTATGGGTTCACCTGGGTAAGGCTAAAGTGATGTGGTCTTGTCTCTGTTTCAGTCAGTGATGCACAATTTCTTTGCTAAACCTCTCTCATTTCATTGGTCCATTTCAGTGGTTAGTTTAGCTACCAATATGTCCTACCTGATCCTACTTGACTGCTTGTTTTAAGCAATGCAGCTCAGGGTTTACTTACTTTTGCACCTGCATGAATTAACCAAAAACTCTTTTAAATTAAGTTTTAACTACACAATTGATTAAAAAAAATAATAATAATGCATTGAATTGATAAGCCTATGCCTGTTATTTCATATAAAATTTAATGATTCAGATTGAACAACAAAATCAGGTTGAAACTATTGGAAAGTCCAAATTGCTCAAAAGGTTCACAAACTTTTGAAGTATAGGTTCCTTTATCTGCGATTGGCTGGCAACCAGTTCAGGGTGTACCCCGCCTACTGCCCGAAGCCAGCTGGGATAGGCTCCAGCAACCCCCGCGACCCTTGTGAGGATGAGCGGTTAAGAAAATGGATGGATGGATGGATGGGTTCCTTTATGACATCCTGGATGTGTCGTTGCTGTGCTCTTGCAATGACTATTGTAGGCCAGGCACTCTTAGGAAGGTTCACTACTGTTCCATGTTTTCTACATTTGTGAATAATGTATCTCTAATCTCACATGGTTCACATACCTAAAGCTTTAGGAATGGCCTTGTAACAGTTTCAGACTAATAAATGTAAATTACTTTATTCCTCATCTGCTCTTGAATTTATTTTTGAGGTCATTTGACTGACTTCCTTTTGCCTTCCTTTATCAAACGGATATCTTGATTAAACGGGTCTGGAGTTAACCATGCTTTGTTGTGTTCAGTGAAAAGGAAGTCTTTTTTTTTTTTTTTAATATATGTATAAATGTGAGTTGCCACAGTTAATTCATGATAAATAAGAATTTGTGAAAAGGGCAAATACTTTTTCACATTACTGTTTACTTTAAAACCCACTGTCACATTTATATTTAATATATAAAAAAAACAATTTTGGATGGGTAACTAATAAGCCATGGCTTTTACCCGACACCCCTTCTTTCGGATGTCAATGTTGCAAATGATATGATGTGATCGATGTAACCTGTAATAATGTGTCCGAAAGGAAATAAATTAATAAAACGAAACAAACAAACATTTTTAAAAATGTGTAGTAAAATGTGGATTACAATATAATACAAGATTAGTATTATTTGTTGTAGCAGCACGGTGGCTGACTGGTTAGCACGTCCGCCTCCCAGTGCTGAGGACGTGAGATCGAGTCCGGGCTTCGGCCTTCCTGGGTGGAGTTTGCATGTTCTCCCCGTGCTTGCGTGGGTTTTCACCGGGTACTCCGGTTTCCTCCCACATTCCAAAGACATGCATGGCAGGTTAATTGAACACTCCAAATTGTCCCTAGGTGTGATTGTGAGTATGGTTGTTTGTCTCTGTGTGCCCTGTGATTGGCTGGCAACCAGTTCAGGGTGTACCCTGCCTACTGCCCGAAGCCAGCTGGGATAGGCTCCAGCACCCCCGCGACCCTTGTGAGGAAAAGCGGTCAAGAAAATGGATGGATGGACAAGATTAGTACAAAATAAATTAGAGCATCTGAAATTTGCAAAACATTAACAGAAGTCACTTTCCATGACTGGCACTTTAGTCCAGGGTGCACCTGTTAGTTTGTACCTTCAGGGGGCAGTGACATACTCCAACACTACTTCACTCCTGTGCCCTAATCAGCATTCTGTTGAAGCCATTTGCAGTTTGGACCCAACATATCTTGCTTTGCCCACTGTAAGGGGAGTCATGGCTTCAGTGTTGAATTAATTAACCTTTTCACCACTCCCATTGACTGTTTATTGAACTAACCCCACAGCACTTTGAACAGTTTAGTGAGAGGGCTCTGGAAAGGAGAAAAGGGGACAGGACCCCATTTGTTCACATCTATAAAATGTCATTTCACATCAGATTGTTAATTATTCAGCAACCCAGGGTGTGTTAATGGCTGTCATGCACAGACATGGCGAAGAACATGTATTGGACAGGTGTCAAATTTTGGAAGGAATTGTCTCTTTTGAGAGAGCTTTCACAAGTTGTTTGCGTCAGTGTGACCAATGTACAATATATCTTCTGTTAGAAAATTAAATGGAAGGCAGTCTTCTTCAGACCAAAGAATGTTATTGGATGAATTCATTTGATCAAATTGTGCTGAAGATAATTTAATTTTAATTGGTAAAGGAGGTATCTTTTACACCTCAAGCATTCAGTCAGTCATTCATTGCCTCGTATTAGTGGTGTGCTTCTCTCCAGTATAAGACAATTCAATACCTATATCGTTACATGATGTACAATATGGTTCAAGAGCAGTACGTTTTCAAGTGAAACAATTCAATTTGGCTTGATTCAGTGGGATTATCATTCAATATTGTATGGCTGTAGCTTTTCCCCCCACGTTTATTATTGTGACAATAACATGTAGAAGATTTGCAAAGCACAAACTATTCAAGTTAATGAAACTCTAAGAAACTTGACAGATTATTCTGTAGTGGTCAGTGTGATTGTGACATGAAATGGAATGATAGCCGGTTAAATAAGTAATTCCACACTCTAAAAACTCATAGTGCATATTGCTTATCACACTATTTTAAGCCCTTCGATCATTAACTACAGGCATATACAGGGAGTCCTCGAGTTACGTCCGAGTTATGTGGCTTCATGTTTGTCAGTTGGGTGAGCACGGATGAGACTCAAAAACTGACTTGGATCCTCAGGAATTAGTGAGCACCTTCTGGAGAGAAACTTGGATGATCTGTGGCTTCATTTTGCAAAACCTTTCACAGGTGTTGTCTGTCTCAGCACAATTAGATTTCTTTTTGATTGCACATATACAGTACATTGTGTTTGGTTTGACATTCTTGCAGCAGCAAGGCTTCAAATTTGTACATTAAAGTTTACAAGAGGCAGTTTTACCAGAAATAACAAATACATTACTGTGAAGGAGAAATTTTTATGTATTTTCAGTTTGGATTATCTGGAAATTTGAGAAATGCATGTAAGGTACGTTGGAACCCTCCATGACGATCCCTACGTCCTGCTGCTCCTTCGTCAATTTAATTCACTTCGCACAAAGTACAGAGCCATCATCTCTGCTCCAGTAGCGGAGCCAGACTTTTGTAAATGGGGGGCCAGGGAGGGGCTAAGGATACTTAGTATGCGTATCAAAAGATTATGCCAAATACTTTTGTTTTATAAACAATTAATTTCAAACAGAGTCTCTAAATGTTTAAATATATTTAAGTACATATTATGGCACGTGTAAGCGGTTCAGGAAATGCATGGATGGATTATAGCACACAGAAGATTTTTGCCCATAATGTGCTGGACAAAATGTATAATATTCAAACAATGAACAATTAACTGTGTTCAACATGAATGAAATTTGCAATTTGTTTGAAAAATTTTATTTGTTTCGTATAAGGAACAAGTCATATTTTCTTGTTTCATTTTCCACACAGTGCTAAGCTGTATTCTTCAAGTTGTTTTGTGTGTGATGTTTAAATCTCTTATTTTGAAATCTATGCTTTTAATTGGGAAGGGCGCTCCGTACTTTTGTTTCCTATTTCACGTCTTCTTTTGTCATTCAGCTCATGCATTTATTTTTTAGCTTGTGCAAACGTTTACTTATTGATGTCCGTTCAAAACAATATATCTAAACCAACATGACATTGCCAAAAACGTGTCATCTTGATGCACTGATCTGAAGTGTCTTAATGGGACTCAAGAGATTCTTCTTCTCCAGACTCCTATTGACCATTTGCACCGACGTCACGTGATCACTAGGGGTGTGAATCTCAGCACTGAGGACGATTTGATACGCATCTCGATGCACTGCCAGCGATACAATACTTTAACGATACATGGAATTTTCTGGCGGTACGATGCGATACGATTCACCATCTTCACGACGCGATACGATGCGATAATCATTTAGTTCAAATCAATGCGATCCGATACGATATGATGCAATTTGTTGCGATACAATGAGATTCAACATGATGCAAATAAGCAAAGGGGAAAATGAAAAATAAATAAATAAATGAAATTCAGTATAGTACAACAAAAATGATTTGGCTTTATTCTTCATAGGCACTTGGCAGTAGATTTAACAAAAGTGCTGTTTTTGCCATCTTAAAAACACTCCACGAGTAACTTAAAGTGACACTTACAATAGTGCAATCAATGTTTGTTCATATTCCTGTCTGTAAAACATACTGCTTATGTGAACTCACTGTGGGGTAGGTTAATACAGTATTGAGGAGCAGAAAGAGCAAAACAACTTATACCCTTTCACAATTGGATTTTGTGCAAATAAAATGTAAACAATTTGGCATCTGAAACTCACAGCTGCTGCTGTAGTGTAAACACAGACTACGCTCACTGAGTGTCTCATTACGAAATGTTCATAAGAATTTGAATTAATTAAAAAAAGAAAAGAACATGAAAACAAATCTTTCTGCAAATACCACTCACTGTCAACACCTCACTTTGTGATACATTTCATATGGTGCTGCTTCAGGTTTTTTTTTTCTGGAAGATTAGTTGGTCTACATGTTCAGGGGAAAGCCGACTGCGCTCTGCTGTTATAATGTCACCTGCTGCGCTGAACACTCGTTCAGAGGGGACACTTGTTGCAGGGATGGACAAAAAGCTCCTGGCCAATTTTGAAAGCAGTGGAAGATCCACTTGTTCATTCCACCACTGCAACACATCACCATTGACATCTAATCCATCCCTCCCACCGCATTTTGTTATTTCCTCCTTAGCTTTCTCCCATATGGTCTTCTCTGGTACTGTAGGAGCGAGGAAACCTCCAAGCAACTGGTCCATGACTGACTTTTTCTTGGGAGGCTCTGGCTCATCATCTAGGGTAGACAAGGCAAAGCAAGACAGGACAAAAGAGACATGAGTCACAGCAATATGTCTACAATAATATCACAAACACAAACGACAACAAAAAATAGACAGTATAATGCACATCCCCCTCTGGGTGCAGATACATTAACAGTAATTATAAACAATAGCACAGTCTCATAACTCACTTTGTAGTGCTAAAAAAAAAACTTGTTGCGTGAACCTGTTCTTTTGTTTACAATAATATCAGCATATTAAATTAGTTATTAGTTAAACTACCATATGACTGCAATACAATATCATCATCACACCTATTTTCAAATCAATGCACTATTATAGATAACAAAACCAAGTCCCACAACAAACCTCTCTCATTTTCCTCCATCTCCTCCACATCATTTTCATTGTCTTCCTCCTCTTCCTCCCTGTGGCCTCTCCCATCTTCTTTTGCTTGAGCTGCCTGGCTCTCATCATCTAGCATAACATCAGCCCTTGCCTGACAATCAGCAGAGCAGAGAGCTCATCATCATCATCTAGAAAAGCCAACTTGGACAAGTGTTGAATACTAGCATAAGTAATTTATTTTCCATGTGAAATAAATAAATACATATACTGTAACCTAATTAGAACTAAAACAGAAAACCCTCAAATGAGACAGAAAATAATAAGAGTAAAACTAACTGCTGCTAATGTATTTCTAAACCATATCCTACACTTGGTCTGCTATCCTCAGGAATATCATGTCTTTTACAGGTCTTTGAAGCGGGAGTCAAGGGCTGAGGCATTGTCGAGGAAATCTTGGATGTAGTTGTAACGGGACTCAAAGTCCTGCCTGAAATTTTCTTTCATCTTGCCAACATCATCCTTCTGTTCCCAAAAACGCTCCAACATCTCAAGGGAACTATTCCACCTTGTGGAAACATCATTGATTAGCTTGTGGCATGCCAGACCCAAGCTGTGCTGCTGATCACGGAGAGCATCAGAAGCTTTAGTACTTTTGTGAAAAAACGTTATGACTCTCCTTATTTTTACCAGGATAGGTTTCACCTGGTTTACTTTAAAAAAAAAAAATTGCGAGGACAAATTCAGTGTGTGTGCTAGACACCGCACATGCGGCTTCATTTCCGCAGCAGACCCAGCTAGGATCATGTTTGTTGCATTATCCGTGACTAACGCTGGCTTCTTGTCACCAATCTTCCACTCGTGGCTAACGTCGCGCAGTAACTCTGCAAGATTTACTCCGGTGTGGGACTGCCGGAAAGCTCTGGTCTGGAGAACGAAGTTTTGCATTTCCCACTCCATGTCAATGTGGTGTGCCATCACTGTTATATACGAGTCAGTGCCGCAAGACGTCCATCCACTCTTTGTGCACTGTTCAGGGACAGAACAATCTCACTTCTCACTTTGTTGTACAGATCGGAAATATGTTTGTCAGTGAAGACAGACCTGTCTGGTATTTTATACCTGGGTTCCAAAATGTGCACGAGCTGTCTGAAGCCCTAATTTTCCCCCACACTATAAGGCTGCATGTCTTTACATATGAAAAACATAAGCAATGGCTTTAGTTATAGCCATTGCACGGTCAGAGTTTCTGCGAGAGGACCCCCAAAATAAGAAGCAAAACTTTTCTGATCCTGACCTAATTTGCTTAGTCCATCTCCGGTGTCCGACGAGGAACCAGACGGGGAGGCGGCGGTACACTTGTTAGCAATGTGGTGTATCCTTTTTAAGTGGGTCTGCATGTTTGTCGTGCTGTCATTGTACGGCTTCTTCAGTCGGCATTCTTTGCAAATGACGGACGTTTTGTCAAGCTTGCTGTCTTTTTTTGCGAATCCGTAGTGTTTCCAAACATATGATTTAAACGTTGCGGGTGCATTACATATATAATCCTCCTCGCTGCTGCTCGTTCGGACGTGCATGATGTTTTACTAGTGTACTGGGATTTGGGGGAACAGCAGATGGGATGAAGTTTACAATGAATAAAACGGCGCTTGCATCGAATTTTACCGATACCCGCCAACGCATCAAGATGGATCTATCACAATTAATCGCTTAATAGGCTTTTTTATCAACATTTCCCCCCCCCGCCATTGTTTTCCCTCCAAATTTGAAGAGCACCGGTTATGTGTTAATTCTTTGACATCTGATGTTACAAGGTCGTCTTCAACATTTTTTTTTGATCCACTGTACACACTCATCCTCCTCTTTTTCGAATCAGTTAATTACTTGTAGAATTTAAAATGAAAAAAAAATTACCCCAATATTTTGACATGAACAAATATTCTAAATGTGATATGCAAACATTTATTAAATGCTTTACTTTAATGCTTGTAATTATGTTTATTGCTCAAACACAACCTGTGCTACCTTAAACGTAGCCATCCCCTGCCACGCTAAAAGATAATCTATAGTCAAAATGAATAGTGTGATTAATCTGCGTTAATTCATGATTAATGCAAATTTTTTTTGTCATTAATTAACATTAAGTTACTGTCCAATACAATTGAGTTGACTTATTTGGTAATTGCACAAACTTAAAAACTAATTGATATTTAGTAGTGCATTCTCAAAAATCTTGTTCTTATCTTATTATAATCTTATTAATACAAACACTTAAACCATGTAATCTGTGATTCAAATACTTATTTATTTTAAAGACATAAACTTAATTTTAGAATGAATATTTCACACAAAGATTCCTGTTGGATTTTTACTATAGTAATGAATTTTGATGCTGTCAAATCAAATACTAATCCTAATGATATCCCGCATTTAAAAAAAAAAAAAAAAAAGCATACTTATATATTATTGTCACGTTTACATGGTGCTTGATTTTTTTTAAATTTTTTTTTACATAGTGCAGAGTGATCGAATCTCATGCTGCAGCAAAACTTGACAAATAGAGGAGCAACCCGTTGTGGTTGTTTTTGTATACTGTGGTCTGAGTCATTCACCACAATTAAAATTTTGTCATGTGTCGGGTCCCTCACATTTTAAAAATGAGTCAGGATGTTAAAAATCATTATGCATTTAACATTTAGACTACCAAATAGATCTGTAGGTCATGAGTAGAGAGGGCGATTGGAATAGACACACAAGGGGATGGCTGACAATTCAACGACTGACCAACACATGGGAGACTAATAATAGTGGACAGTGGACACAAGAGCGACATGCAGTGACGCATGAGAGGTGACAGGAAGTGATTGGCTGGAAATAAAAGAGCAAGACAGATGGACCACATGAAATTATTGATTGACATTTGACAACAGGCTCAAAACAGACACAGGGAATAAATGAATAACGCAAAATCACAAATCAACTAAAAAAACAGAATTTATGGATAGAAATCAAATGTAATTTACATTTGGGTAACACAATGCATCTGTGCACTACTACAGGAGCATTAACAAAGTTCAAAATATATTGACAAGATTCTCTGAATGTCAGTAATTTCTTTTCGTTTAAAACCAGATTAGCAGGTGCCTTGAGGCGAATATAGAGAACAGACGTTTCCATAAAAAAAAAAAGATGCACTTCAAGCACAAATACAGTATTCCATTATAAGAGTCAAAAAAAAAAGCTGACAGAATTTGACTTGAGTGTGAATCTTTTCTGCGGGCACTGCAGTCTGCTAGATAATCGAAGAGAGACAGCCCTGAGATCAAGAAGAATTAAAAGTTGTACAGGTGGGTGTTTGAGACTGCTATGAAGGTGGATAAAGCAGGTGGCAGTTAACTCTTTGACTGCCAGACGTTTTCAGAAACGGGATGTCGCCAGTGCCAGCCGATTTAAGCATTTTGACTGATCTTTCAAGGTCCACAGAAAATGTTGTGTTTGGACTATGGAAACACACATACTACCAAATGAAAGATTGAACTCTCATCTTTCAGCAGAAAAAAAAGTTTGTTTCTACCTTATTCCGTTCTTCAGTAATCAACAATAGAAAATGGTTAGTTTCACCGAAATGCTCTGTTTTGAAACAAAAAGCGGAGAAAAAGAGCTTTTTGTGAAACGATGTTATTTCATGCACTCTAGTGAATTGTACACCTATTTTTGTCCATGAATAATGCCACAAACACCTAAATAGTGCTTTACTTCTGTAAAACGCTATCACCAACAATGAAAAAGTGTTTTTTGGTTGCAAAATACGTTTATTTCCATTCAACAGTGTAACAATTTGACAAAACAATTTCGCAAACTATTTACAAATGTGTGCAACTGTGGTACTATTTACAATTATGTGGATGTTTCAAATACTGTTTTTCTTTTTGTAACGCTCCCATGCGTGCAAGGAGACGCAGCAGGATTTGCACAACAGATTAGTTTCACTTGCGATGGCTCCTTTCGCGTGCAGACTTTACACTTTCTTGACGGCCTTTTTTTCCGGGGAATAGCAAGTAGCAGACTGTAACCACTCCTCCGATGAATATGCATTGGACTCTGGGCACTCTTCGTCGTCCGATTGAACGTCCTCCTGAGCGTGCTCGGTTGTGCTCCGCGTTTTCCGGTGTTAGCATCGCTAGCCGGTGAACCTTTATGACGTCGTCATAGCCGCCGCGTCAACGCTTGCAACTTCAGCGTCAACCTCGGAGTCACCATCATCATCATCGATGATGATCATCGTCGTCATCAATGTGCTCTTTAGCGTTGGTCTATGCCTTTCGTCTTTGAAAAAAATTCCCGAGCGTGAGCTGCTTGCGGTCGCCATTGTTCGCTTCTTCAGCCATCTAGCTCTGCCTCACGTCTTCTACTGCCGCGTCAATGCTTCCAACCTCGGAGTCACCATCATCATCCTCGATGATGATCATCGTTTTCATCAATGTGCTCTTTAGCGTTGGTCGATGCTTTTCGTCTTTGAAAAAAACTGCTCGAGCGTGAGCCGCTTGCAACCGGTCGCCATGTTCTCTTCCCTTCCCCAGCCATTGTGCCCTCTAGCTCCGCCTCACGTCTTCTACTGACGCCTACCCAATCTTGTCAAAAGAGAGTCATTGCTGCCATCTAGGGGCCAAGAATAGTCATTAGGCTAACTAGATCTGCTTGAAACTTTCACAGCAGCTGGCCAAGGCTTTCCTCCATCCGTTTCAAAAAAATAAAAAATAAAATTGGATGACGTCTTTTAACGTCATTGGCGGCCCTCCGTAGGTTTTTACTTGACGTCTTTTAACGTCCATGGCAGTCAAAGAGTTAAGGACAAATGAGGACACCAAAAAATACATTCAAAATAATCAAGTGACAAAGGGGCAGAGGAGTAGCTTGAAATTAGCTGGGAAAGTTTGAGAGGAGGTGAGCAAAAGGAATCCGCAAGAAGGAGCCCGAGTGAACGGGATTTAATGATGGAGAATGTAAGGAGAGTGAGGTGAAGTCGAAATTGGAAAGGGCACACGCTTAGCGCTTAAATTGTCATATTTGAAATCAACAGACGTTTTAGCAACATTGTGAACTAGCACAGAACACATTTTGTAAATGATTTACAGTATTTATTTGACTGTTTTTCCACTTATTGTTTCTACTTGAACTGTGACATAATTGTATTAGTATAGGCTTATGATAGAGGCTTGCACATTACACGGTGGGGATACATACTTTCTATATTTACTATGATATATACCTGTATAGCTTTGCAAAGCATTTGTCTTCCAGTCTTACAGTGAAAGATCCCTATATTTATGTGATAAAAGTATATAGCCATGACTGTAAAATGGTTGGTTGATAACTGAAGAAAGTTATTCCAGGGCTACACAAATGTTGACCTTTTAATTCAGCGCAATATAATGCTGTACACAAATCTACTGTATGTAAAGGACAGCAAAGGTATGCTCCATTCGGAGAAGCAATAATGTCTGCCTTTAGTATAGATTTTCTTTTGCCATACAGCCGCAGTTACTTTTTAATAAAGCTTGCTACTGACCGACATGTCAACCACACCCTTAATTAGGTGAAAACTCCCAGGAGCCCAATCGGAGCTACTCATCCACTAGATGACGTTCATCGTACAGGCAGGGGAGTCTTGTCAGGGAGATCCTGATTCCTTTTCAACACACTGCCCCGAATCACAGTGCACACTTACTGTCAAATTACTACAATCATAACTCAGTTGTGCTCGTTTCAGTTGGTGAGTATATGGTGTTCGATTATTATCCTTTCCGATGACTTGAACCCACACAACGAGCATTAAAAAGCTTTCGTGCTAAGGGATGTTAATGAGTTGCCTAATTGATTAGTGCCGAGCCCTTAGGAAAATATCTGTCGAATGTGCTAAAACCCGTTTGGAGGCAGCTAACATAATCAACGCTAATCATGGCTAGAGCTGAAACGTGTACAGGAGAAGTCGGGAGTGATCAACCAATCAAGAGCGCATGCATACAAAAAGGTAACAAAGTGGACATCTCATAATAACAATAGCTTTCCTGGGAAGACGCTACCCAGGCAATTAGAATCAAAGCACAAATAATGGGATTAGCAGTCTAAAGGTGATGGACTGGCATTACATTTTTACTCAGTCAGCTTACTGACAATATCTGTAACATGTCCACTAGCATTCCTTGTTCAGCTCAATTGCTCCAATGAGTGATTTTTAACATGTCCTTGTTCTGTGTTTGCTTCCACTTATAAGAGTCAGGAATTGCTTTGTGTCTCTTTTTTGTGTCTCACCCGCAGTCTAGATCCTGTCACAGCTTCAATTTGCTTTCAATAAATAAAATAGCGATCTTAAACAGACTATTTAAGTCTAATAAAGTAACAAACCATGTTTTTTTTTACTGGTGAAAAAATGACTGCGGCTGCATTTAAGCTGTAAGGACTTTTGAACAAGAGGGCCAAAGTTCAAGTGACGCTGCTTACAAACAAAATGTTGTGAATCAAAAAATAAAGAACTAAGAGAGTAAATTTCCCTATAAATGATTAAAGGAATTAGTACGTAAAATAAAACAAATCTCTATATCTTGCTTCAGCCACCATTGTTCAGATTTCATAGATTAAATATGTGCCCACTTTGGAAAGAAAGCAATTAATCGTTGTTATTGAAACTTTGAAGAAATGCATTGTGAACTGACTGCAATGCATCTTGCTTTCGGATTCGTACAATTTGTTCTTTTATAGTCTAAGCCTTCACTATGCATTAGCTAGTGAAGTAAGATGAATACTTACTTTTCCCGTGTTCATGATGTTGATTATCAAAACATACAATGAGATCAGTGAATTCAGGCATTTCCTAAGGATTTTATTCACAAATTTGTGGACAGTGAGAATATGCAGCTACCCGCGCCATTTTGGTTCTCAACTGTGACGCCCCTCCCAGAGCTAGTCACTCATATTCTTTCGTCCATCTAAAAGTCCCTCCCCTCTCTCTGCTCTCCTCTCAGACAGTCACATGATAGCTCAATACAAATCACCAAATGCTCCTCCTTCTTCTCCTTCCCCCTTGTAGTCACAAGATGGAACACAGGAAATCAGATAAGGGTTGACGTTGTTTACAGATCCAGTCTTGCTGGCGCTGGTTGTGAAGAGGAATAAAATTATTTGTCCTCTTTGCGTGTTCCAAAATTTGAAGACAGATTTAATGTAAGAAAAAACACCTTTGCATAAATGATTTAATAAAAAAAACAGAGATCTCTGGACATCGTGACAGACTCCAAATATCACATAACAGGTGGAATTTCAGAGTGCCGAATGTGTCTCTTCCGCGTGTAAAATGGCTTCTTATAGTTAAACAGACCGCCTCTCTTTCATTTGTAGACAAAACATACTCTCTGGGTACTTTTCCGTGAGCGATGGCGCAAACAGAGTCAGGGGTGTGTGTGTTCGAAACAGATTCTGTTCTCAAGGACCAAATGTGTGTTTTTGCACAGAACACTGAGAAGGAATTTTTTAGACCAAACAATATGTCCCAGCTTAACTCTTTCACTGCCAGACATTTTTAGAAACGGGTTGTCCCCACTGCCAGCCGATTTAAGCATTTTGAGTGATCTTTCAAGGTCCACAGAAAATGTTGTGTTTGGACTATGGAAACACACATACTACCAAATGAAAGATTGGACTCTCAGCTTTTATCAGAAAAAAAAGTTTGTTTCTACCTTATTCCGTTCTTCAGTAATCAACAATAGAAAATGGTTACTTTCACCGAAATTCTCTCTTTTGAAACAAAAAACGGAGAAAAAGAGCTTTTTGTGAAACGATGTTATTTCATGCACTCTAGTGAATTGTACACTTCTTTTTGTCCATGAATGATGCCACAAACACCTAAATAGTGCTTTACTTCTGTAAAACGCTTTCACCAACAATGAAAAAGTGTTTTTTGATTGCAAAATACGTTTATTTCCATTCAACAGTGTAACAATTTGACAAAACAATTTCGCAAACTATTTACAAATGTGTGCAACTGTGGTACTACTTACAATTATGTGGATGTTTCAAATACAGTTTTTCCTTTTGTAACACTCTCCTGCGTGCAAGGAGACGCCAGGACTCGCACAACAGTTTACTTTCACTTTCACATTGGTCCGTTTTGCGTGCAAACGTTACACTTTCTTGACGGCCTTTTTTTCCGGGGAATAAAAAGCAAGTAGCAGACTGTACACACTTCCTCCGATGAATATGCATTGGACTCGGGGCACTCTCCGTCGTCCGATCGAACGTCCGCCTGTGCGTGCTCGGTTGTGTTCCGCGTTACGACACCGTCATAGCCGCCGCATCAGCGGTTCCAATTTCACGGCAAGCTCGGATTCACCTTCATCATCATCGAGGATGATCACCGTCGTCATCAATGTACTATTTTAGCGTTGGTCGATGCCTTTCGTCTTGTAAGTGTAGAGCTGCTTGCAAACGCTCGCCATTGCCCGTTCCCTCCTCCATCTAGCTCCATCTAACGTCTTCTACTGCCGCGTCAATGCTTCTCAACCACGGAGTCACCACCCTCATCTTCATCATCGATGATGATCATCGTCGTCAACAATGCTTTTTCAGCGATGCTTTTGGTCTTTGAAAAAAACGTCTCGGGCGTGAGCTCCTCGCGACCGGCCGCCATTTTTCCTTTGTCTTCCATTCTCATCTCCTGCTCGACTCTCTAGCTCCGCCTCTACTGACGCCCACCCGATCTTGTCAAAAGAGAGTCATCGCTGCCCTCTAGGGGCCAAAAATAGTTATTAGGCACAACAGACAGACTTGAAACTTTCACCAGACATGCGGAAGGGTTTCCTCTACCCGTTTCAAAAAATAAATAAATAAATCATTGGATGACGTCTTTTGACGTCATTGGCAGTGAAGCGTAGGTTTTTACTTGACGTCTTTAAACGTCAGTGGCAGTGAAAGAGTTAAGGTCAAATTATACTGAGTTCAACACTACCTCACATCTACAAAACATTTCGACATGGTTAATATGAAGAATTAAAATGTTAATAATGTGTAACAATGGTTAATATATGAAATAAAGAATTTAAATGTTAATAATATCTAACAGTTGTAAAACACAAAGGGATCTAATTAACACATTTGCTTAACCCCCACAAAATGGTTCAGGAATGTGTGAAAAAGAGAAAGCCACCCCCTCACATCATTTGAATTCTCACACAAAACTATACTGAGTAAATCAAAGCAATTTTGTCCAATTCTAAATAGTTATAACTAAATCAAAACAGTTATAATTAAATTGAAACAGAAGATTCACTTTACTAGATAACTGAACACGCGCACGTAAAACACCAGAGAATTTTGGCTTTAGGTACTTAATGGCAACCCTTGTAAAACTGTAAAACAATGCCATTTAGAGGACAGAAGCGGATTTTCACTCCCATTCCACTTCCACAGAAAAAAAATGCTGTTTCGTTCTGCCATCACTGTTTCAAGAAATCCAGTGCAACAGGAAGTACAATCGCCTTGTAGGCCGTGTAGTTCTTTGGGCTAACATAAGCGCACATGCTTATGAATAGAAAAGCACAAATGGGTGTGCATCTGCCCGAGTTTTTTTCCCTACTAGATAACCCCTCTCCTATCTGCTCCCGTAAACTTTTTTTATCCTGCACCGTTCCAACCCTGTGATTAAAGTATAATCCCATCCCATGGGAATTCCACGGGATTCCCAAAATAAATGTAAACCTTGAATGCAAACACACACTCATTTGAATGTTCATCAACAAATGTAGACTGGGTAGATACTATGCAGTATTCCCAAAATGGGAAAAAGAAAATTCTGTAAGCAAATGCACACAAGGCTTTTTTAACTGTCGTCTTTATTTGTCGTGAGTCGTTTTGTATCTGTATACTTTTTACGACAGAGATCCGGACGTCACGTAACTATTTCTCTGAACACGCATGGCTGATGTGATCCATTGGTTACGCATTGGTTCCTCTTTTGGTAGCCTGGAGAATGCTCCATCCTTTTTTTTTTTGCCTCTTCTCGTTGCGGCAGCTGGTCCACAACAGCTGTCAATCATTGTTTAAGTGTGGTGTTTGCCAGTTACTCAACGTGGTGTGACGTGTTTGTTATGCTGCCAAAATGGCTGCGCTAACGCCCATCTTGGGATGCGTGACGTCAACGTCCGGATCTCTATTGCAGCCCCGGCCGGCTCTTGCATCTGCTGCAATGACGTTATGTGTGGCCTTGATGCTCGCCACACACTTCTCCTTAGGGGGCGGTATAGGGGAGTGGTGGTGAGGAAGTGTATGGCGTGCATATTCCTTTGACAGTGGTAAGGTCCATATTTTTTTGTATTGTCTAACCTTGTCTATTTTCTTCTCCACAGATGCCCAGCTCCAGCATGAGTAGCATGCTGCCGCTTTTCTTGTTTTGCTTTGGACTGGTGACCGCCGGTAGCCCCGTTGAGTCGCTGTTTCTTTGTTAATCTAGATCAGTGGTACTCAAGTTCAGTCCTCGAGAGCCCCTATCCAGTCAGTTTTCCATGTTTCTCTCCACTAACACACCTGATTCTTGATCACAATCGTTATCAGGCTTCTGCAAAGCTTGCTGAAGAGCTGTTCATTAGATTCAGCTGCTCTGAGACATGGAAAACAGGCTGGATAGAGGCTCTCAAGGACCGGACTTGGGCACCACTGATCTAGATTTTTTTGTGTGCCTTTTCTTAGGTTAGGGGGATGAAGTGTGTCTTCTGCCCAGATTTAGTCATAACTGTTTTAATTTCTCACTACCCGAAAGAAAACGAACACGCGGAAGAAAAAGCTATCTTCCAACAGGGACAACACTTGATCCGACAACCTTAGATTAGGGTTTGTCCAGTGTTGGCCCCACAAATCTTCCTTTAGGTTGGGGTGTCCCATCCTTTTTGTTTGTGTGTTTAAATTCATTTTTTAATTCACTTTTTTTTTTACTCGCGACTGCCACCTCTGGCCTAAAGCGTAACTGCAGCCTCTGTGTCAAGCTTGTGCATTGTGCACGTGTGAGTACGTGCGCTCAAACAAACTTTTTTTTTTTTGTTTCAGTTTTCTTGGAGTCTTGAGATGGAGTTTGGCTATGCTCAAAGCCATCCTCTTCCGTTGGAAACTGGACTACTGTTGGTCGAAGAAGGAGAGGAGGAAGGTGTGTTCGTAGGTGGAAAGAGAAGAGGAACACTAAGAGTCTAGGACTGAGAGTAGGGACTTTCAATGTTGGAACCATGACAGGAAAAGGTAGAGAGCTGATTGACCTGAAACATAGGAGGAAGGTGAACACATTGTGTGTTCAGGAGACCAGGTGGAAAGGGAGCAAAGCTAGAAGTTTAGGAGCAGGGTTCAAGTTATTCTATCATGGTGTAGATAGGAAGAGAAATGGCGTAGGAGTTATCGTGAAGGAGGCATTAGGAACGTCCTGGAGGTAAAAAGAGTGTCAGATAGAGTGATGAGCCTGAAGCTAGGAATCTAAGGTGTGATGATCAATGTTGTTAGAGGGTATGCGCCACATGGAATTGTTGGTGCAGACAACAGAGGTGATGAGCAGGTGATGGGCAAGTTTGGTATCCAGGAGAGGAACACAGAAGGACAGATGGTAGTTGACTTTGCAAAAAGAATGAAAATGGCTGTCGTGAATACTTTCTTCCAGAAAGGCGGGAACATAGGGTGACCTACAAGAGTGGAGGTAGGAGTACACAAGTAGACTACATCTTGTGTAGACGATGTAATCTGAAGAAGATTAGCAACTGCAAAGTAGTGGTAGGTGAGAGTGGTGAGAGTGTAGCCAGAGTGTAGTGTGTAGAATGACTCTGGTGGTGAGGAAGACAAAGACGGCAAAGGCAGAGCAGAGGACGAATTGGTGGAAGCTGAAAAAGGAAGAGTGTTGTATGACTTTCAGGAAGGAGTTGAGACAGGCTCTGGATGGCCAGGAGGTGCTTCCAAATGACTGGACAACTACAGCAAATGTGATCAGGGAGACAGGTAGTACAGTCCTTTATGTGTCATCTGGAAGGAAATTAGATAAGGAGACTTGGTGGAATGAGGAGGTGCAGAAGTGGATCCAGAGAAAGGTTAGATAAGAAGAAGTGGGACGCTGAGAGGACTGAAGAAAGTAGACATGAGTACAGGGAAATGCAGTGTAGGGTGAAAGTAGAAGTGGCAAAGGCCAAACAAGGGCCTTACGATGACTTGTATGCTGATCTATACAGGTTGGCAAGGCAAAGAGACAGAGATGGGAAGGATGTGCAACAGGTTAGGGTAATAAAAGATAGGGATGGAAGTGTGTTGACAGATGCCAGTAGTGTGATGGTAAAATGGAGTACTTTGAAGAGTTGATGAATGAGGAAAATGAGAGAGAACGAAGAGTAGAAGAGGTGACTGTTGTGGACCAGGAAGTAGCAAAGATTAGTAAGGATGAAGTGAGAAGGGCATTGAAGAGAATGAAGTGTGGAAAGGCACTCGGTCCTGATGATATACCTGTGGAGGTATGGAAGTGTCTAGGAGAGGTAGCAATAGAATTTCCGACTGGGTTGTTCAACAGGATCTTAGATAGTGAGAAGATGCCTGAGGAATGGAGGAGAAGTGTGCTGGTGCCCATTTTTAAGAACAAGGGAGACGTACAGAGTTGTGGCAACTACAGAGGAATAAAGCTAATGAGCCACACAATGAAGCTATGGGGAAGTGTAGTTGAAGCTAGACTGAGGGCAGAGGTGAACATTTGTGAGCACCAGTATGGTTTCATGCCTCCCCAAAAAGAGAGTACCACAGACGCAGTATTTGCTTTGAAGATGTTGATAGAGAAGTACAGAGAAGGTCAGAAGGAGTTGCATTTTGTCTTTGTAGATCTGGAGAAAGCTTACGATAGGATGCCCAGAGAGGAATTGTGGTTTTGTATGAGGAAGTCTGGAGTAGCAGAGAAGTATGTTCAAGTGGTGCAGGACATGTATGAGGACTGTAAGACAGTGTTGAGGTGTGCTATAGATGTGACGGAGGAGTTCAAAGTGGAGGAGGGACTACATCAGGGATCAACTCTGAGCCCCTTCTTGTTTGCTATGGTAATAGACAGGATGACAGATGAGGTTTGACAGGAATCTCCATGGACTATGATGTTTGCTGATGACATTGTGATCTGTAGTGAGAGCAGGGAACAGGTGGACGAGAACCTAGAGTCGTGGAGGTTTTTGCCCTGGAAAGGAGGGGAATGAAGGTTAGTCGTAGCAAGACGGAGTATCTGTGTGTGAATGGGAGGCACCCATGGGGAAGAATAAGGTTACAGGGAGAAGAGACCTAGAAGGTGGAGAAGTTTAAGTATTTAGGGTCAACAGTCCAGCGCAATGGAGAGTGTGGAAAAGAAGTGATGAAGCGTGTGCAGGCAGGCTGGAACGGGTAGAGAAAAAAAGTGTCAGGTGTGATGTGTGATTGAAGACTTTCAGCTAAAATGAAAGGAAAGGTTTATAAAACTGTGGTGAGACCAGCAATGTGGTTTGGTCTGGAGACACTGCCACTGAGGAAAATACAGGAGGCAGAGCTGGAGGTGGCAGAGATGAAGATGCTGAGGTTCTCTTTAGGAGTGACCAGGATGGATAGAATCAGGAATGAGTACATCAGAGGGACAGCACATGTTAGAGGCTTTGGAGATAAAGTCAAAGAGACCAGACTGAGATGGTTTGGCCATGTCCAGTGGAAAGATCAGTATATTGGCAGAAGGATGCTGAGTTTCCAAATGCCAGGCAGAAGGTCTAGAGGAAGACCAAAGAGGAGGTTTACGAAAAGAAGAAAAGAGCATATGAAGGTAGTTGGTGTGAGAGCAGAGGATGCAGAGGACAGGATTAGATGGAGGCAACTGATTCGCCTTGGCGACCCCTGAAGGGAAAAGCCGAAAGGAAAAGAAGAATCGTTCCACAATGTACCTTTAATGAGCCAAAAAAAGCTCTACCATATTTGTGGGCTCGTCTGGGGATCTGCTTTCCCCCTTCCGTTTGTTTTGTTTTTCCCTGCTGGCCGTAGCAACACTGACATTGGATCTACTCGAACAATGCCATTAGGTTTTGTAGACTAGTGTCCAGTTTCTGCTGCTGATGATGTTTGCATTCTGATCTGATCTGAATCATGTTGGTTGTAGTGTTTAGTGTAATTGATCAGGATTTATGTAGTTTTCCAGTCAGTTTATATGCTCTTGAGGTGAATTTTTTTTTTTATGCTACTGTATGCACTATGCATTCTTATACACAGTTATGTAGTCAAATAAACATTTCCCGTTAAGCACAAGAGTTGGAAATGGAGGAGTAATGGTCGGTGGAATTCAATGTTCTACCTTGGCAATATATTTTGTATTGCATAAGAACAGACTGTCAAACTTTGACGAGACAATGTGGAAACTCGGCATCCAAACCGGAAGTTAATAGTTAATAATATCCATCATTAACTGTATATTATTTATCCTTCTCATCTAAAAATAGATATAGCCTTAATATACAGTATTTTGAAATTTGGATGGATGAATTAAATTTTTTTCATTGTCATTATTTAACTTTTATCCTCCCGCCCACTATTGACCAGCCACCGCTACAGCATGAGTCACATACACTTCTTATCCCCTAACCTTTGCATAGGAATCCTACTGATAATCCCACCATATTACATAAATGACTCTGCATTTGGTTAATGTCAATTTAATGGAATGTAGCAAAATGGAGGCATGCTTTCAGAAGTTGCACAAAATGATGTATAGAATGCTGGCTCTGGTTTTGCAGTCCTTGGATTTTGACAACTGTAGTAATGAATTTAATCCTGGTTAAGTAAAATAAAGAAAACTAACCAGCCGTATCGTAGCAGCACAAGTGTACATGTTATCGAGTTACAGTATACCAGAGAGAACCATGTTGTTTATGTAAAGACTAAGTATTTATATAAAAGCATGACTCACAGAAATAGGTAATATTGTTGTGATACTTCCAAAAGTGCCAGCCAGTTTAAATGGAAATCCAGCTTCTTCAAAAAGTAAAATCTTAACAGATTTACACATTTATTTTATGTACCAGCCAATGTGTGTCTCTTAAAACACAGAAGCCCCAACTAGAATAAATTTACATTTTCTCATGAAGCTTTTAGCAGGACTTTGAGCTTGTGCATTTTGAATCCTAAGAACACACAATAAATGTGAAAAGGAAAGCGAAAGGTAGGGAAGTATGCTGTGAGATGGGAAGATGTGGCTGACTGAATGGGAGATAAACTGACAGCTGTGGCAAGACGGAAGATTCCAATGATGGGAGGAGGAGAATGAGGGTGAAACAACAATGGCACTGCACAACAATTGCCGGGGACGCCTGTTTGAGAGACCTCATTTTGCCATGGGCCAGCACTCAAATTAGGAAGACAATGATGAGCAAGCCTTTCCTCCTTGCAAAACCACACACACATGCACACCCATTGACAGATATGTTCACTCTTGTAAAGGGAATGTTTTGTACTATTATTGTATTTGCAAGGAAAGTCAAATCAGCAGAGATATTAAGATATCAACATGACATGTTGCGTAGTGAATAATTGTACAACTTGCCTGGGATAATGATGTCTGCGGTTGTCAGGGGATTTCATTACTAATCCATTTTACTCCTCTGAAAAGACATTGTTTCCAGCACAATTTCTGTTGAGATGTCAGCTCTTTTTGATCGTTAAAAAAAAGACAGAAAGAAAAAAAGTCTAATTTCCACATACAATAGTGGTCCTGTTCCAAGGGCCAGAGAAAAATACTCATTTGACTTGCAAATTATGGTGGCTCCACGTAATCCTGCAGACAGTTTATGGTCATTTTAGAGTATGGATCGGTCTGACATTTTGCAGTGATCCATCCAATCACGTAAATAACAAAATTAAAATCATCCAATTAAAAATGTCCTATTATACAGCAACCTTTGGCACTGCACACTGACTTTTGGCGCGCTATAAAAAAAGCACGCTCATTTGGCGAGTGAAGCGAAATAAGATGGCACCGACGCCATGTCTTTAACACTGCTCACTGTGATTTGCACCGATCAAACTTTTCCAACCAATGACCGATCTTTTAAAATTACTCTATGTGAGTTAAAATGAACTCTACAACTTTAACTCCCCACTTTTCGCTGTGCAGTAATACGTCAAATCTTCCTCTGCCTCCAGACCTAGTTGTCATCGTCTGCCTCTTGGTGTGTTGTCCCGTCTGCTGTCTCCTTCCTCTGTCCGCTCTCCTCCCGACTTGTGTCCATCCACCTGGCTCTTAAAACTGTTGGTTGGATCCATTGTTCAACCCCCGTCTGCCTCTTGTTGGCTGCAATGATTATTATTATTGGTTTTATCTGATGTTTATTAATGCATACAACAACTGAAGGTGAGATTTCAATTAACTCTTTTACTGCCAAGGACGTTAAATGACGTTTAGTAAAAACCTACGGAGGGCCGCCAAGGACGTTAAAAGACGTGGAAGAAAGCCATGGCCAGCTGTGGTGAAAGTTTCAAGCAGATCTAGTTAGCTTAATGACTATTTTTGGCCCCTAGATGGCAGCGATGACTCTTTTGACAAGATTGGGTAGGCGTCAGTAGAAGACGTGAGGCGGAGCTAGAGGGGACAATGGCTGGGGATGGGAAGCGAAAATGGCAACCGGTTGCAAGCAGCTCACGCTGAGCATTTTTTTTTCAAAAACGAAAAGTATCGACCAGTGCTAAAGAGCACATTGATGAAGACGATGATCATCATCGATAATGATGATGGTGACTCCGAGGTTGGAAGCGTTGATGCGGCAGTAGAAGACGTGAGGCGGAGCTAGATGGCTGAGGAAGCGAACAATGGCGATCGGTTGTAAGCAGCTCATCGACCAATGCTAAAGAGCACAGTGATGACGACGATGATGATGATGGTGGCTCCGAGGTTGACGCCGAAGTTGGAAGCGTTGACGCCTAAGTTGGAAGCGTTGACGCGGCGGCTATGACCACGTCATAAAGCCTCACCAGCTAGCGATGCTAACACCGTAAAACGCGGAGCACAACCAAGCACTACTGCACAGGCGGACGTTCAATCGGACGATGAAGAGTATCCCGAGTCCAATGCATATTCATCGGAGGAGTGGGTACAGTTTGCTACTTGCTATTCCCCGGAAAAAAAGGCCTTCAAGAAAGTGTAACTTCTGCACGCGAAAGGGGCAATCGCAGTGAAACGAATCTGTTGTGCAAATCCTGCTCCGTCTCCTTGCACGCAGGGGAGTGTTACAAAAAGAAAAACTGTATTTGAAACATCCACATAATTGTAAATAGTACCACAGTTGCACACATTTGTAAATAGTTTGCGAAATTGTTTTGTCAAATTGTTACACTGTTGAATGGAAATAAACATATTTTGCAATCTAAAAACACTTTTTCATTGTTGGTGGTAGTGTTTTATAGAAGTAAAGCACTATTTAGGTGTTTGTGGCATCATTCATGGACAAAAAGAAGTGTACAATTCACTAGAGTGCATGAAATAACATCGTTTCACAAAAAGCTTGTTTTCTCCGTTTTTTTTGTTTCAAAACAGAGCATTTCGGTGAAACTAACCATTTTCTATTGTTGATTACTGAAAAACGGAATAAGGTAGAAACAAACTTTTTTTTCTGATGAAAGATGAGAGTTCAATCTTTCATTTGGTAGTATGTGTGTTTCCATAGTCCAAACACAACATTTTCTGTGGACCTTGAAAGATCAGTCAAAATGCTTAAATCGGCTGGCACTGGCGGCATCCCTTTTCTGAAAACGTCTGGCAGTCAAAGAGTTAAATGAGTATTGTCAACAAACTGAAAAAAAAGAAGCTGCACATCTGCAAATTATACTATTTCATAACTAATATTTATTTATACATACATCCATATTGGAGCTGAATGAAAATAATTGGTCTGTGCAAATATCGAATAATGTTTACATTTGAATGAAATCGTCAATGATAAGATCATTCATTTATTTTTTATTGCTTATTCATTGGTTCAGGGTCAAATAGTGTTGTGAGCCTATTTGGCCAAAAGTGGTGTACATATGAAAATCTAAATCTTATGCCAGCCATATTAAAGTTTTGATGCTATGGGACTCAATTCGGCAGTGAAGCTCTTTGCTTTCACTCCTGCACCTCTGAGACAGAAGACAAGTTTGTGTTGCCTTTTTTCTTTTTTTAAAACTGAAAATAGCCCAATTAAATTTGACAACTGCTGAGAAACTGACATGTTTCTCAAAGAGTACATTTTACCTCACTAAGCTTAGGCGGTTCGATAAAGCAATCAATTTTCACTTTTCACCTCAATTCCTGCTAGTAGTGTAAGTGGATGCGGAGCCTTGAAATCTTTTAATTGAGCATAAAATGCTTTGGTTAAAAGTAATTAGATGCAGTAGTAAAATGGAAGAGAAACTTTCATTGAGTAACTGTTCTTATAAAAGACTTTTTAAAAAGTGTGGCATTCACCAAGTTTCTTCCTGTGAATTCTTGGGAAGATTGGGTCTCATTATGAAATAAAGCAGGACTTCTAGATGCAGACTCAAATGGCAAAACCGATAGAATGGATCTGGGAACTTTGGTGCGCTCGTGAGGCAATTTGCTTTGTTTGTAGAGCACTTTTAAAAGGTTCTCAAATAGCATTTACTGGTTAAAACAGACTAAAAAGAATACTATGCATATATATATACACATACATACATATATATACACATACATACATACACACACACACATATATATATATATATATATATATATATATATATATATATATATATAAGCATATATGTATATATATATATATATTTATCCTTTATAAAATATAATATTCAATAGTTTATTTTTGTAAGTCTTGTACTTTATTTCAGCTTCCATAATTCTCAATTTAATAAATCTTTTGTCTTTTTTTTTTTGTTTTTACATGCATCCCCTTCGTCATCCATGCCTTATTTAAAACCTTTATACTTTCTTGTGACTTTTATTAATGGACAATGTTTATTGTATAAAGAGATAATGGTGGATTTTCCCTATTTGTTGCAAACAATTCATAGCCTTCCAGTCCCATGTACTGTAACTAATTTAATCAATCAATCAATTCTTTATTGCAGACACAAATAGGGTCCATAAACATGAAAGATATAGGGACAAAAGGGACAAGAAAATTAAAACAATCAGATCATTTTGTTAAAAATATTTCCATCCAATGTTTCCTCAAAGCAGTGTACCTACAATTGCACAATTGAGGATTTGTCAAAGTCCGTAAAATTCTCATCCAGCCGCTGCATAAATTTGAATACCAAATGGCTTTGCAGTGTCTCACAGGTAGGAATATGAGCATTGACAAATAACTGACTTGCACTGTACCATCTAGGCACCCTCAGCAGTAGACAGTGCACCACTTCCTGTGGTTGTCTACAAAATAAAAGCCTCTTTTTTGCACAGGGAGTAAGAGCGCAATAAAACAAATACGTAACAAGGACATTGTCCCATTTTACATACATTAATTGATTTGCATACCAAAAAGCAAGAAAGTATCGAGGCACGTTGGCGCAGCACGTCTGCGACACGGGCTCCGTGGAAAAGCTGCAGTTCTTCCAACTTTTCCTTATTTAACTTTTAATTTTTTACTTTTTTAAATTATGAGACACTTGCAGAGATTTCAATCTGTCCGCGACTCCTACGCGAGTTACAGCACACGTCGGGGGTGAACGGAGCCTAATCGAACAATCTAACAAGATCAAAGGAACGACATGGCTTTGGCTTTGTTGTCATACGTCAGAGACACGCTCTGGGCCCTCCGTTCAACAGGCGACACACCACCCCCCGACCTGCCGGAGGAGATTCGGCGAGCAGACCGGGGTATACGCCGCCGGAGAAGAGGACAACGAGGTGGAGCACGCCAAAGGCTCCGGAGGAGAGGATGCAGACCAGCCCTGCCGTCCTTGCTGCTCGGCAACGTGAGGTCCTTAAAGAGCAAGCTGGATGAGCTGAGGAGCCTCACCTCAGCCTGCCGCGAGCACTGTGACGCCTGCGCCATGGTGTTCACGGAGACATGGCTCCACAGCGACATCCCAGACTCTTTGTGTGAGATCGAGGGATTCTCACTCATTCGCGCCGACAGGACTGAGGCGTCGGGAAAAAGCAGAGGTGGGGGCGTCTGCATTTACATTAACGACAACTGGTGTCGGAATTACGCGGTGCGGCAGATCACCTGCACCCCCGACGTGGAGCTTCTCTGCCTAAGTCTGAGGCCGGGCTACCTGCCGAGGGAGTTTGGAAACATTTTCCTCTGCGCTGTGTACGTTCCGCCCAGCGGGACCGCCGCCAGCGCCGCCGCCTTCATCTGCGACTGCGTTCAACAACAACTGCGACGGTGCACGGAGGCCCCGGTTTTCATCTTGGGGGACCTCAACCACTGCAAATTGGAGCTGTCTCTCCCCGGTTTTCATCAGTATGTAAAATGTGGAACAAGGGGAGACAGAGTCCTGGACAAATGCTTTGGGAACGTGAAGAACGCATATGTGAGTAGAGCCCGCCTCCCCCTCTCCAACTCTGACCACAACACAATTCACCTCATCCCCACCTACAAAACAGCTCTCAAACGCAGCAAACCACAAAGAAAGACTGTTAAAATCTGGTCTCATGACAGCATTGAGACCCTTAAAGGATGTTTCCTATGCACAGAGTGGAATACCTTTGAGGGCTGGATATGGATACTGCTGCTGTGACTGTAACTGACTATATTAAATTCTGTGTGGACAACATCATACCACCAAAGGAAATAACTGTTTACCCCAACAACAAAACGTACATTACTAAGGAGGTTAAAGACTGTATTAACTGCAAAAAAAGGGCATTTAAGAACCAGGACAGAGCCCAGCTCAAACTGGTTCAAAAAGAACTCAAACACATGCTTAAAGAAGCAAAAAGGAAGCACAAAGAGACTATAGAAAAACACTTTGCTGCTAACAACTCTAAGAAAATGTGGGACACCATGAGGAGGATCACCAACTTGACTCCTGCTCAAAAAGGTCTCAGCACTCTAAATGACCTCCAGAAGGCAAGGGAGCTGAATAACTTTTATTTAAGATTTGAAACCCAGGACTTCTCCTCTGAATGTGGGGAGGTCCTGAGGTCCATTTCAGTGAATGAGCAGGACTCAAGGCTGGTCATTCATCCCCATGATGTCCAATCTGCTTTTAGGTCTGTCTGCACAAAGAAGGCCTCAGGACCAGATGGGATATCTGCCCTTCTGCTAAAATCCTGTGCAGAGGAGCTCACAGCGGCATGGCAGCCCATCTTCCAGAGATCTGTGGACTCACACTCCATTCCCAGTTTCTGGAAAAAATCAGTAATCACCCCGGTTCCTAAAAAACAATGTCCTGTGGTCAATAATGACTTCAGGCCTGTGGCTCTAACTTCCATTGTTATGAAGTGTTTCGAGGGGCTGATGGTGACTCGGCTCAGGGGGGAGGTGGATGCACACTTAGACTCCCTTTAGTTTGCCTACAAGCGGGGTCGCGGCACTGACGATGCTATCAACAGCATCACACATCTGGTCAGCAAACATCTGGACGTCCCTAAAGCTTATACACGTGTGTTGTTCGTTGACTTTAGCTCAGCGTTCAACACAATGCAGCCGCACCTGCTTTTGGGTAAACTGAAGGAGATGAATGTGAACCCGTACATCTCGAGGTGGTATCACTCCTTCCTGACACAGCGCACACAGCAAGTCAGGGTCAACAGCTCCCTCTCGGAACCCAGATTGATAAGCACAGGCGCCCCACAGGGCTGCGTCAGCTCCCCGGTCCTCTTCATATTGTACACAAATGATTGTGTGACATCACACCCTGAGAACTTTATCATTAAGTTCTCTGATGACACAGCTATCGTCAGCTTGATGCAGGCCGGCGGTAGCCCACTGGACTATTTCTCAGAAATAGAGAAATTTGTCCAGTGGTGTGACCGGAATCATCTTGTGCTCAATGTGGGGAAGACAGAGGAGGTGATATTTGATCCAAAAACTGTTGGTGACCACAGGCCAGTCGTCATTAAAGGCAATCACATCAGGTGGGTTCATACAGGTATCTGGGGGTCCACATTGACAACACACTCAGCTGGAGGGTACAGGTTGGAAGTCTCTGCTCCAAACTCCAACAGCGTCTCTATTTCCTTCGCAGACTTCGGGTCTATGGAGTGGAGCAGAGGACCATGCTGTTGTTCTACCGGGCTGCATTGGAAAGTATCATCAGATACGGCATTGCGGCCTGGTACGGCAACCTGACTGTGCAGTCAAGGTCACAGATTGCCGGTCTGGTGCGGACTGCCATGAAGATCATGGGGGTCGGGAATCATCCTTCCCTACAGATGGTTTTTGAGCAGTCCGTCACCAGACTGGCACAGAAAATTGTTACTGACCCGACTCACATTCTGCATCATGACTTCCAGCTACTGCCTTCCGGCAGGAGATTCAGGGCCCCCAGAACCAGGCTGAACCGCTACAAGAACTCATTCCTGCCGACATCCATCAAATTACTTAATAACCGACATTAACTAAGTGGTGCAATATATATATATAGGAGTATGTGTGTATTATTTGTTTTAATTATCTCTCTCTATTCCATTGTTTTTCTCACTGTAAACTACTGCTATACTTCTTATTTAATTTTGATTTTATCTCTTTCTATTCTGTTGTTTTTCCTTACTGTAAACTGCAGCTGGACGGAGTCCAGGAAAAAGTTCCCCACGGGAAAATAAAAGTATATCGTATCGTATCGTAATTAATTTCATAAATAGCTTTCAATGATTTACTCTACGCTTCAATAAAACACAGAAAAACTGAAGTACTCAAACTGAGATATTTTCCTACAATTTCTTTTAGAACATAAATGCACATGTCTGTGCCATGCGCTTTCTTAAAGCCAAACTGATTATCACTTGTTAACACAAACATTTTCAGTCTAGTGCACAAAATAATCTCAAACACTTTTGAGAGAACGCTAGCAAGAGCAATTGGGCTATAGTTTTGCAAACTGTTTAGTTTAGCTACCTTGTCTTTAATGACAGGAACTAAAACAATAGAGATCATACAATCAGGTAAAACACCATGGGTCATAAACCCAGTAAAGTACATAGATAACAGAGGACATAATCTATATTTTGAATATTTAAAATGTTCTGCTGTTATTGTGTCTAGTCCACAAGCTTTATTATTTCCAAGCTTCAGAATGGCTTCATATACTTAACTAGTACGGACTACCAAACCCTCAGTCATATCAACATTATCAACATTGTCACTTTTGATAGAATTGAATAAATCAGCGTATAATGTTTGTGCCATAATTCTATAACATTTTCCGAGCCACACACACCTTCTATATTAGATGGCAGTGGGGTTTTCACATTGTTCATAACTTTAACCTCTTTCTAAAATTCATAATTATCATTATTCTGAAGTCTCCTGGCAAGTGAATCAGCTCTCATTGTATTTTCATTTCTTTTAACATAGCAAAGGGAATTTTAAAATTTGGAATTAGTTCTTTTAAGTCCAAATATGTACCCCTGTCTCGGCTTCCCTGCTTCATGCCAGAGTTTAGAAGCTTCTCTTGCTTTAGCATGTTGTTCAGTGACAAAACCATTCCATCCAGGTTTAACATAATGACTTTTGGAATTCCGCTTCTGAAAACACCTATTGCTGTCTTTAAGGACTTGTATGATGTTCTCATACAGTGTACAGAGTTTACTATAATGTTGCTCCTTCTTACAGTTAGAATCAGTACATATGACTATGCCTCTCTGGGTAGCTGAACCATCTTCAGCAACACATCTGTCGTATTAGATAAATTATTCATATCATTTTCAGTAAGTTTAGACCAGTCACGCCTGGCTGTATACCTATCAGACGTTCTTTCTACAAGCACTGGTATATTGTCAACATTTACAGAAATACTCAATGATATGTGATCAGACACAGCATGTTCATACAAAATGCCAATACTACCCAAAGAAGCATGGGCATCTGTTGTGCAAACGCAGTGATCCAGCCATGAGGTGGAATGCCAAGCTTCACTAATAAAGGTAAAGCTGCTATTTGGGAGGAGCACTTTACTTGATAAAATTATATTGTTGTCAGTTACAAAACTGCTTTAAGTAATTTCCAAAAGCAGAAGAATTGTCTGATAAGTCAGGATTGAAATCTCCAATCATGTAGACACAAGTTGTGCCATTATCTATAATAAAGGATTTAATAAATGCTAGTTTACTAAATCATCTTCTAATTGATATAACTCATAAGGCATGTAAGCATTTAGGATTGTACACTTCTTATCATTAGACTGAATTTCCAACCCAATAGCCCAATCAACATTTAGTCTTAGAACTTTGACTGCTGAATAATATTTCACATTCCACAGAATGGCAACACCACCTGGGATTCTTCCACGAACAATCCTTGTGTTGAGATCGGTGGTAGATTCACCAGCACTGTGAAAGTCATTGTGCAAAGAGTTCAGTTTATCCAGGTCGTGTTTTGCGAGCCAAGTCTCTTGTAGGCATAAAATATTGCAGTCATCCAGGAGAGTAGTGACCACATGGCGACTTGCTTTATCAACATTACTGTGGCCAATGCGCAGGCCACACGCATTATATGATATAATGCGAATATTAGTTTCCGATGTCCGCTCATTTTATCTGCAGAGGCACTATTGGCGGTGTGACGCAGTCGTAGCAGTAGCATGTTCTTTCCCCCTACGCGGTTCATAATAACGTCTTACAATTACGCCAGCTGGCCAAAGCCCGGGCACGTACATGTCTGCAACCTTGTCTTCACTGCACGTCTGTTTGAAGCAGCACCATTTCCAACAATACCAGGAGTTTTGCGCTTGAAACTGCTGGCTTTATCCAAACAAGGCTTCAGTATGCTAGCCGTCCTGGCCGCTGCGGTAACCTTTGATCTTACATTACACACCACAACACTCCAGTCCGAAGACGGCGTTTGCGGCACGGACTCAGACACACAAAGCTGTGGGACCACATGTTGCTCAGCCCCTCTCTCAGCAGCTCCCCCGATGTTCACTGGCGTACCTCCAGAAGGCTCCAGCAGGGTCATGTAGCTTCTCCAGCGCAGATAAACGGTTATGCATAGCAGCCGAAACAGCACGCAGATCTTCACAAATGCACGTTTGCTTCTCAACTGACACTCAACCAGCCGATGTCGTTGTTTAATTGCTCTATTTGAGTCAGTAATGCTGCAGCATTGCTCTCCGGCCGGTGGCTCCTACGGGGCCTGGGGGATGTGGCTTGGCGCTGCCGTGGCCTGGGGGGCCCTGGGGGGTTGTGCTTGCTCTGTCCTGGCTGGGGTCGACGGCTCTCCTCTTTGGTGGAGGTTTTCATGCATGCCGGATCCACCACACCAGCATCTATCGAAATTCAAACACAATCTGCTTCTTCCTCTTGTAGCGATAATTGATGTTGTCTTTTGGACAAATTAGTAATTTGATCAGCGCTTGAGGAAGTCGCAATTCCCTCAATCGCCTCACACAGGGCACCATTCTGTAACGATAACATGTTTTGCTTGGAAGAACTTGACTTGCCAGCCTGACCAAATTTAATTATTAGTTATTAATTCTTCAAATAATTTGGAGTTTAAAAGGTCTTGGAGTTGAGTCGAGTCAAAGAGGGAGGGGTCGGTCCTCTCTTCTTGAACACGCCCCACAACTTTAAAACAGCCAGCGCGAGCTTTGTTCCCTCTCTCGTCTTCCGCCGCTGTTCCTGATTATTTACCACCTTTTCCCCTCTGTCTGCCCCCAAACTGACAAAAGGACTTCTCGGTGCCGTGCCACGTTCTCAGCCACGCGGCACCTTTGTTCCCTGAACGGCCAAGTGTCTTGGACTTGCCGATCGCACCGCAGCCGCCGTGCACCAAATCCCGGCGCGCACCCTCTCTGTCAGACAGACACATCCTGATGTTATTTCATTTTTCATATTTTTCTTCTTTTTGTGTCCGTCCCACCTCGGCCACATAGTTGCCGACGAACTTTTCCGTGACCCCGTGTGTCACCCAGCCACCACAGTTAAACGAACATGCGCAATTCCTGTGCGTTAACCAGCACCTGCTCCTTGTGTGTCCTCGCAGCGAGAACTCATTCAATGGCTGGTCGGCAACAGATCAGACACACACACAGCGGCTCTCGGCCTCAGAAGCGGGTTTTGGTTTTGGATCTTCTCGCGCGCCGAGAGGACAACTCCGGCTGAAGCCCCGACCGCACCTTTTTATAATTTTTATTTTTGCCTTTTAGCAGGTTTTTTTTCCTTCCTTTAACCGATCTTCCCTCTGTCCGCTCGATCCAACTCACTCCAGTAAGTTGCACGTCTCATAGCCAATTTGACGTATCGCTGGTGCAACTTCCATTTCAAACATCTCACAGATTTGGCAAGTCAAACCTTTCCTTTCTACCTCGTTAAATTGTTCCTTTCTTATTTCTATTAGTTTTACTTTTATCCCTTTTTTCCCCACCGTATGATAGTTAGGTAGGCAGTATTTTGATTCTGTATGTGTAACCGTAGTGAATAAATGCCAGTTTTTTTTTTTACTAGTTCAGTCTCAATCGTGCTTGTGTCCAAGTGGATTAGTAATTCTTTTAAGTAATACAAAGAACCACAAACTTTGAATGTGGCGACTTTAGATTATGAATAAATAAACGAGAATTTGGATTTTATTCGTTGTGTTTCTCCAAACTGAAAGTAAACAGAACGTGGTGCCCCTATAGGCAATTGGGGGAATTACGACTTCCTCAAGCGTTGATCAAATTACTAATTCGTCCAAAAGACAACATAAATTATCGCGACACTGAAGACATTTAACATTTTCTATGCATATTTTTACTGTTTATGAATTTACTTATAGTATATAGATGCCATATAACTGTGATAATGTTTGTGTGAAATATATTGGACATATTAACTGTATTGTAATGAATAACACTTTTCACTCCCTTCCAGCTGGTGAGATAGGAATGTACAGGGAGTCATGGTCTCAAGTTCTCATGGAAGATAACACTGTGGGTCTGAGGGAGTCTAGGTCGCATGGCATTACCTGTCTAATCATATATTTCCGGCTTTGGACGGAACTGGAGTAAACATGTCAGTAAATCATTTGTCTGTCTATTATAATTACTAACCCTTTGTCCAGCCTCAGAGGAGGAGTATGCTTTTTTCATCTATAAAACGACTGTGTGTTTTCATATTGACACACTCGAGGCTTAACATCACTTTGGAATGTAAGCATTTACTCTTGTGTCTTTTAAGAGCTCTTAAAATAAATTCTTTATAAAGAAGGCTTCTTCATCAGATCTCATTTTTCAATTATTTTTGAACACGCAAAGATTACACTTAATATAGTAATCAAATAATACCTTCAAATGGTGACCTCCGACGGCGACAAATTGAGACGTTGTTGCAACAGCTGTGATGATCTTGGAACAACTGAATTTCTAAATGCGCAAATATTAACAAATTAACAACATTAAAGGTGAGTGGACAAATTATCCACGTAGAGAAATTCTGCTTGTTTGGGATTACTCAGAGCTGCATTACGTCTGTGCTAAATTGTATTTGAGATCTGTGAAGTTAGGGGGGTTTTAAAGTCGTATTTTTTTACAGAGGGACGCGAAAGTCCTCGATTTTGAAAATTACTACGACATTGAACCATGCATGGGAAGCCCGTGGTATACGGAAGTGATGTCAAGTAGAAGCGCTCCGCCGTTCGGAAACGGCATATGAGATTTGTTCCGCGGTGGAATAGGCTGTGTGGATAAGCCGCCCGTGTAATATCATTTACACGTTTACACGGTGTGTGTGCTGGAAGTGTATTAGCCGCTCGTATTGATATAATTCTACGATGTGTGTGCTGGAAGTGTATTAGCCGCTCGTATTGATATAATTCTACGATGTGTGTGCTGTGACTAATTATTAGACCGTGGGACATAATTCCTCGGTGTGTGTCTGTTGTGTTGATTTAAAGCCGCCCGTATTGGTCACACGGAGCGAGAGCTTTTAAACGCCCGTATATCGCTACGGTGTGTGGTGTGATATTGCCCGTCCGTATATTTTTACGGTTCGGTGCTGTGTGAAAAGCCGCCCGCGAAGATCCGGATAAGTATTTTATTAAGTCGTGCAAAAAAAAAAGATATTTGATTTCTTTTTCGTTTTTTATTTTTATTTTTCTAAAAATATATATATATAATAATAATTTTTTGGGGGGATTAATGAGAATAGTTTTGATCTGTTGTATTGTAGTATCATAAGTGAGACGTCACTGACTTAATAAATATTATAACGACTAAATTACTACATATAATGGACGACATTTTTGACCGAGACTCCGGATGGTTTGATTTGCATAAACTTCCGGTCCATACTCAAAGCTTGTCGCTAAGCGAACAAGTCACGGCCGCAACACTCGTCATGGCTGAAGCGCTGCCACCACGGCGACGGCGGAAGATGAAAAATCTTTTAAATGAATGGATGTGGACTAATTGTGATAAAGGTTGGTTCCCACCGTTAAAATCGGAGACATGTCTGATTGCATTAATGAAGTCTGTAGAGCTTGCTTGTGTAAAACAGCGCCAGATGCTGATTGACTCCGTGAAAAACACATCTATATTTTCTTCAAATGGAAAAAGTGAGACGACAATGTAAGGTCGTGGACCAAATGTTGGTTAACGCTAGAATGCTTGCTTTGGGCAGCTCTGTGAAAGTTGCTCGTAAAGCTGTGTTGAGCGAGTCCGCTAGCCACGGCTCGGCTAACGACAACGTGTTCGATGACCGCATGGCGAATGCTAGGCTAAAATCTCCGCCAGCTTAAAATTGTTAGAAATGAGACATGACCCGGAAAATAGATTAAATAAGGCATAAGTTTTCGGATTGGAATTGGCTCGGCATGCGGAGATTCCACAGTCTATTCGTTCTAGATGGCGTACTAATCTGGAGCATGTGTGACTTGTGTGATTAGGAGGGAATGTTTTTGTTATAAAATGACTTGGGTCAATTGTGTGATTATAATGGGGATTTTTCTAGTTGGTATGTGTGTGCGTATGTGCCCCAAAAGTTTGAAAAAGTTGAGAGAATTGTTGAGTAATTGAATGAGACCTAGATAAGGAAAGTGGGGGCTATCCGGGTGGTTTGGAAGTTAACGGAATCTGTAATTGTGAATAAGAAATGTGTGGATGGATATTTCATTTGTTTTTCTTTAAAATCTTTAACTGTATGTTAGGTGTTGTTTTTGAGTAGAAAAGACTGGTGTGATAATGGCGTTTGTTTTTCGTATAGGAATGTAGGAAAAAATAGGTTTTGTATGTGATCTTCCCTCCCCCTTTTTCTGCTCCTTCCCTGTGTCTTGGAAGAGAGGGGCGGGGGATTTGTGTGGAAAATAGGAATCAGAGGGCAATGTGTCCTGTAATGGGAGTTTTTCCTCTTTTCTAGGTAAGAGAAGAATGCGGAAAGATAAAGAGGTCTAGATGATAACTACAGGCCACTATCCATATAATTATTATTTTTTTTTTAAATCAGGTCTGTGTTTTTTATGGTTGAATGAGTAATAAAACCAAATATTAATATAGTTGAATGGGTAATAAAACCAAATTTTAATTTAAAAAAAAGAAAGAAAAAAAGACTTTTGATTTTTGATTTTTTCCCCTTACATCTCTCATGACTCATTCGTAGGTGTGAAAATGATTTAACCTTTGTTCTGTCTCTGAGTCCCTTTCCAGAATTTGAAGTCGGACATTTTGTGTGTCAGTCCTGACACTTGAGAACTTCCCATGAGGGCGCCGACTGGGAGTTGTCACATTTTAAGCTTAAATTTGAGGTAACATGTAATGAAGAAGAAGTCTATGGTAGACATATGCGTAAATATAGTAATACTACTTGCTATGGTGTAGTGAACATATTTAAATAAAACTACAAAATACATATTTTTTGAGAAAATTATTATTTTTAATTATAACAAGCATATAAATCTCTTGCTGTGATCTCATCTCCCTCTGTCTGTTCCGAGTGTATAAGTGTTTCAGGCAGGTTCAATCTTTGACGAGAGGTGTTGTTCTTGGGTGTCTCCAACGTGCTGGAATAACCTGGCTGTTGGTGCACAGAGTGAACGGCGAACTGAACAATGGTCACTTTCGGGGGGGGGAAGTGATCACACGGACTGCGAAAAGGATGGTATACTGCAAATCCGCTCGCCATGAGACTGTTCAATGACTCTTATGAATTATCTGAGCAAAATGTCCATCAACTCTTTGAGCAGACATCTCAAACTCTCATCACAGCCGTCCTGATGAAACTGTCAGGGGTCTCCAGTGACAGCTAAGGCCTGTTTTGAACTTTGCCCTGCATAAACTGCTATCAACAAGGACAGGAAGGAATATGAACTCCAGTTGTGGACTCAAAGTTCGAGTCATCTGAGATCGGCCTTTGAGTCATATTTTGGTCTGTTTGAGTACAGTTTGCACTCTGTACTGTGTCGGAAAAGGAGATGTGATCTATAGCAACGCAGTTTCGGAAATTGAGAACGGCTTATGTGAATTAGGGTAGCATAAAATTTATTCTAATCTTTAATACTATATTTTCCGTTGTTTGATGCTCGTTGAATTTGGTCTTCTAATTTTTTGCCCATTTTCCTTTTAAATTTTAGCTTCTGGATTGGACTCAGATGTGGAACACTTATGGCAAAATTGCTGGTTAAAATTTTTTAATTTTTGATTAAGATCGCAGCACTGATTTTAATTGGGTCATGATCTGCAAAGTTGCCTACTGTGTTTTATAAGCCCCGCTACTCTGTAGAAGACGGGAGGGTAATTAGCATTTTAAGATTACTCTTTGGTTTATTTGAAGTAGATATTCTGATCTTTTATCTTATTTTATAGTTCGTTTGTTTTTTCCTCACCCTGTGTTGCCTGGACAGAATTCAAATTTGCGCCTCCAAGGGTTTTGTTTTTAGGAATTGTTGTTGCAAGACTAAGCAGGATCTGCTCCTGTAGTCTTGGTGTTGGCCAAATTGCCCCAATTTGGTTTTTATTATCAACAGGACACAAGGTGTCAGTTTTTTCCCTTTTTGAAGCAGCAATTTGTAAGCGGCTGCAGTTTTCACATTCAGGTCTGAAATGATCAAAATTGATCTTTATCAGATGAGGGAGTCAGTTACTGGTCTGTCTGTGTGTGTCACGAAGGAAGGTATGCACACAAACAGTTCATGTTGAATTAAATAAATGTAGGACTATAGGTTAGTCTGAATGAGGTGATACTTCTATAGTATGTGAGTGAATTAATTCACAGATGGAGAATTGAGGTGTTCGGATTTTGACCATGGGAGGAAAAGTAAGTGCTGGCGAAGACAACTCATGGTGAAAATAAGGTAAGTATATTCAATTTCAGAAACAATTGAAAAGTATAATTTCTAGAGCCCATGGAATTTGCCATTTAGGTGTGGAAGGAACATTGGGACACCTGGTGGACATTATTTTATGAGACAAGTTGTAAAAATGAACTGCAGGACTGCAGTGTTTATTAAAGGTATGAATTTATATATAAATCTCTTCTCAGACTGTTTATGGCCCGGCCGGACATGAGCAGTTTTGGGTTAAGATGATGTTGTTTTTAAATGATTTACACTGCTATAATAAAAACCAGCGTAAAAAATACAGAAATTTGATGTATGATAAAAAGTACATTTATGCTAAATCTACAACAGTAAATATCATGGTAAAATATTTGATTAATCATTATCTACTATTATAAGGGCTTCTTAGGAATATTGGATTAGACAAAACCCATTTGAAAAAACAAAAACTTCATAAGATATAAAAAGGCTGGACTCCTTTTGAGGGTCATAAAAACAGGCCGTTTCCCGCCTCCAATGTTCCGCTGGGGGAGTCACACGTTTAGAGGCCCCCAGTAATTAAGGAGATAGTGTCTACATTCTCTAAGCTAAACAGATGTTCCTTCAAAAATAAATGATTGTGAATATGTGTGGTTGAAAGTAACTAAACGTAAATGGTCTTGTCCTCGTTGGTTAGGTCCATTTAAGGTCAAGGAGCGTACATCCTGTGCGGTGCGCTTGTATCGAAAAGGGGATACTTGGTATCATCTCTCATCTACAAGGCCGGCTGTTTCTGGTTCAACGCTGCCACCAAGGGCAACCATCTGATGATCTACGCCCACACCAGTTGGAGCCATCTGACGGATCCAAAACACGCCGTTTCCAGTGTCTACCTGACAAGCTGTCCAAGGGGGGGAAGCTGCACACGGAGGAGGTCCTGGAAGGAGATTCATTGTAGTGCCTTTTCCATGGGCAAAGCTGACCAAGTGTCAATCTGCTGTTTGAAAGGGGGAAATCACTCAATGGTGATTTGAGTCACATGCCCCTTTTCATCAATCCACAAGGATAGAGTCACACTGGGAATGAAGTCCCGTGACCTTTCCTGCGATCTCTGGCAGTGAGCCAGGGTTCGAAAAAAGGCTGACAACGCCTTTTAAAAAAAAATAAAATAAATCAACCAACGACTGATAAACATCCTTCTCCTTCGACAAAAGAACTTCTTCTCAAGATGGCTTCGATGAAGAACTCTGCTACTAATTGCTGCATTGTGACGGTTTTTCTCTTGTTAATTGTTGTGCCATTTTGGTTTTTCATGAAACCCCTTGACGTGAGTTTGAATACAACACACCGTGATAAAAGAAATGTTGTTTCTCTTAAAATCCCGTGGATAATGACTTGGGCGTATAATAACTCAATTGTCCTGACCGTTGCTCCTAACACAAACACATCTGTCAAACTCCCCATTAAATCTTTGAAGGGATTTAGTAGTGGGGGGCCGACGAAGGGGGGCCTTTGGCTCAAGTACTGGTGGTATTTGACAGGTAGTGTTTTACGACTGGACTGGAGCACCTTCATTACCACCCAAAGTGGCCGATACTGGCCGTCAGGTTCCAGTGGGGAGGCAGTTTTCTTTAGCAAGAGAGTAACATTGAGAAGAATGGGACATCAATTCGAATTAACTTTTGTTCTTCCTGAAGGTAATATCCGGCCACCTAATGTAACCATAAATAACACCTTTTGTTATGGCCTAATGCTGTGGGCATGGTTCTCTGGAACTGATCCCTATTTTCCAATTTTAATTTGCATTGATAAAACTATGAGTAAGACAGAACAACCTAAAATGACTAAATACACAATGGAGTCTGGGGTGGAAGCTTTTAGTTTCCAAATTGATGGAGTAAGTGAATGGTTTCGGGTAACAACGGGCCTGTCTGGTGGCAGTAATAATTGGCTACTGTTAGCAAATGCAGCAGCACAGGCCTCTGGAGAAGATTGCGTCGTATGTGTGGGCCCAAGACCTTTATTGAGGGTAATTCCTGCTAAAATAGAGGATAAATGTGTAATGGAACTGATGAATAAAACTGTCCCCAATGATAAATGCTCTAAATGGGATAAAGTTTATCCACTGGTTAATTGGCAAATTACGAAACCTATTTTTTCAAATAAAGTGGCGGATGGTGATTTTTCATGTATTTAAATGTCAGGTACTGGGAAACAATTGGGGAAACTGAACCACACCACTCACTGCATTTCGGCAACAGATCTGGGTCGTAAATTCCAGCCTCAATCCAGAGCTGACATCTGGTGGTGGTGTGGCGATAGCCGAATATTTGATAAATTACCTCTGAATATGAAGGGATATTGTGCTCTCATCACCCTCCTTCTGCCAGTAGATATTTTCCCTACATCGGTTGATAACCTTCTGCAAATTGTTAATACTTGGCAACCGAATTTTTCTCATTCTTTTCAGAGGGCCAAAAGATCCACTTGGCAGGATCAAAATGTTCCCACATACATAGATGCGATTGGAGTGCCATGCGGGGTCCCAGATGAGTATAAGATTGCGGACCAGGTGGCTTCAAGTTTTGAATCTTTGATTTGCTGGTGGTGTACCATTAACAAAAATGTAGATAGGATTAATTATGTACATTACAATGTTCAAAGACTAGGAAATTGGACCCAATCAGGTTTCGAAGCAGTACACGGCCAGTTGTCAGCTACATCTTTAATGGCTTTTCAGAATTGTATAGCCCTTGATATGTTACTTGCAGAAAGGGGTGGTGTTTGTTCAATGTTCGGAGAACAATGTTGTACTTTTATTCCTAATAACACTGCACCGGATGGAAGTTTAACCAATGCCATTGAGGGACTCCGAACACTTAATAAAAAAAATGAAAGAGCAGTCCGGTATCGATACGTCAATTTGGGATAACTGGATGGATGCTTTTGGAAGATATAAAAATTTGGTTTCATCAATTTTAATTTCAGTATCCGTATTTGCAGCTTTTTTGACAACTTGCGGTTGTTGCTGTATTCCTTGTTTGAGATCGTTGTGCACGCGGCTTATTGCCACAGCCATTGAAAAGCAAGATGTACAAAACAAGTCGTCTTATATGATGGTAGAATCTGTAACTTCTAAAGCTATGACCACGGTGGCGACATCAGATGAAGATCCGGCTGGAATTTTTCTCTAGACTATTTCTAAGGGATTTAATGTCTTATTTTGAACAAATATATTTGTTCATTGAGGGACTGAAGACATTTAACATTTTCTATGCATATTTTTACTGTTTATGAATTTACTTATAGTATATAGATGCCATATAACTGTGATAATGTTTGTGTGAAATATATTGGACATATTAACTGTATTGTAATGAATAACACTTTTCACTCCCTTCCAGCTGGTGAGATAGGAATGTACATGGGAGTCATGTTCTCAAGTTCTCATGGAAGATAACACTGTGGGTCTGAGGGAGTTTAGGTCGCATGGCATTACCTGTCTAATCATATATTTCCGGCTTTGGACGGAACTGGAGTAAACATGTCAGTAAATCATTTGTCTGTCTATTATAATTACTAACCCTTTGTCCAGCCTCAGAGGAGGAGTATGCTTTTTTCATCTATAAAACGACTGTGTGTTTTCATATTGACACACTCGAGGCTTAACATCACTTTGGAATGTAAGCATTTACTCTTGTGTCTTTTAAGAGCTCTTAAAATAAATTCTTTATAAAGAAGGCTTCTTCATCAGATCTCATTTTTCAATTATTTTTGAACACGCAAAGATTACACTTAATATAGTAATCAAATAATACCTTCAACACTCTGGTCATTGAATAGGTGCAAGCTGATGTCTGTGGATCTCACTCTGTGTCATCTATCCTTCCTTCTTTTCCTCAGTCTCTCCTTTGGACTCTTGAGGTCTCCTTAATTTGTTAGAATTTAGATGTTTCTGGGGTTGGTGAAAGACTCTGGTTGGTAACCCGGTGGGTAGTAGGTGATGTTTGGTCGGTGCTGGATTTCACTTTCCTTTCTTTTCTTTAATCATTCCTCGGGTCTCCTGACAACCTCACGACTCTAGCTGGATTCTGAAGTATTCGGTTTAGGTGAACGGTATGGGATTTTTAATAGGTTTTAGGTGAATTAATTAGTACACACTCACATGCACGCAAACACACAAGCACATACAATAAAAAAAGAAAGAAAAAAAAGAGAGAGAGCAATAATGATGACTTGTCGAATCGGTAAAATTACCGAATGAACAATACTGAGCTCTCTCAAAAGAAAAAAAAAGAATAAGAAAAAATAATAATAATGATAATAATGCTGAGCATCAATGTGGTTGAAGGAAACAGGAGGCAAGTCGTCCAAAAAGTGCGTGTCAAACCTTGGTATCTCGTGTCTGCATTCATTCAGTACTTTCAAGCACATTTTCACATTGTTGATGTCTTTTTGCGGACCCTTATGAGCAACGTTGCGCTGGGAGGTGTTGGGACAAACCTCAAACAGAACTTTCTTTGATGATGCAATACGCTCGGAGTTGAAACGGTTTGTCACAAGAACAATATCATCATGACTCATTGTCCTCATTTTTACGACAATGAAGTTCAAAAGTTCATCCTCCACATTAACTTTACCATCGTTAGTTTTGAAAATCTCTGGTTTTATGCGAGAGAATGCACTGGCAGCCAAACGGCGTGACTCCCCTGCCGTCATCTTTGCCGTTGTGTCATTATCAAGCCATCTTTCCGATATGGCAATTATTTTGAATTTATTTAATTTATTCTGGTATTCTTTGATTTTTGTAAAATTTCTGTAGACTTCTACTATTGAAAGTGCATTTTCCATTTTTATATTTTTGTTGAATTGATCGTCCATGTAATGGTTGCAAGTGAAACTGCAGTGATCATTTTTGTAAAAGTGATTGTCTGGGTCCAAATTATTCTCAGGGTGGAATGTCTTACAGTCAGCGTATTCAAATGTTTTCAAGTCCATATTATTTGTGTTCATCATGTTCATGTTTCCTTTGTGTTACTGTGCTGCTGTTGATATGTACTTGCGGAATATTTTTGTCATCATTTGCAGTGAGTTTATTGTATTGAATGCCTTGGAGATTGTATATTTCTCATACTCTTGTGAATTATTTGCTTTTACTGAGTTTTGGTGTGCTGGTACGGGCATGAGTAATCAACTTATCATGTTGTAAGTATGCAATTTCTCCTCTCTCTCTTGCATCTCTCAGTTCAGGCTTCAGTTATTTTCTTTTCCTTTTTTTTTCTGGAGAGCTCAGTATTGTTCATTCGGTAATTTTACCGATTTGACATGTCATCATCATTGCTCTCCTTTTTTTATTATATATATATATATATATATATATATATATATATATATATATATATATATATATATATATATATATATATATTGTATTTTTAGTTTTTTTTGTATGTGGGTGAATATGTGTATGTGCGTGCGTGCATTAGTTCACCTAAAACCTATATAAAAAAAAATCCCATACCGTTTCCCCAAATCGAACACTTCCAGCCAGTCGCGAGGCCGCCAGGAAACCCCGAGAGAGGACCAAAGAAAAGAAAGGAAAGTGAAATCCAGCACCAACCAGACACCACCCACCAGGCCACCGACCAGAGTCCTTCAGCAACCCTAGAGACATCTAAATTTCAACAAATCAGGGAGACCTCAAGAGACCAAAGGAGAGACTGAGGAAAGGAAGGAAGGACAGACGAAGTGGAGTGAGATCCACAGACACCAGCCTCCACCGATTCAATGACCTGAGGAAGATTGTGTCTGAGTTTCGATAGATGCTGGTGTGGTGGATCTGGCGTGCATGAAAATCTCCACCAAAGAGGGGAGCCGTCGACCCCCGCCAGGACAGAGCAAGCGCAACACCTCAGGGCCCCCCAGGCCGGGGCAGCGCCAAAGGACGACCCCCGCAGGGGCCACCGGCCGGTGAGCAAACCCAGGAGCAGGAGCAACCCCCACCCCAACGCGGCCCGCGCCCCCAACCCAACGCAGCTGGACGGGGCACTGCAGGCCTGCCAGGAACCCCACCGGCCCACAAACCCCGTTCAACCCACCTCCCAGGCATGTCAGTGAGTGTATGTGGTGCATTAAAAAAAAAAAAATGGGGGGGTGCACAGACCGCAGCACTGCTCTATACTGCGGTCTGCCCCAACCAATGCACCCCCCACCCCCACACACAGTTGTGTGGTGCATTAAAATTGGAGGGGAGTTGTAGGGCGAAGACGGTGTTTCCACCTTATGTATCAATGTAAGTTATCACGATGTGGTGGCTCTCGCTACCAAGCAGAATTAAGGAACCAGAATTAGGTTAAAATATTCTATATATGTAGACCATGTTTCTATAAATTTTGATATTTGGTTTTTATTTGAGGCAGATATTTTTTCCATTAAAATGTGATTTATGAGGAGGTTAGACCATTGGTTGATATTCAGAGTTTGTTTATTTTTCCAGTTAACAAGGATTGTTTTTTTTGCGATAGTAAGGGCTACAAGTGTAGATTAAAATTGTTTATGTGGTAAGTCAGTTGTTGTTAGGTCGCCTAGCAAACACAAGTTTGGAGATAAAGGTATCCCTACAGTCCAAAATAGCGGAAAGTTTTTCTAAGATTTTAGTCCAGAAATACATAACCGGAGTACATAACCATAAAGCATGAAAATAAATAAAACGATTGGTTGTTAAGTTGAAAGTCGGGGTTATGCCATAGTGGAGAGAGCCCACAGGGCTCCACTTGGGCTTTTGTAATTTCTAGTGCCTTCCACCAGGCAGTCAGGGTGGCGGAAATCATTGGGTTTTTAAAACAATTATGTCGCTTAATCGATGTTGTAATAAAGAGTAAATCTAGAAGTCTGAGGTTTTTACAATTCTTCTGTTCTAGTTCCAGCCAAAAGTTAGTATCTCTGTTGGGTTGATGTTGATGAGAATGATATATTGTAGCTGGTTAGCTATATAGTAGTACATAATGTTTGGTGTCTCTAGACCACCTTTGGATTTACTTTTCTGAAGAGTAGATAGACTAATCTTTGCTTTTTTTTTATTCCAGTAACATTTTGTAATGGCTGAGTCCAACAACTGGAACCATTTAGCCGTAGGTTTAAATGGAATCATTGAGAAAAAATAGTTTATTTTGGGTAAAACTTTCATTTTAATGGTGGCTATTCGTCCTATTAGAGAAATAGAAAGATTATTCTAGCGCTCCAAGTCACTATAAATGTTATCCAGAAGTGGAGAAATGTTTAAATGAATTAAATCAGTTAATTTAGGTGAGATTTTTATGCCTAAGTATTTTAAATTACCTACAGGAAATGAGTAGTGTGGGTCCTGGCTTGCAGGGTTCCATGAATTTTCTGTAATAAGTAGAAGTGTTGATTTTGTCCAGTTAATAGAATAATCTGATAACTGTGAGAATTTAGTTATTAAATTAAATACTTCCCCTAACGAAATAGCAGGCTTTTCTAAATAAAGTAAAATATCATCGGCATATAGATTAATTTTATGTTCTGTTACCCCAGAGTGAATTCCTTGAATCCTTCTTTCCTGGCGTATGGCTAATGCAAGTGGCTCAATAAATATTGCAAATAATAAAGGGGACAGTAGAAATCCCTGTCTTGTGCCTCTCTGTAGAGTAAAACTCTGAGATATAATCCCATTAGTCATATAATACTGACACCCAGTGGATAAATGATTTCCCAAAGCCAAATTTATTTAAAACAGCAAAGAGGAAGGACCAGTTAAATTTGTCAAAAGCTTTGAATGATTGTCGAGATTACTGTTTCTAGTCTAGATGTGAAAGCCTTAGTGATAATTTTAATATCAGTTTTAATTAGTGAAATCGGACGGTAACTTGATGGAAGGGCGGGGTCTTTTTCTGGCTTTAATAAAAGTTTAATTGCTGCTGTATTCATGTGTGGGCGTATGTAACCATTAGTTTTGTTTTTCTGTTGTTATTTTTTTTTATATTAATTTCTGTTACTACTCTTAAGAATAGTGGAGCAAGCATTAACCAGAAGTGCTTAAAAAATATAGCCGGATAACCATCCGGGCCAGGTGCTTTGCCATTAGGCATACTATCTCGAGCACTGTACAACTCGTTTATAGTGAGTGGCGCATCTAACATATCTTTATATTCAGTAGTTAACTGAGGTATTTTTAAGCTACTGAGGAATGCCTCAATATGCTCAGGGTTAGGCTTGTTAGTTTCTGAGTATAGGTTACGATAATTTCCGGACGGCTTCGAGGAAATTCTGGTCCGCCATCCGGCGTCTCAGGAGAGGAAAGCAGTGCACCGTTAACACTGTGTATAGTGGAGACGGAGTGCTGTTGACCTCGACTCGGGACGTCGTGAACCGGTGGGGAGAGTACTTCGAAGACCTCCTCAATTCCACCAACACGCCTTCCTTTGAGGAAGCAGGGTCTGGGGACTCTGAAGTGGGCTCCCCTATCTCTGGGGTCGAAGTCGCCGAGGTGGTTGGAAAGCTTCTCGGTGGCAGGGCCTCGGGGGTGGATGAGATCCGCCCGGAGTTCCTGAAGGCTCTGGATGTTGTGGGGCTGTCGTGGTTGACACGTCTCTGCAGCATCGCGTGGACATCGGGGACGGTGCCTCTGGATTGGCAGACCGGGGTGGTGGTTCCCCTTTTTAAGAAGGGGGACCGGAGGGTGTGTTCCAACTTTAGAGGGATCACACTCCTCAGCCTCCCAGGTAAGGTCTATTCAGGGGTGCTGGAGAGGAGGGTCCGTCGGGAGGTCGAATCTCGGATCCAGGAGGAGCAGTGTGGTTTTCGTCCCGGCCGTGGAACAGTGGACCAGCTCTACACCCTCAGCAGGATCCTCGAGGGTGCGTGGGAATTCGCCCAACCAGTCCACATGTGCTTTGTGGACTTGGAGAAGGCGTTTGACCGTGTACCTCGGGGAGTTCTGTGGGGGGTGCTTCGGGAGTATGGGTTACCGAGCCCCCTGATACGGGCCATTCGGTCCCTGTACGACCGATGTCAGAGTCTGGTCCGCATTGCCGGCAGTAAGTCGAATTTGTTTCCGGTGAGGGTTGGACTCCGCCAAGGTTGCCCTTTGTCACCGATTCTGTTCATAACTTTTATGGACAGAATTTCTAGGCGTAGCCGAGGCGTTGAGGGGGTCCGGTTTGGTGGCCTCAGCATTGCATCTCTGCTTTTTGCAGATGATGTGGTGCTGTTGGCTTCTTCAAGCCGTGACCTCCAGCTCTCACTGGAGCGGTTCGCAGCCGAGTGTGAAGCGGTTGGGATGAGGATCAGCACCTCCAAATCCGAGACCATGGTCCTCAGTCGGAAAAGGGTGGAGTGCCCTCTCCGGGTCGGGGAGGAGGTCCTGCCCCAAGTGGAGGAGTTCAAGTATCTTGGGGTCTTGTTCACGAGTGAGGGTAGGTTAGAGCGGGAGATCGACAGGCGGATCGGTGCAGCGTCTGCAGTGATGCGGACGCTGTATCGGTCCGTTGTGGTGAAGAAGGAGCTGAGCCGAAAGGCGAAGCTCTCGATTTACCGGTCGATCTACGTTCCTACCCTCACCTATGGTCACGAGCTGTGGGTCGTGACCGAAAGAACAAGATCCCGGATACAAGCGGCCGAAATGAGTTTCCTCCGCAGGGTAGCCGGGCTCTCCCTTAGAGATAGGGTGAGAAGCTCGGTCATCCGAGAGGGACTCAGCGTCGAGTCGCTGCTCCTCCACGTTGAGAGGAACCAGTTGAGGTGGCTCGGGCATCTGGTTCGGATGCCTCCTGGACGCCTCCCTGGGGAGGTGTTCCGGGCATGTCCTACCGGCAGGAGGCCCCGGGGACGACCCAGGACACGCTGGAGAGACTATGTCTCTCGGCTGTCCTGGGAACGCCTCGGGATCCCGTCGGATGAGCTGGCTGAAGTGGCTGGGGAGAGGGAAGTCTGGGCTTCCCTGCTAAAGCTGCTGGCCCCGCGACCCGACCCCGGATAAGCGGAAGAAGACGGACGGACGGACGAGGTTACGATAATAGTTATAAAAAAATTGATTAATTTCTTCTGGTGATTGTGTGCATTCACCAGTTGTCCCTTTAATAGCCGTTATAAGAGATTTTTCCCGATTGCGTTGAAGTTGGTTTGCAAGAAATTTACCTGATTTTTTATTATATTCAAAGTTGTTGTATCTCAATTGTTGTATTATAAACTCTGTCTTTTTAGTTAGCATATCGTCTAACTGTATTTTGTAAGTCAGTCCATATTTGGTTATTTGGGTTTATTGCGTACTCATCAGTTGTTTAATTTTATCTTCCAAGTCTTTTTCTAATTTTTGATCCTGTTTCTTTTTATAAGATGAATATGATATAATTTTACCTCTAATTACTGCTTTCCCAGCTTCCCAGAGAAGAGATGGCGATAGGTCTGGAGAGTCATTTATTTCCAAAAAGTCTGCCCACTCTTTTCGTATAATTTTGTCAAACTCTGCGTCGTTTAGCAGTGAGATGTTAAAACGCCTTTTCTTTTCCTTTTAACAGCTTCTGTATAGTCCTCATTTATGATTTTTTTTGTTTCCTTAAGATTTTTAGCTTTTTGTAGAATAACTGATTTGTCCTTAAATCTGTGCAGCTTCACTACCACTGGCCTTGGTCTTCCTTGTCTGTCCTCACAAAATTTTCCTGTGCGATGGGCCCTTTCTATCTCCACTGTTTGCTGAATTTTTAGGTTTTCACTTTCATAATCTGTCTCAGTACATGACTCTCCTGGTAATTCTATCAAAGATTAAATTGTTCTTCTTGGACTGTCCTCAAATAATCAATTTTGTCAGTGACAACCAACATACTATCACATACTTTGAAAATAATCCATCTGTATAGCTTTGCTATACTCCATCTGTGTATCCTTGTCCATTTTTAAATCATCCACTTCTTTTTGGGTGTATTGTAATCGTATTTTTCCCTCCTGTATCTCCCGTGAAAGTGCTAATCTGTCTGTCTGTCTGTCTAATCTAATCTGTTGTTTGTTGAATCCACAATTATCGATACGAAACTTTTACATTTTCCTGTTGTTGTTGTAGTAGTAGTAGTGCTATGAACATGTCTTTTTGCTGCTGCATTAGTTCATTCACTTGAGTCATGGAGACTAACTCTTCATCTGGTTTATTTCGTGGCTGCATCTTGAAAGCCTACCTTTCACTGGGGCCCCAGTTGATCGTCGCTGAGTCCCGTAATGACACCGGCGTGCAAACAGGTAGCAGCGATGGAGCCAGCAAGCAAGCTCGACAGGCGGCGCCGGTGGACCCAATGAGCAAGCCCGGCGAGCGGCAGCGATGAAGCCAGCAGGCAGGCCCGGCAAGCGGCGGCGATGAAGCCAACTAGCAGGCCAGGTAGCGGCAAGGGAGCCAAGAAGCAAGCCTGACAGGCTGCGGCGACGAGGCCAGCAAGCAGGCCCGGCGCTCAGCGGCGATGGTGGAGCCAGCGAACAGGCCCAGCGGGCGGCGGCGGCGATGAAGCCAACCAGCAGGCCCAGCAGCAGCGATGGAGCAGGCAAGCAAACACGACAGGCGGCGGCAATGAGGCCAGAAAGCAGGCCCGGCGAGCTGCGGCGGTGGTGGAGCCAGCGAACAGGCCCGACAAGCTGTGGCAATGAAGCCAGCAGGCAGGTTGGCGTGGGTTCACTTCCCCGCCTGGTAGACCATGTTTGTATGAGTGCATGTTTGTATGAGTGCATGTTTGTATGAGTGCGTGTTTGTGTGAGTGCAAAAAAAAAAAAAAAAAAAAAAAAACCTATTTAAAAAGTTAGGCCATTAAACTTGGCTTTGTATTATACATATATGTTCAAAACGAAATTACCTTACAAACATAATTGGTATTTATTTGAACATTATTATTCTCTATAAAATAAAATTTTATAAATGATTCGTTATAAAGAAGACCAATTATGAGCCTGCATTGTGCTCAACAGCGCCATTTGGTGTGGCCTGGCCCCACTGGCCCCAAATGCATTGACGTCACTGTACTGTACATAATATATATATATATATATATATATATATATATTGAAGTGAATCTTCTGTTTCAATTTAATTATAACTGTTTTGATTTAGTTATAACTATTTAGAATTGGACATACAGTGGTACCTCGGCTCACGAACGCTTCAGCTCACGAACTTTTCGCCTCACGAACATTAAATTCGCGAGCATTTTGTCTCGGCTGACGAACTAGTTTTCGGCGGACGAACCAAATCTCGCAACACGAAAAATCACGAGAAGCTGACGCACGCTCACGGCGTCTCAGTTCGTCGCCCCCTTTGTTTGAGTGCAGACAGACGTGGTTTGTGTTCGGTAGACATTTTGGATCATTTTGGAGTACTTTTGGAGTGTACTTTTGCTACAATGGGACCGAAAAAGACCCCACAAAAGGCTAGTGTTAAGCCGAAGAAGACATTGAAGAAAATTACGGTCGAGCAGAAGAAGGACATCATCGACAAACACGAACGAGGTGTGCGTTTGTGTGACTTAGCGTCCCAGTACCAGTACGCTAAGTCTACCATTGCTACCATCCTTAAGAACAAGGAAGCTATTAAGGGTGCGTGTGTGGCTAAGGGTGTTTCTGTGTTGTCTAAGCAACGGTCTCAGGCAATAGAAGAGGTTGAAAAACTTCTGTTGATTTGGATCAATGAAAAGCAGCTAGCAGGGGACAGTGTGAGTGAGGCTATTATCGCAGAGAAAGCACGGCAACTTCACGCGGATATCATCGAGAGGCAACCTGGAAGTTCGTCATCCATTGATGATTTCAAGGCTAGCCACGGATGGTTCGAGAACTTTAAGCGTCGTACAGGGATTCATTGTGTCATTCGTCATGGTGAGGCAGCCAGTTCTGTCGCTAAAGCTGCCGAAGCTTACAAGGGATCATTCCTCAAGATGGTGGAAGAAGAAGGCTACGTTCCTCATCAAGTGTTTAATGCTGATGAAACCGGCCTTTTTTGGAAAAAGATGCCTAACCGGACTTTCATTACACAGGAAGAGAAGTCCGTCCCTGGGCATAAGCCTATGAAAGATAGGCTAACCCTCCTGCTGTGCGCCAATGCCAGTGGCGACTGTAAGATAAAACCGATGTTGGTTTATCACTCAGAAAACCCAAGGGCCTTCAAGAAAAACCAGGTGGTTAAATCCAAGCTTCCTGTAATGTGGAAGTCCAACACCAAAGCTTGGGTTACTCGTCTCCTGTTTATGGACTGGTTGCATGACGTTTTCGCTCCTTCAGCGAGGAAATATCTCGAGGAGAAAGGACTCCCTGTCAAGTGTCTTCTTCTCCTTGACAATGCCCCAGCGCATCCACCAAGTTTGAAGGAGGAACTTCAAGGTGATCTTGAATTCATCAAGGTCCAATTCCTCCCTCCCAATACAACCCCCCTCCTGCAGCCCATGGACCAGCAAGTGATTGCAAGCTTCAAGAAGCTTTACACTAAGGCTTTATTTACTTGGTGCTTTCGCGTGACCAATGACACCGACCTATCCCTTAGGGATTTTTGGAAGGAACATTTCAATGTGTATCATTGTGTTCAAATGATAGAAAAGGCTTGGCATGATGTTACCTTTCGAACCTTGAAAGCAGCATGGAAGAAGTTGTGGCCCGCATGGATCCTTGAGAGGGACTTTGAAGGATTTGATCCTCAAGACTCTGTTGTTGTGAACGACATTGTTTCCATGGGACAGAACATGGGACTCGAAGTGGATGCAGATGACGTCGAGGAGCTTGTTGCTGCCCATAATGAGGTCCTCAACACAGAGGATTTGATTCGCCTTCAAGAGGACAAGCAGAAGGAAGCCATTCAGGAGTTGTCATGTGAGGACGAGGAGGAGGAGGAGATGGCTGTAGCATCAAGTGAGAGCATCAAGACCATGTTAGCAAAGTGGAGTGATGTGCAGGATTTTGTCGAACAGTACCATTCGGAAAAGACTGTGGCTATGAGAATCATCAACATGATGAATGACAATGTGATGCCTCAGTTTCGTAAGACCTTACAACTCCGAAAGCAACAGGTTTCAATTAAGAGGTTTTTAGTCAGCAACAAGGATAAAGAGTCTCCGAAGAAGCAAAGAAGAGAAGCCACACCGGAGGACTCTCCTTCCAAACAGTAACTCCCTCCCTCCCTCCTCCTCCCACTCCATTCCATCAAGCCTTCAACTACTGTACCATCACAAAGACAAGTTGAAAGTTTTGCAAATAAAAACACTTTATTATACAGTAGTGTATTTCTTTAATTACAATACAATAGCACATTTATTATACATAAAATAAAGTATATTTTATGTAGTTTTAAGGCTTTTTTAGTAGAAAATTGTGTTTTATGGGGACCTGGGAACGGATTATTCTCATTTCAATGGTTTCCTATGGGAAATACTTGTTTGGAAGACAAACTTTTTGGCTCACATACTCTCTGTGGGAACCAATTAAGTTTGTGAGCCAAGGTACCACTGTAATTGCTTTGATTTACTCAGTATAGTTCTGTGTGAGAATTCAAATGATGTGAGGGTGCGGCTTTCTCTTTTCACACATTCCTGAACCATTTTGTGGGGGTTAAGCAAATGTGTTAATTAGATCCCTTTGTGTTTTACAACCAGCACCAGCAAGTCTGGCTCTGAAAACAACGTCAATCTTTATCTGATCTTCTGTGTTCCATCTTGTGACTACAAGGGGGAAGGAGAAGAAGGAGGAGCATTTGGTGATTTGTATTGAGGTATCATGTGACTGTCTGAGAGGAGAGCAGAGAGAGGGGAGGGACTTTTAGATGGACGAAAGAATATTAGTGACTAGCTCTGGGAGGGGCGTTACAGATGGGAAGGAACATGGCGCCGCTTGGCTGCATTCTCCTCTGTCCATAAGCTTATGACAATAAATCCTTAAGGAAAAGCCTGAATTCACCGATCTCATTGTCTGTTTTGATAATCAACATGATGAACACGGGAAACAAAGAAACACATTCCTTCAATATAAATAAAACAAACACTTGGCCTGGTTTACGAAAGCTTTCCACATGAAAATTTGGGCACAAGCTTTTGTAACAGTTGTCAAAGCTGACTAACATGGTGCAGTGAGGATTGCGTCTGTGAAATGTGCAAAATGGTCACACAGTCATTTGGCGCACCCTAGGTATTTGCAAATACATTAATTTAGCATGTGCATTATGATTTTTCAAACCTGAGCCAAATTTTGATTGCTGATTTTACATCTTAACATACTACATCTGACAGGCACAGCGCTCCCAATTATTACGGAGCGTCTGTATTTTGTTACAAAAATCACTGAACGTTAGCTCGCTCGTTACGACTATAATATGGATTGTTCTCGGTAGGCCTATGTTAAAAAAAAGAAAAGAAAAGAAGTCACATTGCTCAAATACTGTATGTTGAAAACAGCAAAAATACCTCGTAGACAATTGTGATATGTACGACCTGCGTGAGGATAAGCGGTTGAGAAAATGTATGTACAGACGCTCCCCTACTTACGAACATTCGAGTTACGAACAACGGTACATACGAACATGTCTGCGCGCATGCGTGCATGTCAAAAAATGTTCGGAAAGAGATGCTGTAAGTTAGATCTTTTATTGCGCACCTTTTTCCGAGTACTGTAGTGCTTCTTTCCGCCGCTAATACCGACGCTTGGCGCTGTGAGAGCTCACCCAGCATTGGAGGCTCAGCAACGTGTCGAGGAGGAGGAAGAAGAAGAAACGCCTGTCGCTCATAGATAAAGTCATCTTCGAGCAGCAAGACCCAAATATTGAACGTTGCACAAAGGTTGCAAATCAATTGAATGATGCCATACAGTGCTACCGCATCATTTATGATGAAAAAAGAAGAAAACTGCAATCGTAGTTAGATCGCTTCTTTCGGCCAGTTTCTAGTAAATCCTCCAAGGAAGATACTCATCAACCCTCATCTTCTTCTCCGCGACCCTCAACTTCTTCCTACATTGAAGTTACGGAGGAGGAAGTAACTTTTGAAGCCCATTCCAGCGACGACGAAGAACCTCTCATGATATAAAATCCTCCTCTTCCTCCTCCCCCTCCTCCATCAAATCCTTAAGCATCGAGTACATCTTCCAAAAGTAAGTTAAACTTCATTTTATTTATCTTATTACGTACATGTACATACTGTGTGTGTCTCTCGCTCTCTCTCTCTAACATACGTAGTAAAGTACTGTACGTATTCTCTTTAAACATAAATTATAATACAAAATATAGCACTGAAGCAACTTCCGAACAAATTCACCTTACGAACGATCGCTCGGAACGTAACTCGTTCGTAAGTTGGGGAGCGTCTGTATGTATGTTTGACAACATGCCAGTTGCAGACGCGGTGCAAGTCCAATAATACGCTGCAGTAAATTTGTGCTGGTGGAAGTAAGCAGACAAGTCTGACGTTAGCCGAAAGCTACGACTTGAGACTAAGGGTGTGTTCACACCAGAAAAGACCCTTGATCTGCTTGTTTGGTCTGGACTAAAAGCGGACTTTATTTATTTATTTTGAATTTTTCTTGCGGTTTGTATTAACACGGTACTTTTTGCATGTAAACTATATTCTCAATAAACACATGGACGCGTGTGACGATCGGTGCTCCCATTGGACAGAAATTATTAGGGCGTTACGCAGAGCACAAACCCGGAAATGGAGAAAAAACATGGGCTGTGTCCAAATGTCCACCCTTATCCTCTAACCTCTCATTCGCTATATAGTCCTGCGCTATATATGTACAGTAGTTGCCTAATATATAGTGCCCTCATTCTGTTTAGTGATTCAGACAGCCAGCTACTTTTTCGTTCATCACGTGACTACTGTACCTTTCATTATCACGTGACTACTGTACCTTTCATGATGCGTTTACTCAAGACTGAACATACACCACTCAGTGAAACTTCTGAGACTGTAGTCAGAAGAAATCCAAAAGTCATCTGCAGGAGTTTGAGACTGAGGACACAGTTGAAAAACTGGTAACATGCGTGGACTCATGTTACAGAGCAGTATGCGACATTCCTCAATCTTACCAAGACGCAATGACATAAACGGAACCTGAAGAGTGGTGACATGCAATGGATGAGGAGATTCGACCGTTGGAGGATCATAAGGCCTTCGGCCTTACCCAGTTGCCACCAGGCAAACAGGCAATGGGAGCTAGGTGGGTTCATGCACTCAAGAATGACAACAATGGCTCAAATAAATACAGAGCGAGATTTGTAGCAAAGAGCTACAGTCAGAAACAAGGGACTGACTATGACGAAACTTTCTCACCCACAGCGGAGATGACAAGTGTGAGAGTCTTAATGCAAAAGGGGAAGCTTGTCTTGCACCAGATGGATGTGAAGACTGCTTATTTACATGCGCTGATCGACTTTGAAATGTATAAGTAAGCATGGTTTTATCTACTGTTTACAATGCGTTACCTTGGTGGCTAGCCTTAATGCTACCTTACTGTCATGACTTGTTAGAGCTGCCTTGTGTTTGTGTTGCTTTGCAGGCGTTTTTTTAATGATTAATTGTCAAGTTATTTGATTTAAGTGCAGTTTCTCCAACTTGAAAGACAGACAAACATTCACTTGAAGATTCCAACTGGGATTCACACCTTTTATTTTCCCAAGGCATTGATCATTAGGTGACCATTAGGTGAAAAACCTTTCAATAAAGAAAACACAATATGTACAAAATATTACAAACAAGCACATTGAACACATCTGGACTTAGCAGAATTCATCGATATTCTATTAAATGCAAATCATTTTTATACCAATACAACAACCCATTCAATAAAAATACATTAAGTTTGTTTTTAAAACTCATTTACATTATTTTTAATACATAGTTAAATTATGTTTAAACCTCATTTAATTGCAAAATGTTTTTTTTCTAACATATTTTCGCCTTTTTTATCCTGTAAACATTCACACCTCAACAAATGCTACCAATAAGCCCTCATTCAACTCCTGCTAATTCAGAGTCATCATCACAAACTTTTCACCGTGTGTGACTGAAAGCAGGCTAGAAACCGAGCGTATCAATTCAAGCAATCAACAAACAATTAGCCAGCAGTGAACACCCTCATAGCAAAACCGTGCCTCTCATCATATTAACTTAACAGACACGTGTAAATTCAAACAATCAATCACACTCAAACAATTGCTATCGTTAAACAAACGCGATCTCCGCTAGACTCTCCATTTAATATGTTGCTCTTACCGGCTGTGTCTTCCATTTTTGGAAGCTTGCCCTGCACGCTGATCACTCCACAGCTGTCAGCGATACTTAAGAGTGCAACTGGGTGCGCGAAGTGCTGCCAGCTAGCGCTATGCTAACTGTAGGACTTATTTTAACTCCTTAAATGCTCCGGGCGCAACAGGTGCTCTGCTCCGGTCAATCTGAAAATTATCCTATAAGATTTATTTACTTTCTACATTCTCTCCGTTCTTTATTTGTTTTTTTGTTTTTTGTTTTTTCTCTGGGAGATCTCAGTATTGATCATTTGAAATGTCATCATCATTTTTCTCCCTTTTTTTTTTTTTTTTATGTGTGTTTGTGCGTGCGTGCGTGCGTGCGTGTGTGCGTGCGTGCGTGCGTGAGAAAGAAAAAAAAAAGAATTCCCATACCGTTCACCTAAACCGAACACTTCAAAATCCAGCCAGAGTCGTGGGGCCGCCAGGAGACCCGAAGGGGGACCAAAGAAAAGAAAGAAAAGCGAAGCCCAGCACCGACCAGACACCACCCACCGGGCCACTAACCTTCACCAACCCCAGAGACATCTAAACTCCAACAAATCAGGGAAAGCTCAAGGGCCCAAAGGAGAAACTGAGGAAAGGTAGAAAGGACAGACGAAGCAGAGTGAGATCCACAGACACCAGCCTCCACCGAATCAATGACCTGAGGGAGAAACAAATTGTGTCTGAGTCTCGATAGATGCTGGTGTGGTGGGGATCTAGCATGCATGAAAATCTCCACCAAAGAGGGGAGCCGTCGACCCCCGCCAGGACAGAGCAAGCGCAACACCTCAGGGCCCCCCAGGCCGCGGCCGCGCCAAAGGACGACCCCCGGGCCCCGCAGGGGCCACCGGCCGGAGAGCAAACCCCGGAGCAGGAGCGCCCCCCACCCCAACGCGGCCCGCGCCCCCAACCCAACGCAGCAGGACGGGGCACTGCAGGCCCACCAGGCACCCCACCGGCCCACAACCCCCGCTCCCCCCACGACCCCCCGCCCCCCCACCCCCGCCACCCACCCCAACCCAGCCCCAACCGCCCCCAGGTCCCCAAATCCCCAGACACCCTCCCCACCCCGGCACCCCCACCACCACCCCCCCACCAACCAAGCCGCCCCCGCCCCCACCCCCACCAACCGACAGCCCCCCAGTCCCCGACCCCAGACCCCGGGGACACACCGCACCCAGGCATCTGCGCCGAAGAGGGGGCCGGGCAGCGGAGCGGAGAGGGCACTGAAGACATTTAACATTTTCAATTTGATGTTTTACTGTTTTTGAATTTACTTATAGGCATATCAATGTGATATAATCATGAGTGTTTAAAAGAATACAGTGGGATGGTGATTTTGTGAACTTTATTTGATCTTTGTACCCTCAAATGCTGTTGGAGGGGCAATGTGCATGATGTTGTCAGAGTCTCTTGTCACTTAGGGACTGAAGGTCTGGGGTCAGATTTTGATTACTTCTGTTCCCCCAATCAAGAAGGGGAACTGTATAAAGATGTCTGTTTACCATCAACCTTACACCTTTGTTCAATCTAGGAGATGACATGTCTGCCCTTTGTTCAATCAAGAGCGGGGAGGAGGAACCTTTTATCTTTTTTGTATAAATGAGTCGATGTTCTGTAAATTGTCACACACTTGGGATCATCACGTTGCATTCTGATGTGGTGTCCTGACTGTGTCTTTAGAGGCCTCTAAATAAATTCTTGCAAGAAAACTTCTTCATCAGATCCTGAATACAATTATTTGGACACGCAAAGATTACACTTAATATAGTAATTTAATATTCCTTCAGCACCCGCGCCCACCCCACCACGCGGAGGGACGGAACACCAGGGGCAGAAGGGGAGATGGGGGCACCGGAGGACGGGCGGCACCCCCGAACCAAAACCCCCACCCACCCCACCGGGACCCCGGCGGGGCTCGCCCCCCGGATTCCGGGGCCCGCCCGAAGTGCCCGGAGGCCCACCGGAGCGGGGCGGGCACAACACCAATCCCGCCCACTCCCCCGGCCCCCGGAGCGCCGAGACCCGGGCCACGGATGGAACCCCCGGCCCAGGGGAGGGGGAGGAGGGCGGACAGGGGAGGGGGAGGGGACGAGGGAAGGAGACGACAGGAAGGGCAGGAGGCAGCGGCAGGGCCGCAGAGAGAGGGGGAGAGGAGGAGGAAGGGCGACGAGGGAGAAGGGACAGGGAGGCGTAGGACGGGCGGGGAGAGGTGAAGAGGGAGAGGAAGCAAGGGGGAGGAAGGGGGAGGGGAGAGGGAACCACGGGGCACCCCGGCGGCCCACAGGCCCCGACCCGCATCGCCGGACCCAGAGCGACGGACCGCGCCGGGGCGGCGCCGCCCCGGACACCAGGGAGAGCCCCGCAACACAGCACCCCCCACGAGACCCAGGGAACGACCAAGACGCAGCCGCTACCCAGCAGCCAACAGAGGGGCAGACCCGCCCACGCCCAGCCAGGGGGGACAGCACCTGTAGAGTTAGTCCCCTGGCATGCAGTGAATCCGAATATTAGCCCTTAGTGCCCATTGGAGGTGAATCTGCTCGATCCTGTTGGCAGCAACTGGGTTCCTGACTATAAAAATACAACCATTAGTTACAAACTGTCAAATGCAGAGACATCAATGTAAGTTATCATGATGTGGTGGCTCTCGCTAACAGGCAGAATTAAATAACCAGAATTAGGTTAAAATATTCTATATACGTAGACCATATTTCTATGAATTTTGATATTTGTTTTTTATTTGAGGCCGATATTTTTTCCATTAAAATGTGATTTATGAGGAGGTTAGACCATTGGTCGATATTCAGAGTTTGTTTATTTTTCCAGTTAACAAGAATTGTTTTTTTAGCGATAGTAAGGGCTACAAGTGTAGATTGAAATTGTTTATGTGGTAGGTCAGTTGTTGTTAGGTCACCTAGCAAACACAAGTTTGGAGATAAAGGTATCCTATAGTCCAAGATAGCGGAAAGTTTTTCTAAGACTTTAGTCCAGAAATACATAACCGGAGTGCATAACCATAAAGCATGAAAATAAGTGTCTGTAGTGTTTTGTAAACACTGGAGACAAATGTCGGAGTCGGAGAGCCCCATTTTCTTCATCATATATTGAGTAATGTATGTTCTATGGATAATTTTGTATTGGATAAGTTGTAAATTTGTGTGTTTTGTCATTTTAAATGCATTTTCACAAACTTGAATCCAAAAGTCAGATTCCGGAGCTATAGACAAGTCTGTCTCCCATTTTAAGATGGGTAAAGACATTTTATCCGTATATGAAAGTAACTTATATATTTTTGAAAGTTTTTTTGTTGTTGTCGGAGAAAGCTTGGTAATATCTTTAGCTAAGCCAGGCGGTTGGAGCGTACCCTGAAGTGTTGGAATTTGTTTCTTTATCATATTTTTAACTTGCAGATAATGTAAAAAATTTCCGTTTGTTATTTTGTATTTTTGGAGCAAAGATGTATATGATATAAACATATTATCTGAGAAGAGATGGTGAAGATGTGTGATTCCTTTCTGCTCCCACACACCTAAATAAAACGTTTGGTTGTTAATTCGAAAGTCAGGGTTATGCCATAGGGGAGAAAGCCCACAGGGCTCCACTTGGGCTTTTGTAATTTCTAATGCCTTCCACCAAGCAGTCAGGGTGGCGGAAATCATTGGGTTTTTAAAACAATTATGTCGCTTAATCGATGTTGTAATAAAGAGTAAATCTAGAAGTCTGAGGTTATTACAATCCTTCTGTTCTAGTTCCAGCCAACAGTTAGTATCTCTGTTGGGTTGTGCCCATAGAACGATATATTGTAGCTGGTTAGCTATATAGTAGTACATAAAATTTGGTGCCTCTAGACCACCTTTGGATTTACTTTTCTGAAGAGTAGATAGACTAATCTTTGCTTTTTTTTTTTTTCAGTAAAATTTTGTAACAGCTGAGTCCAACAACTGGAACCATTTAGCCGTAGGTTAAATGGAATCATTGAGAAAAAATAGTTTATTTTAGGTAAAACTTTCATTTTAACGGTGGCTATTCGTCCTATTAAAGAAATAGGAAGATTATTCCAGCGTTCCAAGTCACTATGAATGTTATCCAGAAGTGGAGAAAAGTTTAAATGAATTAAATCAGTTAATTTAGGTGAGATTTTTATGCCTAAGTATTTTAAATTACCTATAGGAAATGAGTAATGTGGGTCCTGGCTTGCAGGGTTCCATGAATTTTCTGTAATAGGTAGAAGTGTTGATTTTGTCCAGTTAATAGAATAATCTGACAACTGTGAGAATTTAGTTATTAAGTTAAATACTTCCCCTAACGAAATCGCCGGGTTTTCTAAATAAAGTAAAAATATCATCGGCATATAGATTAATTTATGTTCTGTTACCCCAGAGTGAATTCCTTGAATCCTTCTTTCCTGGCGTATGGCTATTGCAAGTGGCTCGATAAATATTGCAAATAATAAAGGGGATAGTGGGCATCCCTGTCTTGTGCCTCTCTGTAAAATAAAGCTCTTAGATATAATCCCGTTAGTAGTAACTGTAGCTTTGGGAGAATCATATAATACTGACACCCAGTGGATAAATGATTTCCCAAAGCCAAATTTATTTAAAACAGCAAAGAGGAAGGACCTGTTAACTTTGTCAAAAGCTTTTTCTGCATCCAACGATATAATAACTGCCTTCTTATCATGCCGCTGTGACATGCTAATAAGGTTAAAGAGCCTCCTAATATTATTAGTAGAGTGCCGATCTTTAATAAAGCCTGTTTGGTCGCTATGAATAATTGTTGAGATTACTGTTTCTAGTCTAGATGTGAAAGCCTTAGTAATAATTTTGATATCAGTGTTAATTAGTGAAATCGGACGGTAACTTGATGGAAGGGTGGGGTCTTTTTCTGGCTTTAATAAAAGTTTAATTGCTGCTGTATTCATGTGTGGACGTATGTAACCATTAGTTTTAATTTCTGTTACTACTCTTAAGAATAGCGGAGCAAGCATTAGCCAGTAGTGCTTAAAAAATATAGCCGGATAACCATCTGGGCCAGGTGCCTTGCCATTAGGCATACTATCTAGGGCACTGTACAACTCATTTATAGTAAGTGGCGCTTCTAACATATCTTTATATTCAGTAGTTAACTGAGGCATATTTAAGCTACTGAGGAATGCCTCAATATGCTCAGGGTTAGGTTTGTTAGTTTCTGAGTATAGGTTGCGATAATAGTTATAAAAAATTTGATTAATTTCTTCTGGTGATTGTGTACATTCACCAGTTGTCCCTTTAATAGCCGTTATAAGAGATTTTTCCCGATTGCGTTGAAGTTGGTTTGCAAGAAATTTACCTGATTTGTTATTATATTCAAAGTTGTTGTATCTCAATTGTTGTATTATAAACTCTGTCTTTTTAGTTAGCATATCGTCTAACTGTATTTTTGTATTTTGTAAGTCAGTCCATATTTGGTCATTTGGGTTTATTGCGTACTCATCCGTCAGTTGTTTAATTTTATCTTCCAAGTCATTTTCAAATTTTTGATCCTGTTTCTTTTTATAAGATGAATATGATATAATTTTACCTCTAATTACTGCTTTCCCAGTTTCCCAGAGAAGAGATGGCGATAGGCCTGGAGAGTCATTTATTTCCAAAAAGTCTGCCCACTCTTTCCTTATAATTTTATCAAACTCTGCATCGTTTAGCAGTGAGATGTTAAAACGCCATGTTGGTGGTGGTTTAAAGGTATAATCAACTTGTAGGGAAAGTGAGACTGGTGCATGGTCGCTAATAATAATAGGATGTATTTTTGTAACAGTTTTATCAGCAATAGAGTTATTTGTAAGAAAATAATCAATTCTTGAAAAAGACCGGTGTACAGCGGAAAAGAAGGTAAATTCCTTCTTATTTGGGTTTTTAAGTCTCCAGCTGTCGACGAGGCCAAAATCATCCATATATTCCCCTATTACTTTAGTAGATTGTAATCGCCTTATACATGTTGTGTTATTAGAACGGTCTATTAATGGATTTAAGACTGTGTTAAAGTCTCCTCCAATAATAATAGTAGAGTTCGCTGCTAAATCAAACAGCTGAGAGAAAAATTCATGGAAAAAGGCCAGATCATCATTATTAGGGGCATATAAATTGCCAAGTGTATATATTTTATTAAATATAGTTACCTGAATAATAATGTATCGGCCCTCTGGGTCTGTTATTATATTATTTTGAGTAAAGAGTAAATTCTTATGTATGAGTATACAGACTCCTCTTTGTCTGCTGTTATAAGGGGCAGAGTATGCTTGGCTAAAATTCTTATCAATAAGTAATTTTTCTTCAGATTTTTGTAGGTGGGTTTCTTGCAGGAGGCAAATATCTGCTTTTAATTTTAAGAGATGGTCTAAAGTTTTTATTCTTTTTGCCTGTGAGCGAGCGCCACAAACATTCCAGGAAACCAGAACTAATTTATGCATACAAACAATATAGGCTCAGTCCTGTGTAAATATCTGCATAGGCCATTTGTCAATACTGGCATGTTATAAGATAGAATCAAAGTAGTTAGGTGATTTATATAATTTGTGTAAAATATAAGGAAATGTGTAAGTAAATATAACAGTGAAAAAACGGGTAGGGATGTGAAAGTGAAGGAAGTTAGTGGGGAGTTAAACAACATTATAATACACCAGTAACTGGTAACCCAAGCGAGATTTTTTTTTTTTTTTGTTTAAATCTACTTTTAGATATAGTTATGTATTATTATTATATTTTTAATATAGCGTAAACATAATGAGTATTCATATTTTAGGTTTTATAACCACATATACATTATATGTATATGTATACATCTAATAATCAAACAAAGTTTAGTTCCATCGATGCTAATTAGAACAGCCAGGGAGTGGAGTTGGGGTTCCGGAATAGTTGGCCATCGATGTATAGTTTATCAACGACCATCATAGTCCGTTTACCCTCCTGCCTATTTTGTTTCATTATAGGAAACAGTACCTTTCGCCGCTCATTAATCTCTCTAGGGAATTGGTCATTCATTCCAAATGAGGTCCCTTTAAGCTCCCGTCCTTTACTTTTAACAAATACTTTTTGTTTAAAATGCTCAAATTTGGCGATAATAGGACGGGGTCTGTTGCCCCTACGGGCTCCAAGCCGATGTACCCGGTGAAAGGAGATGTTATTTACCGTCTCCTGAGGAATGTTTAACGATGTCGTCATAATTTTTTTTATCTCAACCTCTGGATTGTCAGAGGTGTTCTCGGATATACCTAAGAATATTAAATTATCCTGCATGCTACGGGATTGAACATCCAGAATAGTTTCTTTTAGCATTTTATTTTCCTTTTTAATGGTTTCTAACTCGGCTGAAACAGTCACGAGTGTAGCGTGTATCTCGGCATTGTTGCGTTGGAGATCATTTATTTGTTGGCTGAGGAATTCCATACTTACCTTAAATCCTTTCACCTCCTCGCAGATTAGGGAGAGGACCTCTAACTTTTTATTTATGGACTCCAGCATACTGACCGAGACCTCGGTAGTGGTTAGGTCGTCTGTGTCCGTCGCTGAGTCATTCTTTCTCTTTTTAGAGGGTTTCTTAGACGGTTTCTCGACGGAAGAGTCCTCCATCGCGCAGTTGTAAAAAAAACCGTCAATGAAGCGTTCGAGGTCCTCCACGTTGGATGGTATTCCAAATCTGTCGGATGAAAGAGAAAAGAGAAAAGCCAAGATATATGATGGTTAAACTCGAATTAGTTTAGCATAATAGAGCTAGTTCTATCTTAGCAGCAGGGCGCTGCCATGTTGGGGTGTCCCGGTCTCGCTGTAGGTCTCGCGATAATCACAGCATCTCGCGCATGCGTCTCTCTCTCCGTTCTTTATTTGTATCATTTTAATTTCTACTTTTATTCATATCAAATAAACTTAATATTACGTTAATATACTTTAACTGTTCATTTTTATTTATTTGAATCTCTATCATTCTCTTATAAAATTAAAAGAATGTTTGAGACCACTGGTTTGATTTCACATTGATTGTTTTTCTGTTGATTCCAGCCTGTGTTCCAATCGAGTAGCCTTGGATGCAGAGCACAGTTCAAAGCGTGGAGCCACACGAGATGGACTTAAACATTTGAATCCGCCCACATGGATTTTACAAAACGGTATGAATTTTTTTTTTAAACATAATTTGCTGATTTAATGATGCGCTATCTAACGACGTTACTTTATTTAAAAAAAAAACCCATTATGGAGCGTCGAAAGGCATTCAACCAGCTGTGTTGTGGATGGGTGCGCGAAGTGCAAAGCATGACCATGAACTCCAATGTGTTAATAGTGATGGCAAAGGTACGAGGAGCTTGGTCATATTGCTTGTGTTTCCCCAAAAGTAAGAGAAATGTTTTAAGCAACACTTGCAGACAGTAAGATATCTTTCAACAATTTTTACTCCTTTGTCATTGTATTCAGTGGTGACAGTAAAATTAATCCACACCGGAGAGAACTAAGCTGATGCTTGTTAAATTTTTTTGCTCATAACCCCACTCATGTGTCTGTGTCACATTTTACCACAGTGAGCTGCACTTTAAAGCCGACTATCCTTACAACTGTCAGTGGGTGAGTGTGCAACATTAATAAGTAGTGTTGTCCTGATCCGGTCACATGATTGAAAATCAATCGGTATCAAGTGAAAAAGAGCTGATTTTTTGGGCTTAATTTTTAAAGGTCACAAATACAGTTGAGGATATAATGTTATATATTGTTGTGCAACATGGGTGGCGAGTTGGCGACATAAACCATTAATATCGTTGTTTTGGTATGTGCTGTATTGGGTTAGCTCTGTTGCTACCCTAATGTAGCGTAATACTCCAACAGTCATTTTTTTATGATTTATATGATCCTTGTGCCTTACACTCCAGGCATGACCAGTCAGTTTAAACCAACTGCAGGGGTGTCAATAAATTTCACTAAGGGCCACATTGACATAATTGTTGCACTCAAAATGGCCAGATGCAGACTAAAATTATAAATGTAACTAAGTAATTATCATTTTGTAGAATTCACTTTGCTATTTCAATGAACACAGACATGACAATGTCAAACATTTGTGTGCGTGTGTTTTTGTTACATAGTGGGGCCAACATTTCGGGATTTCACAGAGTTGTGGGGCCCACCCGTCAATGTGGGGTCATTTTGATGGGCCCCACAAGTTTAGACCCCTTTTTGAGGGTCAAAACTTGGTTTTAGAGTTTAGGTTTGAATTGGGTTATGGTTGAGGTTAGGGTAAGGAATAGGGGTAGGCAATCATTTTTGATGGTTGGTGTTAGTGGAAGGGGTTAGGGAATGCATTGTGTCAATGAGATGGTCCCACAAAGATAGTAAAACAAACTTTTGTGTGTGTATGTGTGTGGTCTTGTTTTTGTTACATAGTGAGGCCAACATTTCGGGATTTCACAGAGTTGTGGGGCCCACCCGTCCATGTGGGGCCATTTTGCTGGCCCCCACAAGTTTAGACCTCTTTTTGAGGGTCAATGACTGCCCGTGTTTTGCGCAGTGTAACAACCCAATCTACGAAATCATACCATCTCCGAATGTGTAAATAAATAAAAGTGCCTTGGCACCGCAGGGATGAATGAGAAGGAAGTTGTGTCAGTTATTTGTGATAAGTAGCTGATGTTGAACAAAAGATTAAGGTACAAGCAAAGTGTGCATCTCGGACTGCACAGTGCATTGTGGGCAGGGGGGCGTTACCCGGCTACCAAACAGTAGTCATTAGTAATGAAAAGCAATGGAGACTTAAACGATTTCAACCACATGAAAGTTGATGATGGACTGCCTGTTACAACGAGGACTGCGTTCGGCAACAGACAGAAACACATCAGCTTTCTTAGTACAACCATGTACACAACACGAAACGACCATATTGGTTATAAAAAGCACTTGTTTGCTGAAATTTACAAGCACACAGTGCCGCACACCGTGCCATCTGGAAAACCAAAACATATGGTGGACGCGCGACGTGGTGACGTCACATGGGGACTATCTATACACAGCAGTGCATATTTCAGCACTTTCTTTTTTTCACAGGGAAGGGCATCTAGGGTAAGCTTGAGTGTCCATGCAGTCTAGAGCAATCACCACTGGCAGTGGCGCAGATGGGATTTTGGAACTGGGGGAGACAGGGACTAAAACATTTTATACTCTCTCTCTCTCTCTATATACGTATAGAGATATATATATATATACAGTATATGTATATAAAAATGTGATGCACCGAAAATTTCCGGGCGAAAATGGCAAAAATAGCATTTTTCCACGTTTTCACCGGCATCCTGATGGCCGTGCTAAATAGTTTAGCTAATGTTAGCACTATTGCCTTCAACAGTTTTAAACACGGAAACACTTAACGCTATCTCCGGGTGACGGCAGAACTGTACATGACGCTGTGTGTGACTTTGTTATCCATTCTCGAAGCCGATTAGCTAGTGCAAACAAAAGTATTTATTTATTTTTGAAACGTTGGTGAATATGTGACTGTGCCAATTTTAAGTGCGCCACAGCTTGTCCCGCCGTACACATCCGTGCCTGCCTGCGCGAACTGCATTGACTATAAAGTGCAATCGCATCGCCAGAAAATGTTCAATCCTGGTTTGGTGTTTAATGTATCATTAGCCAACATGTCTGCGGAGTGGGCACATTTCAATTTATATTGTGCTTTGTTAAAATGTCCGTCCGTCCGTCTTCTTCCGCTTATCCGGGGTCGGGTCGCGGGGGCAGCAGCTTTAGCAGGGAAGCCCAGACTCCCCTCTCCCCAGCCACTTCAGCCACTTGGGGCAGGATCTCATCCCCGACCCGGAGAGGGCACTCCACCCTTTTCCGACTGAGGACCATGGTCTCGGATTTGGAGGTGCTGATCCTCATCCCAACCGCTTCACACTCGGCTGCGAACCGCTCCAGTGAGAGCTGGAGATCACGGCTTGAAGAAGCCAACAGCACCACATCATCTGCAAAAAGCAGAGATGCAATGCTGAGGCCACCAAACCGGACCCCCTCAACGCCTCGGCTGCGCCTAGAAATTCTGTCCATAAAAGTTATGAACAGAATTGGTGACAAAGGGCAACCTTGGCGAAGTCCAACCCTCACAGGAAACAAATTCGACTTACTGTCGGCAATGCGGACCAAACTCTGACATCGGTCGTACAGGGACCGAATAGCCCGTATCAGGGGGCTCTGTACCCCATACTCCTGAAGCACCCCCCACAGGACTCCCCGAGGGACACGGTCAAACGCCTTCTCCAAGTCCACAAAGCACATGTGGACTGGTTGGGCGAACTCCCACGAACCCTTGAGGACCCTGCTGAGGGTGTAGAGCTGGTCCACTGTTCCACGGCCGGGACGAAAACCACACTGCTCCTCCTGAATCCGAGTTTCGACCTCCCGACGGACCCTCCTCTCCAGCAACCCTGAATAGACCTTACCTGGGAGGCTGAGCAGTGTGATCCCTCTAAAGTTGGAACACACCCTCCGGTCCCCCTTCTTAAAAAGGGGAACCACCACCCCGGTCTGCCAATCCAGAGGCACTGTCCCTGATGTCCACGCGATGCTGCAGAGACGTGTCAACCACGACAGCCCCACAACATCCAGAACCTTTAGGAACTCTGGGCGGATCTCATCCACCCCCGAGGCCCTGCCGCCGAGAAGCTTTCCAACCACCTCGGCGACTTCGACCCCAGAGATAGGGGAGCCCACTTCAGAGTCCCCAGACTCTGCTTCCTCAAAGGAAGGCGTGTCGGTGGAATTGAGGAGGTCTTCGAAGTACTCTCCCCACCGATTCACGACGTTCCGAGTCGAGGTCAACAGCACCCCATCTCCACTATACACAGTGTTAACGGCGCACTGCTTTCCTCTCCTGAGACGCCGGATGGTGGACCAGAATTTCCTCAAAGCCGTCCGGAAGTCGTTGTCCATGGCCTCACCGAACTCCTCTCATGTCCGAGTTTTTGCCTCAGCGACCGCCGAAGCCGCATTCCGCTTGGCCAGCCGGTACCTGTCAGCAGCCTCCGGAGTCCCGCAGGCCAAAAAGGCCCAATAGGACTCCTTCTTCAGCTTGACGGCAACCCTTACCGCTGGTGTCCACTTCTCAGCCTTGCACACCAGCTCGAGCTCCTTCCCTGTCAGAGAGGTGACATTCCATGTCCCCAGAGCTAGCTTCAGTAGCCGGGGGTCGGACCGCCTAGGCCCCCGCCTTTGGCTGCCACCCAACTCACTGCGCACCCGACCCCTTTGGCCCCTTCCACCGGTGGTGAGCCCATGGGAAGGGGGACCCACGTTGCCTTTTCGGGCTGTGCCCGGCCGGGCCCCATGGGTATAGGTCCGGCCACCAGACGTTTGCCTTCGAGCCCCACCTCCAGGGCTTTGTTAAAATGCCAGTGCTAAATAAATATTTTATATTAATATTATAATTTTAATTAATTATAATAAATGCAATGATAGACTGAGATGGGTTGGACATGTCTAGAGGAAAGATAGTGAGTATATTGGCAGAAGGATGCTAAGCTTCCAAATGCCAGGCAGGAGGTCTAGAGGAAGACCAAAGAGGAGGTTTACGGATGTAGTTAAAGAGGACATGAAGGTAGTTGGTGTGAGAGAAGAGGATGCAGAGGAAAAGGTTAGATGGAGGCAACTGATTCGCTGTGGCGACCCCTGAAGGGAAAAGCCAAAAGGCAAAGAAGAAATGCAATGATACAAAAAATCGGCCTATTTTTTTTTTCTGCGTTTCGGTTTTCATTTTCGGTTTTGGCCAAACATTTTCATTTCGCATTTTGCATCCCTGATATATATAATATATATATATATAATAAAGTATTTACTTTATATATACATAATGTATACATTGAGAGAAAGAACTTGGCTCTTTATATTGTAATTTTAAAAAACTAATAACACTACTGTTGCTCAGTCATGATTTACGATATTTAACTGGAGCTTTTAAATTGGTTGGCCAGCGTACCATCTTTTCTTAGCTACCTCATCATTTGTGGTAATGACATTTGAGAGCTCTGAATACAATTGCTTCTGACAAGACATGGAAAAACTTCTAAGACGAACGCATCAAAACACTCTTGACTCCACAGCCCCTGTTCCCATCTTTGATTCTCTATTTCTGTCTCTCTCTCGCTGCCAGTGAATAACCAAGCAGATGTTTCTCCTCAGTCACCCATCCTTGAAAATCAGCTTCTTGTTCTCAAACAACAGCACAAGCAGAAACAAAGACAACAGACACAATTAGATTGGTGACAACATCATGCAGTGTAACTATGAACTATTTAATCACGAATATAAACAAGGCTCATTGCTGCATTTGACATTGCTTTTAGTATTTTGCTGTTTGAGCATGTCTGGCCCAAACATGAATAGACTTGAATTCCAGTCTTTTGAAAGAGAAAGTTGTCTTAGTAACCATTTTCAGTCAGCTATATTGGAAGGCATTGTTCAATGTTTGAATTTGTTTAGATAGATAGTTTTACAGTTGTTATCACATAATTTAAGGGTTTTCCAAATGCACAGAAAGAGCCACAAAAATACACCAGAACAAGACGTCTTTCTTTGATTTCTCTGAAGAACATTTCCAGACATTGATTATGGTGACAATGAGAACCCAACTCATGAGTCGATGTAATAGGGCATGAGCGGATTACAAATGCATCACACCCCACCAAACCCCTTCCCCGTCAGTTAATATGAATATGTGCATGTCGTTAGGCGTCTGCCGTAATAAAAAAAAGTCAACAAAATGTACATTAATATATCCACTTTTAAAGGGTTAATATCGCTAAAAATAGTACACCTATGCTATTTTTAAGTGCGGATTCCTATAGTTAGGGCCAGAATTCATACATACATGTAACAATTTACAGGTCTGTACCTACCTTAAAACAAAAGATACGGGCCTTCAAATATGGTGTGGAATTCCTGAACCGGATCCCAAAAGTGGGTGTGTCACTCGAAAACCATTTGAGCTTTTGATTCTTTCTTTTGACATCTTAAGGCACTGATGGAATAAAAATCAGGCAAAACGAAGAGGTGTCACTGGGGAGGGTGTGGGATTCGACACGGAGTGACCCAATAATTCCTCTTGGACTGTAACAGTCGCGTGTACCAGATCTTTGAACCTCAAAACAGAGCCAACACACAAAACTTAATAACAAATACAATATTTTTATTCAACCAAGGGTGCATAAAAACATGAGCAGGGATGAGTATAAAAATTTAAAACTATGTCTTCTTAACGTTGATGTGAAAACTCGAAATAAAAGAGACCCCCAACCCCTCCGCCAAACAAACACGCACACACACACAAGTGTACAGGTGGATCGCAGGGGTATCCCCTAGCTCCTCGACTCATGTTTCTTGAATTAAATTGAATTAATTTATTTGTTTTGAGCAGATCAAGCAATATGACATATTCAAAAAACCAAAACAAAGCAATATATTGTAACAAACGATCAGAAAATAGTCATAGCAAGAAAACAAGAAAATAAACTTTCTTACTTTATTTTGGTGCGTGTATGTATTTGGTGAGTGTTTCCCTTCTGTTTTTGATTATGTGTTTATCAATGTTTTGTCTGCCCTTAGTTATGTCCTTTTTCAGATGTTCTTTAGCTCCCCCTATTGCAGGGTACTGGTTAGGGGTAGGTATCAAAAGATGTCCTCCCCCAGATATTAGGGTTACCATATGTTGATATTTTACTATTCCAAACCTTTTATCGTGTTATGCGGCTCATTTAAAAAAGAGACATTTCTGCAGAACTCCCGTGCACGTTTTTGTTTGTTTGTTTGGAGTGGTAAGTGCTCCTCCACCCCTCACCCACCGGTGAATGCACAGCATCTGGTGTCATGGAGACAAAACAGCGGCAATTGCTTTACACACAAATGGGTAGGGAAAGTGACTATCATGCGTTAAACTTTACATTTCGGTCCTTCTGCTACTCCCTTTCGCACAGCCCACCGTCCCACTTTTGATACTGCCTCAGAAGCAGGAAATGCCCGGGTGTTATAAAAAGTCTCCGGCAAGCCAGATCGAAAACAGATCAACAGGGTCTCTGCATGCAAAGTATAAACGAGCAAAAGAAGCTGACTGTGACTCTTAGTGAACCAATGGCCTTTGACAAAACACGTTTAGGGATGATAGATCTAGCTAACGATGTCTGCCGGAGGAAATTGCTCACCTTAAAGTCACTAACAGCCTTCCCTAGCGCTTGAGGCTGCAGATAATTCAGAGAGAATTTCAGTTGGCCTGCTATATTACACAGCAAATTAATTGAATGGCCCTTCAAAGGTGTAACAAATTTCCAGTTAGACATTAAATATCACAGCTCGATATTGAAAAAGTCAGATTTGTTGGCATTTAAGTCTTCTCTAAGAAAAGCACGCAAGTGAATGTACCGTGGCTGGACATTAAATCTGTTCAAATCCTGAGGTTGAACTTAAAGCACACAAGCACGAGGACTACAAACATAGTGAGCATTATGTCCATGAGTTACAGATTTAGGTAATTGTACTTAAAAAATTTTTTTTAGCAATTTGCCCCAAAATATATTTGCAATATTTTTTATTTATTTGACCATTTATGACTCAAATATCTTCTAATTAACAGATTAACATCTTAGCTGTTCACAATGGGTACTCTTGCAAGCCTCTGGTCAATAGTTTTCAGACTGGATTCAGGAGATGGTAATTATTTTTTTTAAACAAGCCATGCATCTCAATAGTGGTAATTAATTTAACGTATTTTTATAAAACACAGCATTGTGTTGTTTTAATGCCACTGTGTAGCCCTGGTATAATTATGATGTTGGAATTAGAAAATAAAAAAGACAACTTTTATTTAGCTATATTACATTAAAATGGCATATCCACACATTAACGGTAAACTTTGCCCAGATGTGGTGTAACTCTTTATGGTTAATCCATGAGGGTCAGTGGGTTGAGACAAAATGACAATCAATCAACCTTTGGGGCTCATTTGAGAACTCTGCCAACATTTGTATGTACACCACTAACTGATATTTGGTGAATTTGGTGTTTTTCTGGTGTGCACATTGCACTGTAAGATTGGGAGCTCATTACCAATCGTTTTTTCCTGGTGCACGGCTCCTTGATCACTCCACCCAGCTCACCGTGCCCCCTACAAGAAAAAAACACTCCAGTTGTTAGCAAAAACAAAACTCCACAAAAACAAATCCAACAGAACATGGCCAGCTCTATATGAAAACAAGTCAACATACAAATCCCTTTTCAGCATCCACTGGTTCTCCAGAGTCATCTGTGCATTAGTTTTGTCCCCTATAGGATTGGGGCTGAATGTTGTAGTCTTGGAAGCCAACCTGTTCATTCACCTCATTCACAGAGTCATTTTCCCTCTTTGTGTACAATAAAGTATCCTGAAATGTCAGCACCTGGTGAGGTAATCATTAGATCATTTGTATTGATATGCACTTCCTTCAAACTCCTGCATTTTTCATATTGTATAGCGCTGCACATATGATTGTAATTGCACTTTTAGCTGCCGAGGTTTCTATTAAAATAGTGAAATATGATGTAGGCTTTTGGGAGGGATAGACAATGTTCTCATTTTTAATGCATTTAATTCTCACTAGAAGAATGTCCTATGACTGATGATAGAGATATCATCAAAGAGCTTTTAAGCAACTGGTAAAGCTAACATCTTAAACCAATGTTTTGTTTGTTTTAAAACACCTAAATGAAGTCCAAAACAATCCCCACTACGTGAAGATGAACTCTATCAGCATTTGCCATCTACAGTATAAATACATGCTGACAGCAAGCAATTTGAGTTACTGGGTAATTCACAACTCTTCATTCATTTTAGAGGAATATTTTCTTTTATCTATGAAGGATACATTTAAATTACATGGATGTTATATTAGCCATACCGATAGCAGTTAAACACCAAAAGAGAAACTCGACCTAAATTGTGACAATTTGGCCAATACCAGAACTATAAAAAGATCTCCAGCTGAGCTAGCCATGAGCCATCAAAACAAAAGCCTTTGAGGCAAGAGTTTGTAATGTAAATTTGAATCCTGTTCAGGCAACTTAAAGTGAGAAAAACAACTCAAGCAGATGTAAATTAAGATACTGCAGCGGAGGACTTTTAGGGTCAGGAAGAGAAGAACAACCCCATTAATCTATTGCAGGTCACAAATCTTCCAAATATCTGCCATCTCAACTAGTAAAAGAAACGAGTTATAATCAGAAAAACAAAACAAAATCCCTACTTTAAACCAACCAAAAAGTATTCTTAAAATGCTAACTAACCTCACCTCTTCTACAGAGTAGTGGGGGCTTTGTAAAAACACAGCAGGGAACTTTGCAGATCATGACCCAATTAAAAATCAGTGCTGCGACCTAAATCAAAAATTAAAAATTTAACCAGCAAATTCGCCGTAAGTGTTCCATATCTGAGTCCACTCTGAGAAGCCAAAGTTATAAAAGAGAAATGGGGAAAAAAATAGGAGGCCAAATTCAACAAGCATCAAACAACGGAAAATATAGTATTTAAAGATTAGAATGAATTTTGTACTACCCTAATTCACATAAGCTGTTCTCAATTTCCGAAACTGCGTTGCTATAGATCACATCTTCCCTTCTGACATAGTACAGAGTGCAAATGTCTACAAACAGAATACAACATACGACCTCAGGCACCAAACTCAGATGATTCCAAAACTTTGAGTCCACAACTGGAGTTCATATTCCTTCCTGTCCTTGTCGATAGCAGTTTATGCAGGGCAAAGTTCAAAGCGGGCACTGGGCTTTGTGTACTGGAGTTCTCAGGAAAAGTTCATCATGGCAGAATCGATGATAATCCTGTCTGCTCAAAAAGTTGCTGGACATTATGCTCAAACAATGCATAAGAGTCATTGAACAGTCACAGGACGAGCGGATTTACAGTGTACCATCCTTTTCGCAGTCCGTGTGGTCACTTCCCCCCCGAAAGTGACCATTGTTCAGTTCGCCTTCCACTCTGAACATCAAGCATAGCAGGAGAATGCTGTTCATTCCATTTCCAGCACTTTTTGGTTGAGTCACCCAAGTGAAACACCTTTCAGTCAAAGATTGAACCTGCCTGAAACATTTATACACTCGGAACAGACAGAGGGAGATGAGATCATAGCAAGAGAACACTGCTTGTTGTCATAGCAAGAGAACACTGCTTGTTGTCATTCAATTTCCAAGAAAAAATAAAATAAAAAATTCCCCCAAAATATTTTGTTTTTCAAACCCCTAATTTATTCATTTTGTGGTTTTATTTGAATTTGATCACTACACTATAGCAAGTAGTAGTACTATATTTACGCATATGTCTACCATAGACATCTTCATTACGTGTTACCTCAAATTTAAGAAACATGTGACAGCTGTCAGTCACCCTGGCCACTTGGATGGAAGTCCTTTCGAATTTCAGGGCTCCTCAGACTTCTAGAATGGGACTCAGATAAGGACAAAGGTTAAATAATTTTCACACCTACGAATAAGTTATCAGAGATGCAGGGGAAATATAAAAATCAAAAATGAAAATTCTATTTCAATTAAAATTTGGTTTTATTACTTATTCAACTATATTACACAGATCTGATTTTAAAAATAATATGATAGTGGCCTGTAGTTAACACCTAGACCTCTATATCCTTCCGCATAACAGGAACAATTTGATTTTAACAGACTAACATTAGAAGACCCCTGCTATTCACACACACAACAGACTACAAGTCTCCCAAATGGAGACAATGGGAGAGAGGACTAAACTTATCACACCCCCTGTCCTTTTTATTTAGTTTAATTTAATTTTAACAGACAACAGTACAAATCACCACCTTCTTAAAACAGCAGCTCACGGCCCCCATCCTCTCAGACCTTTAGTCCCTAATCAAGCGTGGGGGAAGAGTTTTAAAAATTGTCACAGACAAAGGCAGAATTCTCCCCTACTTTCAAAATATGCAGATTTCCTGCTTACCATTCTTTTTCACCCTTTTTTGAGGACAAAGGATTTTGGAGGGAAAAAATTACTTTCCACCCGTCTTTTTCTTTCTTTCCTACACTTAAAAATCACTGTCTCAAACAAACTTACACTTCCATTCACTTAACTTCTGCACTTTTCTCATCTCCACAAAGGCAGTGAGGAGAAAAAACACAAAACCAAGAAGAAATCAAATCCCCCCTTTAAACTCACAATTCACACATGCTTCACATATTCACAGTTTCAACTCACCAAACTAGACCCAGAACACACTCACACACAACACAAACTCCTCTTTTATCGCTGCCAGCGCAGTAGCAATAGTTGCCGATTGGTGAATGCCTCGTCTATCTTTCTCCACTTCCTTCACTTCCTTCTCAAGTTTATTACGCTGTCGCCATCCAACTTGGCTCTGTTCCTCCTTCATATCTCGAATATTTACCAACATTCTGCTTTCCTTTTTCTGTAACTGCCATGTCCCATGTTCCAGGTTCTCCGCGAAACAATTCATCCTTCTTTTATTTCAGAAACAACTTCTGACACCGTTCTTTTTCCTTCTTAATTTTCTTACTTTCTATTCCACTAATCAACTGTGATTCCAGCTTAGCGTAATGACCATTAATCTCCGACCAGACTTCAGCGGACCCGAGACCATTATCACACTTTCTCTTATCTGCCATCCTTAAATCCACTCGCGCGTGTCCTAATCACTTCTCTTGCAGTCCAATTTTAGTTTTTACATTCACACCGCTTCCACACTGATACGTAAATCCCAGATTTTAAACCGTATCGATACGTAAATCCCAGATTTTAAACCGTATCTAACCACGAATAGTTCCAAACTATTCTAGTAGGTAAATCCCAGATTTTAAACCCTACTAACGTCCACACTGTTACACTTTTACGCCGTTCCGCTCCTCCTTCCTCTTATAATTTAGCGTTGCCAATGTGCAGAATTTGAAAAAGAATCTGCTTACCTTATTTGACTGTGGGCCCAAGAGAAAAGACGGTCGGAGGTATGGCTTCTTTATCAGGTCGTCACCTGGTGTGGACGTGGATCCCAGATCCCCGAGTCCCAGACTCTTGTGGTTTTTCTCGAAGTCCCGGACTTCTTTTTACCTCTCTTGCATCACGTCGGGGTCACCATAAATTGTTGGAATTTATTTCTATATTAATATAAACTCAAGTTAATAATCTGACTCCAATTTGTGACCTTACCAAACTATCACCCATCCAACAATAGCGTGCTCGTTCTGCAATAGAAAGGTATCAGGAAGCCGGCATTTTCACACACGAGTGGATTTTTTCCTAACACTCAAATCTAATACAAAACAGCTGAGGTCCCGGGTCCCTATCAATACAATTCTATACGTCTCTGTCTCAAGCAGCCGACGTAGTCTCATCCGAGTTGCCCCAGTGAATAGTTATACTACACAGTATTTAAATGACACAGAAACAAAGGCATCCTGACATTATTCTATTGGCTACGTGTTTTCTGCAGTTTAACTTTAGCTTGCTTTTCATTGGCCGATCTTCATCCGCAGCGTCACTGGATGGCTTCTCCTGTTTTGTACTTTTCCCCCCCGGTGTAAAACAAATGTGATTTACAACACACTTTGAGCTTATCGCGGCTCTGCATCTCCCCTTGCAATTAGCATCCTTTGTTCTGAAACATTCCATTCCTGCAACCCCCACTTGCATCACACATCCTGTATTTCACCCCCATTCACACAAACTCTTATATTCCTTTACTATGTATGTTGTTGCTTATTCAAGACCTGATATATTGTATAGTTTGAAAATGATTTTCCTCTCTGAAAGCCATATTGTGGCCTTCTATTCCACCAAAACATCAGTTGTCAGCAAAATAACCAGGTCAGGTCTATGAAGACAAGACAGTACAGTAGAAAAAAAGATGTGGTGATTACTAGCAAGCATCATCAACATATTTGTTAGACCACCGGCACTTTCTGTATCTGTCTCAGAGACCGTTCAGCATCATCAAGCGCTCTAATGCCAACTCGATCATTTTTAGTGAGCTTTTGACGTTTTACCATTTTCAATAGGGATTTACAGAATTCACATTTACATACACGAGTTGGTTGACTCGGCATTATCTGACTTATGTCAGATTTCTACTTTACAGTGTTCACTTGCAGAAAGGGCAATATATTGATTTAGAATGATGTGCCAGCCAATATTATTATTATTTTTTAATCCTGAATTTTTTCCAGCCAATTATGGTAAATGTGTACGTGTATGTAGAATTTTGGCTATACAACAAGACAAATTCACTCTAGTAAACCATTCATACAAGAGTGAATGAAGTTTTGGTTATGTATGTAGAAGAATTCTGAAAATGTTAATTATCCACCTCGATGCATCCACTCCATCATTAAAAGCATGAATTGGCTTTTTACTTGACCATCTATGTTGTTTAACTCTTTGACTGCCAGACGTTTTCAAAAACGGGTTGTCGCCAGTGCCAGCCGATTTAAGCATTTTGAGTGATCTTTCAAGGTCCACAGAAAATGTTGTGTTTGGACTATGGAAACACACATACTACCAAATGAAAGATTGGACTCTCAGCTTTCAGTTTGTTTCTACCTTATTCCGTTCTTCAGTAATCAACAATAGAAAATGGTTACTTTCACCGAAATTCTCTCTTTTGAAACAAAAAACGGAGAAAAAGAGCTTTTTGTGAAACGATGTTATTTCATGCACTCTAGTGAATTGTACACTTCTTTTTGTCCATGAATGATGCCACAAACACCTAAATAGTGCTTTACTTCTGTAAAACGCTTTCACCAACAATGAAAAAGTGTTTTTTGATTGCAAAATACGTTTATTTCCATTCAACAGTGTAACAATTTGACAAAACAATTTCGCAAACTATTTACAAATGTGTGCAACTGTGGTACTACTTACAATTATGTGGATGTTTCAAATACAGTTTTTCCTTTTGTAACGCTCTCCTGCGTGCAAGGAGACGCCAGGACTCGCACAACAGTTTACTTTCACTTTCACATTGGTCCGTTTTGCGTGCAAACGTTACACTTTCTTGACGGCCTTTTTTTCCGGGGAATAAAAAGCAAGTAGCAGACTGTACACACTTCCTCCGATGAATATGCATTGGACTCGGGGCACTCTCCGTCGTCCGATCGAACGTCCGCCTGTGCGTGCTCGGTTGTGTTCCGCGTTACGACACCGTCATAGCCGCCGCATCAGCGGTTCCAATTTCGCCGTCAAGCTCGGATTCACCTTCATCATCATCGAGGATGATCACCGTCGTCATCAATGTACTATTTTAGCGTTGGTCGATGCCTTTCGTCTTGTAAGTGTAGAGCTGCTTGCAAACGCTCGCCATTGCCCGTTCCCTCCTCCATCTAGCTCCATCTAACGTCTTCTACTGCCGCGTCAATGCTTCTCAACCACAGAGTCACCACCCTCATCTTCATCATCGGTGATGATCATCGTCGTCAACAATGTGCTTTTTCAGCGATGCTTTTGGTCTTTGAAAAAAACGGCTCTGGCGTTAGCTCCTCGCGACCGGCCGCCATTTTTCCTTTGTTTTCCATTCTGATCTCCTGCTCAACGCTCTAGCTCCGCCTCTACTGACGCCCACCCGATCTTGTCAAAAGAGAGTCATCGCTGCCCTCTAGGGGCCAAAAATAGTCATTAGGCTCAAAAAACCTGCTTACAACTTTCAGGAGAGCTCCGCAAGCCTTCCCAGCACCAGTTTCAAAAAAAAAAAAAAAAAAATGGGAGGACATCTTTTAACGTCTTTGGCGCTCCTCCGTAGGTTTTTGCAGAACGTCATTTAACGTCTTTGGCAGTAAAAGAGTTAAATAAAACCTTGGAAGACATTATAGTATTGATTATGCTTATTCAGTATCATTATAGTTAGTATGTGTATGTGAGTGTGAGTGTGAGTGTCAGTGTGTGTGTGTGTGTGTGTGTGCTCGCTGCCCTTGTGAGTGCCGACTCAAAACTATTTAACAGACAGGAGGCAAAAAGCAGCGCAAGTGATTACTTACAACTACTGACAACTGTAAACAAAAGCACATGCAAATGACCATTTATCGAATGTGAAAAGAAAAACTTATCATGTCCCTTTGTTGTCATGGAGACAACAAGACAACAATGTATTTTTCTTAGTTTTTTTTACTGTTGGTAAGCAAACTGATTTAGGCGCATTACTGCCACCTGGTTTGGAGTGTGGATACTGCAATGAAGTTGCGTACTGTGTTCCCTCGTTTCTCGCGGGTTCATCTTTCGCGGCCTCTCTGTTTCGCAGATTTTTTTACAGCGTGCTTCTTTATTTTTTTACAGCATGCTTTTTTTTTGTTTTTCTTTTTTTCCCACTGTATGCAGGCGCCGCCTGCCACCCGCCCCATGCACGTTCACGGAAGCCCGCGCCAGCCATGAGCGCTCGGGTGGAATTTCTGGGGCACCGCGGCGATGCGGTCCCGGTCAACATGGGTTTATGTGTCCTGCCTCATATCTTCATTATTAAAATTAAGATTGTCCGTCCCGAACCAGTCGTGGCCATTTGAAAATCCTCGGTGTGTTGCGTCCCGGAGATAAAGGGCCGACAAACGCCGGATTTTTACCTGGGATGCGAACCATCACAGGCGGGGCAACTTTTTGAAAATCCTCGGTGTCCTTTAGCCGGCCGTATCTCCCCAGCCTACAAACGAGTATCCGCGGATTTGTCTCGACGAGACCTTTACAACAATGCATGACCCGTCACGTTCCAACCTTGCCCATCGCGTTTGCGACCTGGCGATAGAGGCCCATATTGCGCTCCTGAGCCTCCCGGTCAAAATGGATATCTTACATTTCTGACAGCTGTTTTGTTGTTGTGTGTGTGTGTTTTTTATTACTGTTTTTATTAATCTTTTTTAGGAAAACACACCGGCCCAGAAATAAATGGATCGGTCTATAAATGTTTTGGATATTAGTTTAATTCTATTTTATTGTTATAAAAAATATTTTAAAATCTAGAAAGGTTTGAACACTGAGAGTATATAGGCCTACTGTATTTAAGTAAGAGATACAGTATGTGAGAAAATGTTAAAGCCTATTAAGAAAAGTGCATGCATAAAGTGTGTGGTGAGGGGTTAGCCTAAAAACATATACTGTATAATAAAAGAAAAAAATATAGTATGAACAAAAAATTTGTTTGATTCAACGAAAAAAAAATATATCACTTAAAAAAAATGATAGATACCTTGGACTAAACTAAAAAAAATGCTGTTAATATGTTACAGCTAAATGTATTAGTTTTTATCAAGTTACATTCATGATTCAATTGAAAGCATCATTTTCAATTTAGACTAAATCAAAAACTTTTATTTTTGTCCAAGGAAAAAAAAAAGTTAAATTTAAGTAATTAAACTTATGATTTACTTGAAAGCATTGTTTTCAATTAAATATGAATCAAAAATTGTTGTCTAACCAAAGCAAAAAATAAAAAGTTACATTCAATTAAATATTTTACTTTGGACTAAACTAATTAGATTGCTGTAATTTTGTTACAGCCAAATGTATTAGTTTTTCTCAAATAATATTTATAATTCGGTTGAAAGCATTATTTTTAATTTAACATCAACCAAAAACATTTATTGTGCCAAAGGGAAAAAATACATGCTTTCTGATTCAGTATGATATATTATCTTAATCAAGACATTTGGTCACAAACCTAAACATTATGGAATGTAGGTCACGACATACACACATAATGTACAACTTAATTAAACCATCTAAGTTAAATTTGCAATCACGTAAAATAATCTTTACTTGAAATAAAACTAAGAATATATTTTATAGTCAAACAACATGAATAAGTCACAATAAAACCAAGAAAACTGTTTTCAAAACGCCTTGTTTATTGTGTATGTTTCAAACTTTGTGTAACTACTTGAAAGATATATAAATCCAAAGTTGCAAGGTTGTTTTTGGGGGGCACAAACAGTATAACACATTCTTGTAAAAAAAGCTTAGTGTTTTGTTCCCTTTTAAGTGTAAACAGTGACATTTTGAGAGAGAATAAAATATTGAAAAGAGCAAGAAAAACTAGGTCAATTGCTGCATCCAAATGTCTCTCTGACTATCCAATATTTACAATTTGACACATTTTAAGTGCAGAGTCACAGCATTTGTAAAACAGACAAATCTGAAAACAACCTAAAAACAGCACAAAGTACAAACCAGACGCTGCATCCAAACGTCTCTCTGACTATCCAATATTTACAGTTTGACACTGAGACTGCACACTCTGCGTGTCATTTTGTTTGGTTCTATCTCCATGAATATTTTCTGTAGTGCATCAAAAGTGTTTTAACTTACTTTGGTAGGACAGGTTTAGTGCATAGATAAGGCCAAAAAGCATGGCACATCCTTGTGCAAGTGATGGCAACTCACCAGAGGTAGGGAGTAACTAGTAACATTTACTAAAAAATTAAATTTACTTGAGTAACTTTTTGAAAAAAAAAATACTTTTAAGAATAGTTTTATCACACAATGCTTTTTACTTTTACTTGAGTAGATGTGCCTTGGCGCTGCCGTGGCCTGTAGGGCCCTGGGGGGTTGTGCTTGTTCTGTCTTGGCCGGGGTCGACGGCTCCCCTCTTTGGTGGAGGTTTTCATGCATGCCAGATCCACCACACCAGCATTTATCGAAATTCAAACACAATCTACTTCTTCCTCTGGTCGTTGAAATGGTGGAAGCTGATGTCTATGGATCTCACTCTGCTTCATCTATCCTTCCTTCCTTTCCTCAGTCTCTCCTTTGGTCTCTTGAGGTCTCCCTAATTTGTTAGATGTTTGTTAGATGTTTCTGGGGTTGGTGAAAGACTCTGGTTGGTAACCCGGTGGGTAGTAGGTGATGTCTGGTCGGTGCTGGATTTCACTTTCCTTTCTTTTCTTTGATCCTTCCTCGGGTCTCCTGGCAACCTCACGACTCTAGCTGGATTCTGAAGTATTCGGTTTAGGTGTCCGGTATGGGATTTTTAATTTAAAGAATTAATGAGTACACACTCACACGCACGCACACATAAACCCGCACATTCTCATGCACATACTCACGCACATACAAAAAAAGAAAAAGAGAAAAAAAAGAAGTTACATTTACTCTGTTACATTTACTTGAGTAACTTTTTGAAAAAAAAATACTTTTAAGAATAGTTTTACCACAATACTTTTTCTTTTACTTGAGTAGATGTGTGAAGAAGAAACTCTTACTCCGCTACATTGGTTGTTACCCGCCGCCCCATTCATGTACGATACGATACGATACGATATACTTTTAATTTCCCCGTGGGGAACTTTTTCCTGGACTCTGTCCAGCTGCAGTTTACAGTAAGAGAAAACAACAGAACAGAAAAAGATGAAATTAAAATTAAAATTATGTATTAGATTTACCGTATTTTCACGAAAGCACTCCACTTGACTGACTGTGTGGGAGCATTTCCGCGGACATATTGAGGCGCAATTCTTGTAATGTCCTGTCTCGCGCGATCTCGAAGTTCTGTAGGAGGTGCTCGTGATGTTTACGGAAGACAGACGCCCGGAGTTGTTAATATTACTTTAAAAACATCTCCCTCCCCTCATCGGATGGGTTCGGCCATTTGGTGTTGGGGTGTGTGTGTGCGCTTATGACTCGTGTTATGGTGCGGACGGATGTATTTCAACGACGACGTGCGCCGTATGTCGCTCGTTGCCAGGGGCAACAGCCATTTCTCATGCAACAATATGGGACGTGCGTTGAACGCCGACATATTGGCTTCATAACTGAATCGCTTTGTGCTTAAAAAGACTTGTTATCCCCTCCAGAGGCGAGTGGCCCCGTACTTCCTACTTCCTTTCTTCCGTGACCGGGCGGGGGTCACACGACTAAAGGGATTGCGCAAAAATTGTTTCCATTACACTTTTGCGAAATACTTCTATTTCGACACGTCTCTAAAATCACCTCATGAGATCGCAAAAACTTTTTTGCGATATTTGAGGGTTTTTTTCTCAGAAAATGTTTCCATTACCAGGTTGCTTTTGCGCAAAACTGAGGGTAATGGAAACGCACCTTGTGACTATTGCGTGCAGTGCTTACACTAAGAAGAGTTCTATGTGAAGCTTGGGTAAACCGTTGCACGTTTGTTTGACTCGGTGACGGGCAGAATAGAGCCGTTATGCGCATGAGCCAGCCTTGCAAAGCATTCAGGGTTATGTAGTTAATTACATTCAATAGCGATGATTGTGCATCTCAGTGAAACATTTATAGTGTCATGCTTAACAGTTAACTTTTCTGCATCTCAATTTTGAACAAAGACTAAAACTTAATGTCAGTTTTAATTTGCATTATTGTAAATTCATCACAAATGAATCCTTAATTCAGAGAAGGTTATTTGTTAAAGATTGATTACACATTCTATTGCAGGGTAACTTTTATGCCTTTTTTATAAAAAAAAAAGGAAATTTCTTTAAAATTATGTCATTGATTTAACATAAATTGTATGTATCAAAAGTACTAATAGTATCAGTTACTTGATATTGGTATGGTGAGTACTCAAGAATTGCAAACTTGTAGTGGTATTGGTCTGAAAAAAAAAAGTAGCATTGAAAATCCCTACCAAAAAGCTTATAAATTCATTATTCAGGGTTTTCCACAATGTTTTACAAGCCTGGCTTTTCTTTCTTATTGAGTTGGTAGGTTCAATTTTACAGATGAAAATATGCTGAAGTTATGATGGGGACATACCAAATTCAGCAATGTGGCAACAATCGTGATAGCAGCAAACCTGTAAACACAAAGGAAGAGGTGTGAGTCAACATTTCATATCATTGTTTGGACAGCATTCACAATTGTACAACTGTACTTAATAATTAGGTGCTTAACATGCACTTCACCATACTGCATTGTACAGACAGATTGAAGGAATGGCATGATTTTTACTTGCCTTTCATCAATATTTAACTATATAGTCTAGTAATTTGTCCATTCACATTAACTTCACTATGTGAAGATACAATGTAACGTATGAGTTCACATATTGTGTAATTTTATTTTCGGTCCAAGCAGACCAAAATCATAAACTACATCCCTCGTAGCAAACATTTAAGTGAAGTTTGTGGGGCAAACCAAACAAAACAGTAACCTGTTTATTCTGAACCGCTCTGCTGTGGGGGCATTTATCAGACAGACAAAATCATTTCAATAAGACAGCTGTCCCAACTTTGTAAAACATGTAAAGCATGCACCTATGTTCTGGCAGTTTCGAATTACTGGAGTTCACATTCTATTATTCACGACGACGTTACAATCAATTGACTGTGCCAGTCTTCCATAGCAAATGTGACCATTAAAATTTCCCCCCCCCGCATTGGCGGTTGGAAACACGTCTTAGATTTCTCCAAAAGCATTGTCAAATTATTTGGATCAGTGTGGACTATTCGGCGTTAAATTCCAGTGGACATTGAGCCCAGCGAGGCTTCCTGATGTTAGTGTAACCCCTAAGACAGAGGTGGGCATCGAGGGCCGCAGTCCTGCAGGTTTTGCATGTTGCCCTTCTCCAACACAGCTGATATATGATCAGCTCATCAGCAAGCTCTGCATAAGCCTGATAACGATCCTGTTTATTGGAATCAGCTTGTGTTGGAAGTGACGAACCTCCAAAACCTGCAGGACTTCGGCCCTCGAGGACCCGAGATTGCCCACCTCTGCCCTAAGATGTTGTTGGCGGAGTCTTGGGTAAAAGGCGGGCTACAAATAGTTTTGAGTTTATGTTTTCTGGCATCTTCCTGCTAAATTAACCAGACACGGCAGGACACGATTCAAGCACGTCTCTTTTTTTTCATTCCTGCTCGAACAAGGCTCGCTCCGTTACTCCTCTCTCTCTTTTGTGCTCATAACATGCGCAGTACACAAAACACTTCAGCATGTAAACACACATATAAAACCAAACATATTAATTCACCAAACACAAGTCAATTACAAGTAAATAAAAATGCACATTTGCAAACAACGTGTTGCATTATTAACCACATACGGCGTTACACAGACGCTATGCTGCTCCCTTTAGATTTTGCCACCATGAACAGCTGAGATGGCTGCAGGTCCATCACAGCTATTCCCCCACACCAGCCTTCTCCGACTCAAGTCCGGAACTTAATGTCGGGGAAGTAACAGAATCCCTCTGCCCTGAATCCTGCCAACAGACAGTCCTTGGGGTTTGCACTTGAGTCCACTACCAACCTCACCGCACGTGCAAATGTGTGAGGTGATGTGAACTAGGTCTTTGTTGATAGGTCAGAGCAGGTGGATTCCATTGTGATGGCCCCACTAAACCTGCTGGAGGGGTCAGCAACCTTTCAGTATATGCCAGGGGAGCACTGTGTTGTGCTTCTATATGTCCCCTAGCAGGACCCTTATAAGCGCAGTGCCGATTACAGCCGGGGAAGCCTTCAGAACTTGGCAAAGGGGTCAGATCCGCTGGATGCGGGCGGCACTTCTGCGGAGGCTGTCCCGGGTCTAGTGTTCAAGAGGGAGTGGGGATTCTTTGAAACTGGCACGATTGTAGGGTGTCAGTCCGAGGAACCCCCTCTTGAAACTGAGGCTGGAATCGGACACAGAACTTGTCCCCAGGCTTGCACTGATCTGGTAGTCCAGTGATGAGAGGGGGTGGCTGAATAGGACCTCTTCCAATCCCAGCTCAGCTTGGAAGGCCTTCCAGCTTTGTTCGTATTGCCCCACCCCATCACTGGACTCCATGGCGTGCCTCAGCTGGCCTACAAGGCACATAATTGTGTCTTGCATGGTGGTCAGGAGACCCTCCCCACTGGGCTCATCCCTGAAGGGGATGGCAGTTGCATGATCAGACAGGAGGCACTTGAGGTGCGCCTGGTTAAAGTGGTCCTTGGGATCAAACGGGTAAGGGATGTCTTCACCCTCGAAGCGGACCACTTGTAATTATGTGCCCATGTTGACTGCAGCTTTCCCTGTTTCCTAAAGAATCTTGCTTTTTTGGGCAAAATCAGCATTAATTTTGGTTGGATGCTCATTCAAATAAACGTTAGTTCCCTTTAACTTACTACTCTGATTAAGTAGATTACATTTTTTCTTTTTATTTGCAAATCTGATAACGACATGGTTAGTTGCCCTGCCAATCTTGTTCCCTACAGGAATTGTGAGACATGCATCTACTCTACGTTGTCTTTATCAATTAAGATGTTTTTCTCCTGCAGAAAGGCAGTCACCTGCGCTTCAGTTGACTCATCATGTCTGCCCTTGTCCTGTCGATCTTCTCCCTGTACCGCTTTGGAATATGATTTTTGTTTGATTTTCATTCCTGTCACAATAGCATGATTCATTTTAGAGTATTGTTCCTCGTCCATCAAACGGTTATCTAAAAAGTGAATTCTGTTCTCCTGATCCTCATTCTTCATTGTACTCATTTTATCTGTCAAGTTGGCAATGTCCCGAGACATAATATTGACTGCGTTCTTCAGGTCTTCTAAGTCTTTCTTCAGTTATTTTGTTACCATACCAAACATAGCAATTGTTTTAGATCAGGCCGTCTTTATTTTTTTTTGTCAGTCTTGAGTCTCCCTGGACACTCAATGGGCAGCATTGAGCCAAATTTGTGGTAAATTCTATGTCGAGTCCAGCTGACAACTTCTCCACCATTTCGATTAGGAGAAGGATAATCCTGATCAAATTTTTTTTTGCATCTAAATAGACTATAGAGTCTTTACAATAAGACGCTATATTTTTTGAGGGGTGAACCGGTGAGGACTCTTCGGACGCTTGTTGTTGCACCAAAAAACAATAATCCAAAAATGTTCGTTCGTGTTGTCAAAAATTATTTAGTTTCCATAAAGTCCAATCCTTTTCCATTGATGTGAAAAGCACAACACAATCCTTTCCATATACAAAAACTACCACGACAACGATCACAGTAAAAAACCTTTTTGCCTCCAAGGTTCACACACACCTGACGCTCGTTACCTTGGGCTTGATTTAATTATTTCTTGGGGGCCCATGGCCACCATGCGGTTAAACTCAGGAGTCACACGCAGACAAGGAAAAACAAAGAACACTGTAATATGGCTCCAACACAGACATAAATTGAGGATACATCACTAAACATTCTATTTCCTTGCATGACTTTGATTCTCTGAAAAAGGACTGTAAAATGAAGATTGTAAAGATGTAAAGAATTTGTCATCATCTTGCTTGGCCCCCTTTTATAAATAGTTTGAGACAATGTAATTGAATGCCTGAGACATTGAAGACTTATCATTTGATGCACATTTTTGTCAATAGACCTTTATCAAGTCTGGAACAATACTATATGATCAATCACGGTGAAATTAACTAACTTGATAATTCAACATATCTTGTCTGTCGGGTTTAAATGTCAAGCTCATCTATAGAACGAGTGCATTGGTTGCGATGCGTTCGCGTGCTGTCATTCCAGCGGCCACTTGTGTCCTACGCACCGAGCTGCTTCAGTTGCGCCAGGAACCCAAATAAACGTTCCGAGCTTTTGCTGCCAGAGTGCAGGGTAAAGCGGGACATGCGCCTACGCTGCAGTTTGTGATTGTGGGAGGGATGTGGACTTTTATGACCACATTATCCGTGATGTTTTGATCAATGGCATCTATGACTCAGACATACGCCATGCTACACTGGGTATACCTGATGTCCTGCGCAAGCCTGTGAATGATGTGATTGCACTAGTCGAAAGCAAAGAAATGGCTCGTGATGCTCTCCCATCACCCACCCTGTCAGCGATGTCGTCATTCCGGAGCCAAAAGAGAGATCCACGCCACCCTGCCCGCAGCGGACAAAACGAGACAGACTTGTGCTCAATGTGGGGAAGACAGAGGAGGTGATATTTGATCCAAAAACTGTGGGTGACCACGGGCCAGTCGTCATTAAAGGCAATCACATCAGCCAGGTGGGTTACAGGTATCTGGGGGTCCACATTGACAACACACTCAGCTGGAGGGTACAGGTTGGAAGTCTCTGCTCCAAACTCCAACAGCGTCTCTATTTCCTTCGCAGACTTCGGGTCTATGGAGTGGAGCAGAGGACCATGCTGTTGTTCTACCGGGCTGCATTGGAAAGTATCATCAGATACGGCATTGCGGCCTGGTACGGCAACCTGACTGTGCAGTCAAGGTCACAGATTGCCGGTCTGGTGCGGACTGCCATGAAGATCATGGGGGTCAGGAATCATCCTTCCCTACAGATGCTTTATGAGCGGTCCGTCACCAGACTGGCACAGAAAATTGTTACTGACCCGACTCACATTCTGCATCATGAGTTCCAGTTACTGCCTTCCGGCAGGAGATTCAGGGCCCCCAGAACCAGGCTGAACCGCTAAAAGAACTCATTCCTGCCGACATCCATCAAATTACTTAATAACCGACATTAACTAAGTGGTGCAATATATATATATAGGACTGTGTGTGTATTATTTATTTTTTATATATTTATTTTATTTATTATTTATTTATTTTAATTATCTCTCTATTCTGTTGTTTTTCTTACTGTAAACAACTGCTGCACTTCTTATTTAATTTTGATTTGATCTCTTTCTATTCTGTTGTTTTTTCCTTACTGTAAACTGCAGCTGGACGGAGTCCAGGAAAAAATTCCCCACGGGGAAAATAAAAGTATATCGTATCGTATCGTATCGTACTCCCCAAGTACTTGGATGCAATTAGAGACTTTCCCTCCCCAGTGTCTACAACGAATATTAGGAGCTGGTTCGGCCTTGTCAACTAGGTGGCCAACTATGCGCAATTACGTGATACGATGGCACCATTCAAGCAATTCCTCAGCCCACGCTGTAAGTTCTCATGGTCTTCTGATCGTCCAAGCTGTCCATTATTGGAGCCATCCGTGAGGGTGTGGAAATTTACGACATGCAGAAACGCACCTGCCTTCGCCCTGACTGGTCCAGACGTGGTATTGGTTACTTCCTGCTTCCACAGCATTGCAATTGCGACTCTGGTTCACCTGATTGTTACTCAGGGGATTGGAGGATCACCCTGGCTGGTTCTCGTTTCCTGTCTTCAGCAGAACAACGCTATGCTACCATCGAGGGTGAGGCCCTTGCTGTGGCCTGGGGCCTTGAGCAAACAAAGTATTTCACTAAGGGTTGTGACAACCTCATCGTGGTTACCGACCATAAGCCTCTGGTGAAGATCTTCGGTGATCGTACGCTGGATGAAATAACTAACTCTTGCCTGTTCAGACTTAAACAACGCACCCTCCCATGGCGCTTCGACATTGTACACCTGCCTGGCAAGTGTAACCACGCTGAAGATGCTGCTTCGCGGCATCCTTCGCCCTCTGGGTCAGTGAATGAGCCGTCATTGAAGTCGTGTAGCGTGCCCGATGCGGTAGAGTCAGCTCTAATGGCCTCCATCCGTGAGGATGCACAGGATCTCAGCGCTATATCATGGTCCCTCCTTGCACAGGAAACTGCAGTGGATGCGTGCTTTGCCCACATCCTGTACCTCAGCGAGAATGAGTGTAGGATTGATGCGAGCGAATCCATCTACGCGCAGGATGGTGTCCTGCTGTATCACGGCCGCGTCGTGGTCCCTCCATCCCTCCGTGGTAGAGTCCTTTGGCATCTCCATGCTGCTCACCAGGGTGCTTCTGCGATGTAGCACGCTGCGATGGAGCACGTGCTATAGTCTACTGGCCTGGTATGACCAAGGAGATACACGCCACCAAGCACGGCTGTGCTGACTGCAACCGCAATGTCCCTTCACAGGCGGCCACACCGCCCCTACCATCGTTGCCGTCATCCACCCCGTTCAAGGCTGTGTTTGCTGACTTTTTTTTACTACGACGGGCGCCACTACTTGGTTGTTGGGGATCGGCTCTCGGTGGGGGTTGAGGTCCTGAGCTCTACGGCGGGCATGGATCTAGGTGGCTCAGCCGGCCTGGTTCGGCACCTCCGTATCTTCTTTGCCACCTTTGGGGTGCCTGAGGAGCTGTCGAGCGATAGTGGTCCTGAGTTTGTGGCGAGCCACACCAAGAACTTCTTCCGCATATGGTGCGTCAGACATTATGTGTCCTTGGACGGTTTCTCACAGTCGAATGGGAGAGCTGAAGTCGCTGTGAAGACTGCTAAGCGCCTCCTTGTTTAAAAAAAATATTTTTTTTTTTTGAGAGAGCTCAGTATTGTTCATTCTGTAATTTTACCGATTCGACATGTCATCATCATCCCCCTTGTTTCTAATACCGGTCCTACTGGCAGCCTTGACCATGATCGCTTTCTGCGTGCCATGTTGCAGTTACGCAACACCCCTGACCCTGACTGCAACCTCTCCCCAGCTCAGATTATCTTTGGTCGCCCTATCAGGGACTTGCTCTCTTTCATCAACCGGCTGGAGAAGTTCTCCAACCCGCACGTCCGTCCTCTATGGGGCCAGGCATGGGCGGCCAAGGAGGACGCTCTCCGTACCCGCTTGACCCGTACCGCTGAATCACTGAGGGCGCATTCGAGGCCCCTCTGCCCAATGGTGCTCGGCGAGACCGTGTTCATCCAGAATCAACTGGGCCCAAGCCCTCGTAAGTGGTACAGGTCTGGTGTGGAGTTGCTGGGCCACGATCAGTACCGCATCAAGGTTGACGGGTCAGGGCGTCTGACTTTGCGCAACCGTCGATTCTTTGGCGCCTTAACACCGGCCCCCTACATTGGACAGTCTCCAGCGGGATCGTTACCACTTTCCCCTGCCCAGGTGCAGGAGCCCCAATCGGTCCTTACGGGCCCGGTGATGTCCCAGGGGGGCCCACAACTGTCGGCGGATGTGCCCCGCGACTGTGCCTTGGATGTGGCTGTGCTACGCCTGGTGATGGGCCCCCCTCAGACCCCGTGCCCCGTGGAGATCCTGTCGCTGCCGATGCAGCCCCAGCGGCGACGAGCCCGTCATCTCGGTCGCAACCTTTGTCGCCCCTACCCCCTCGTTAATGCCGTGTGAGGAGGCCGCACAAGTGTATGAGCCGAAGAGTGGCCGTTGGCTCCAAGGCTAAGTCCGTCTACCTGTGCGTCTATAGATCTCCGGACTGGGGGAGGGGTATTTTAGAGGTTTCCTCTGGCCACTAGGGGTCACTGGGGGATTAGATTTGTAGTACTGTCTTGCGGAGCAGTTCTCCATTTTGTTATGTTGCCTACAGGACATGTTGTTGCCACAGTGCTACAGTGCAAACTGTCAGTTTATTTTAAGCTGCTGACGTTATTTATGCAAGCCCACCAGGCACCCTACCGGCCCACAGCCCCCGCATCCGGTGAATCAGATGTAAAAAGAGTGACAACATGTTTTAAATTTACAAGATGCCTGTGTTTTAAGCGTTGTTTACAATCTCTTTTTCTAGGTGCTAAAAAGCAAAAATGTAAGTAATCAACAGAGGATGTGAAAGCCGTTGAGAAGTGTTTAATGGATTTCATTCGTTTGTGTAAGACCCCAGGAAAAATCAGCCTGTGAGAGTTGCATCGCTGCTTCCCCTGAAGCACTCACTGAACGGGACTGGAAAGGTATCAAATTCTACATTAAACAGGATCACTTCTGATCAAAGGCTGTAGACATGGACCATGACAGGGTAGCTATAGAAAAACCTTATGTTGGGAAAAAATATATATTTTCTATTTTGCCACTGTAATGGCTTGTTTAAAGGGCCCGAAAGGTTGAAGGTCCTGTTTATATTATTCAAATAGAATGTATCCGCCTTTTGCTTAGTTGTTTTGGGACTCAAGTCCCGGAACTTAAAGTCGGAGAAGTAACGGAATTCCTCTGCCCTGAATCCTGCCAACAGACAGTCCTTGGGGTTAACACCTGAGTCCACCATCAACCTCACAGCACGTGCAAATGTGTGAGGTGGTGGGAACGAGGTCTTCGTTGATGGGTCAAGGCAGGTGGATTCCATAGTGATGGCCCCACTAACCTGCCGGAGGGGTCAGCAATCTTCAGTACATGCCAGGGGAGCACTGTGTCGCGCTTCTATATGTCCCCCAGCAGGACCCTTATAAGTGCAGAGCCGATCACAGCCGGGGCAGCTTTTAGAACTTGGCACAGTGGTCAGATCCGCTGGATGCGGCACTTCTGCAGAGGCTGTCTCGGGTCTAGTGTTCAAGAGTGAGTAGGGAATACTCGAAACTGGCACGATTTTAGTGTGCCAGTCTGAGGAGCTCCCTGTCGAAACTGATGTAGTCTAGCAATGAGAATCCAGCTCCGCTTGGAAGGCCTTCTAGCTCTGTTCGTAGTGCCCCACCCCACCACTGGACTCCATGGCGTGCCTCACCTGGCCTACAAGGCACATAATTGTGTTTTGCATGGTGGTCAGGAGACCCTCCCCACTGGATTCATCCCTTAAGGGGATGACAGTTGCATGATCAGACAGAAGGCACTTGAGGTGCGCCTGGTTAAAGTGGTTCTTGGTATCAAACGGGTAAGGGATGTCTTCACCCTCAAAGCGGACCACTTGAAATTATATGTCCATGTTGACTGCAGTTAAGAATCGTGCTTTTTTTTGGCAATATCAGCATTTCTTTTGGTTAGATGCTCATTCAATTAAACTTTATTTCCCTTTAACTTACTACCCTGATTAAGTAGATTAATTTGTTTCTTTCTATTTGCAAATCTGAAAACGACGACATAGTTGGTTCTCTAAAAAGTTAATTATATTCTCCTGCTCCTCATTCTTCTTTGAGTTCCCTTATTTCCTTCATGAGGTTCATCATTGTACTATTTTATGTCAAGTTGGCAAGACCCGAGACATCATACTTACTGTGTTCTTCAGGTCCTCTAAGTCTTTCTTCAGTTATTTTGTTACCATACCAAACATAACAATTGCTTTAGGTCAGGCCGTCTTTAATTTGTTGTGATTCTTGAGTCTCCCTGGACACTCAATGTGCAGCTTTGAGCCAAATTTGTGGTAAATTCTATGTCGAGTTCAGCTGATAACTTCTACTCCACCATTTAGATTTTAAGCAGGATAATCCTGATCTTTTTTTTTTTTTGCATCTAAATAGACTATAGAGTCTTTCCAATAAGACGCTATATTTGTTGAGGGGTGAACCGTGAGGACTCTTCGGACGCGTGTTGCATCAAAAAACAATAATCCAAAAATGTTCGGTCGCGTGGTCAAAAACAATTTAATTTCCATTAAGTCCAATCATTTTCCATTGATGTGAAAAGCACAACACGATCCTTTCCATATACAAAAACTACCACGACAACGATCACGGTAAAAAACTTTTTGCCTCCAAGGTTCACACACACCTGACGCTCGTTACCTTGGGCTTGATTTAATTATTTCCTGGGGGTCCATGCACCACCATGCGGTCAAACCCAGGAGTCACACGCAGACAAGGATAAACAAAGAATACTGTAAAATGGCTCAAACATAGACACAAATTGAGGATACAGCACTAAACATTCTATTTCCTTGCATGACTTTGATTCTCTGAAAAGGGACTGTAAAATGAAGATTGTAAAGAATTTGTCATCATCTTGCTTGGCCCCCTTTTATAAATAGTTTGAGACTATGCAATTGAATGCCTGAGACATTGAAGACTTATTATTTGATGCACATTTTTTTCAATGGACATTCTTCAAGTCTGGAACAATACTCTATGATCAATCACGGGAAAATGAATTCCTCATTCTAGGAATTGTATAAATAAATAAATATATATATATATATATGAACATAATACATATATACAATTATTTACATATGATACATATATACCGATACACAATAATTGTGGCTATTTGTTGTAATTATTCACCTGTGTCCATCCCATAGTCAGTGTTGACAGCATCAACGACCAATTGTTTTTTTTCCTCATTGTCCGTCACCATTGCCGCCTCTTGGCTCTCCGACTCTTCATATGAGCTGTCGTCGTCGTCCTACTCCTCCGAATGTGCCTCGTTGTCGCCGTCCTCTTCTGATCATGTCCCATCCTCCTCCCCCTCGGTCAGTGTTTCGTCCTCGTCCCCCTCGTACTGTCAAACGTCCCCGTCCTCCCGGCCCTGTACTGCTGATAATTTTGAAGAAGAAAAATTAGTTAGGTATGTTTAATTTGGGGCTAGCAAGCAAGAATATGCACTGGATAATTATTATACGTTGTGAAAGACTTACCTTGTGATTTCCCAGGCTGGTTAGAAGAGTTGACCAAGGAACGCAAGATATTCATTTGAATTTGGTAGCTCTCTTGGCGGTTTTGGGGTCGTGGCACATGCTGTTGTTCAGGTCTCGTGTCTGTGCTGTCGTTCTGTGAGACTGCGATCAGCGTGTAGGAGAGTAGGTGAAAAATGTCAACAATGTCAAAATCATGCTATTAGTATGGAAATGGCAATATTAATAAAAGTAACACACCCAGGCAGACTAAATTTTCCCCATGCTTTTTAAAAAATGTTCCCCATTTTGATGAATTCACTGCCTCGGCTGTTGAAGAAGACTTTGTGGTTGTTTTTTGAAGCCGTAAAGAAGTGGCCTCAAATTGAGGAACTCCATGAGACATTCCATAGTTAGTTTGTTGACGGGGACCATTGCTGACCCAAATGTTTGAACAGTCTTAAATAGTCTTAAGTCTCTTTTTGATATTTGCCAACCTGGCGCCCAATTGAACAATGAACCTGCCATCTCATTGATCTCCCGATAAACTAAAACGTACTTTTAGCACATTTCCTACAGTAACAATTAAGGTATTGTAACAATGGTGAAATAATCAGCCTAAGTATAGAGCTAACAGCTCTTCTTAATGAATCAACAGTTTGCAAGAACAAAACAGCAGGCTCAACTACCAGAACACAACAACCAACAGTCTGTGATACCTTCACGGCTTGTACAGACCACCGGAAACTACCCAACCTGCAACCCAGCCCCAAATGTTGCGATACTGCTTCCTCCTTTAACAAGAACCTCGTCTCAAGGGGGTCACAAAAAAAGTCTCTAAGGTGGCCTGGCAAGCTCCTCTGCCTCTGGGGCCGCCCTGAGGCCTGCAAGCTCGGAACAGCCTGTGTATCAACAGGCACCGCGTCTTCAAGTGTCATTTGTCCTTGAGGTGTGGTATTCGCATCCCACTGGACCTGTGTCCGAGACCCAGGATGCTGATGGACGGCCATCCCCTGTGGAGTGCTACTCGTCTAGGTGGCAGCTGTACCACCTCCCCCAATTTCTCTAACACCTCACAAGGCCCCACCCAGTGGTTGTCCAATTTAGGACACCTGCTCATTTTCCTTTTTGGACTGTACACCCACACCATGTCCCCAGCCCCAAAGTCCCTTCCTCTGGCCCTCATGTCATAGGTCCTTTTCTGCCTTAAACCCGCTTTATGCAACTGGTGGCGAGCAAATGCATGAGCTGACTCGGAGTCTCCTGGCATACTCTGGTCCTGGTGACACGGCCAGTGTATCAGGGGGTCTGCCGAAAGCCATACTGGTGTCCGCAGCTCCCGCCCGTGCCTGAGCAGTTCAGGTGTTCACCAAGTGGAATCCTCTACAGCTGACCTGTAGGTCCACAAAACCAGAGGAAGATGCCTGTCTAAATCCCGCTGATGCTCTGCTGTGAGAATTGCAAGTTGTTTTGCCAAGGTCCTATTAAAGCGTTTGATGAGCCCATCACTTTGAGGGTGCAGAGGTGTTGTGCGCGTTTTCCACATGCCCAGTTACTCACACATTGCAGTAAACACGGCCGACTCAAAGTTTCGGGCTTGGTCGCTGTGAATGACTTTGGCATCCCCAAACCTTGTAAAGCATCTTGTAGAGCATCTGCAACAGACTCAGCCTCTTGGCCTGCAATGGCATACGCCTCCGGCCACTTTGTAAAGTAGTCCATAGCAGCTAGTAGACAACGGTTGCCCTTGTCGGTGTGTGGAAATGGGCAATGCAACTCTATCCATAGGAGCCCACACTGCCAGCTGTAAGAGAAGGCCGCAAGACTGATCTGGAGGATATTTGTGCGCTGTGCAAAGGTCACAGCGATGACAAAAGTCCTCAACATCTCTCCTGAGCTTACCCCAATAGAAACTTTGCCAGAGTCGACCAAGGTTTTTTGACACACTAAAGTGCCCTGCACAACTACCTGCCACCTCTCCTCCCCGGTAGCTGGCTCCTTCCAGGCTCTCTGGGGCCCTCCATCCTTCACCCATAATGCCCCACTCGTTGCGTACAGTCCTTTAGTGGCAGGTGAGTGTCCAGCTACCTCCTCCCACTGGCATTTGACCCGACTCAACCCACAGTAACACGGGTCGCAGATCAGCATCCCCTTCCTGCTGTTTCCTCCATTCAGGTGCGTCCACAACTTGCACCTCCCTACAGGCTCTATCTGATCATGCGCAGGCTCCTGCTCCTGACCCCTGAGTTCTTTCTGTCGGGCCTCTCTCCTCTCTCGCAGAAGCGGCATCCAGCAAGAGCACAAGGGCGGCGTGACAGAGTCAGCATGGCGAGCTCCAGCCCTGTGCTCCACTCGGAAGACATATGGCGCCAGTTCTTCAAGCCAGCGTGCAATCTGTCCTTCAGGTTCTTTGAAGGACAAAAGCCACTGGAGTGCAGCGTGGTCAGTGCGTACAGTGAAGGGTAAGCCGCACAGATAATATCGAAGTGGTTTATGGCTCTCACATTAGGAAGCAGGTCCCGTCGTGTGACACAATAGCCTTGTTGAAGGTATTGCTGAAGTATGCCAATATTTTCTCCCACTCGATTTACTTCTGCGTCAGGCTACGGCGGAGCCCCGCTTGTGCGTTTGCCTTCACACTTGTGCGCAATACACATCACAATACACATCAGGTTCTGCTGCAATTTCACTCCAAGTCGGGATGGCACTATGGCTGCTATTGGCTAGAATGTCACAGAGTGGAGATTCTCTGCATTTAATTCACGAAGTCGTTTTTTTGTTTCAGGAACAAGAAACAAAGCCGGGGGGAGAGTTGGCTCATCACCATGGCAATTATTTAATGCTAATTTGTTGCTGTCAGTCGTAACTCGCCAAAACACAACAGCTCTGTGCTGCAAAAAATTTTTTTGTTTTTTTTCCCCCCGTTCTTCGTCATACACACACACACACACACACACACACACACACACACACACACACACACACAAACGTGATCTCCCGAGCGGGAAGTGGATTCGGCCGCCTGCGCTTACAGAGTTGCCTTCACAGAAACTATGCTGGGAGGAGGGGAAAAAAAGCTGAGTATGCCATTGAACGGATCAGTCACAAGCGATGTTACGACCCGCCATCTATGGCGTACAAGATTTGGAGATGTGTGCACAGCACCCGGTCACGAGCTACGCAGTACTTCTCGTTAATGACCGGCGTAGATCACGTTATGTACGCCGGTCATTAACGCAAGAGCAAACGCAGAAGTATAAAATGACTTTACGGCGTGTGTGGGGTGCACCGTTTCAACCGTGGGACCCCCTGGAAAGAACAATTTGTTCTCCCCCAGGTCCATCACACAGCGGGCTGTACGCAGAAAGTCTAACCCTTTGATGCCGGGATCCCGTACCGCTGCAACCCACACTCCAAAGCACATGAACAGTCCCCCGACTTGTATAGCCACACCTGCTCTGTATTTTGAATGCACCATTTGTTCTTGAAGAGGTTGTAGAGAATTCAGCAACGAATGCCACAAGATGGTGCCAAAGCCCAGGCTAAAAGGAAAGTAATCATTTGTGTCATGGAAATATGCTGAAGTTATACATTAAGTCTTCTAAGACCTTTGCATGTCGGAGAGGAGTTAAGTGGATATCTCTGGGTTATTGACCAGGTTATCAGGCCTGTACGCAAATGCTGCTTTGACTGATCGATCTCAAGCTTGGTGCTGGAACCCGTTGCCATTAGCCTACCTAACTGAGGATACTTGATGGAGACCGATTTTATTCTGTAGTGCTGGGCTGTTTGAAATTTCGGAAAAGGGCTCATAATTTTTATGCTGATGGTATCAGAATTTATTGCTGTTCACATTCTATTTTATAAGCTGCTGTGTTTTTAAAGTCTGCTTTTATTGTTCAGGTCTTATGTACATGAAGTGAAATTTGTTTTAAATGTGGGGTGGAAGACAGACAGACAGTTTGGACAATATCTTGATTCCATATTGATCAGGAGGTTTTATTCATTTTAGAACTAACCCAAAAATTCAGAGTGAAGACACTTGTAGGTTTCTTTTTATTGCATTAAATCCTACTTCTCCTTCAGAGCTCCGTTTCAGTCATCTATGCATCATTGCAATTTGTAGGAAGTCAGGTTGGACATGTCTGATTGTATTCAGGTACACACTCTGGCTGACACTGGTTCACAAACCTCCCGTTTGTCTACTTCCACTTGATTTAGGTTGTTTTCTCATAAATACCCCAAACCACTACACCCACGGCAGGGGTGGACAATTAACATTCCAAACGGGCGATGTCAGCATACTAAGACCAAAGTCTTTCATATTGCCTATAATCCATTTAGAATTTTTTTTAAATTGTCTCGTTTTAATAAGCTGCTGCTTGTTTAGACATACCGTATCCATATGTTGTAATGTCATTATAATTAAAAAAAAAAAAAAATCAAAACTGTAATTACAATTAGATCTCACTGCCATCGGGCCAAAACCTTGTACCTCCGAAATCATCACTTTTTAGGAGACCCCAAAAACGGCATGTTTGTTCAACTATTAACATTGCATCATCAAAGACAGCAAGCCATTTTCACCACTTTACTGTAGATTCATCAGTAATTCACAAAAATGACACTCACCCATGTGACATTATTTGTCTGCAATGCGTATAATTTTTTTCTTGCATTTTTTAAGTGTGCTCACATTTTGTGCACCAATTGCTGAGTGCTAACTCAGATTAGCCATTCCTAGTCGGGACTTGCTAACAGATAAGAAGTAAAATTACTGACAGTGATGTTTAATGATAGAATGGTGAATTATAATATATTTATGCATATTACCAGGCCAAACCCAACTGCACCCTACCACCCTACACGGTGCAGGAAATATGACATTTTTGTGACTTTTTTTTAATTTATTTTAAATATTTTTTCCAAATGTTTTTCTCTCAAAAAGTGATCTTGATCATTCTTCTTAGTTCTTCCAGTTTGTGAAGGTTGAAAGGAACCCCGACTGTAATGACAAGTTTGCTTTATATTATTTATTTGGTTGTTACTAAATTAACTATCTGCCTCAAATAAAAACCAAATATCAAAATTTATAGAAACATGGTCTACGTATATAGAATTTTTTAACCTAATTCTGGTTACTTAATTCTGTCTGTTAGCGAGAGCTACCACATCGTGATAACTTACATTGATGTTTCTGCATTTGGCAATTTATTATTATATTATATTATTAGTATGGGATTTTTTTAATAGGCTTTAGGTGAACTGATGAATACACACACGCTCGCACGCACACACGCTCGCACGCAAGCACATACACATACTCACCCACATACAACAAAACAAAAAATATATATATATATTTAAAATAAAAAAAATTTATTATTATTTTTTTTTTAAATAAAAAAAGGAGAGCAATGATGATGTCAAATCGAATGAACAATACTGAGCTTTCCTGAAAAAAACAACTAAATTAACTATCAGATTCATTTTTTCAAAAATCATTTCCAGTTTAATACATTTAGTAGAAACTTTAGTTGGACGTACGCCGCCATTGTTATTTACGTTGCAACGCATTTAGTGTGTAATGATGTAGAATGGCGTCTGGCTCTCTGCCGAGCAATGTGAAACGCGTATAAAGAAAGCAAGGTAAGCCTCCGTAGCGTTCGTAAAGGGATGATCACAACTCTTGAATGAGTCTGGGGAATGACGAGAGCATGACGAGGGGGAGGGTGACTCTCGATCGCATGTTGTTGCTTTAGGAACTCTACGAGGGTTAGGGTGACGTTAGAGTGAGAAGCTCGGTCATCCGGGAGGGACTCAGTGTCGAGCCGCTACTCCTCCACATTGAGAGGAACCAGTTGAGGTGGCTCGCGCATCTGGTTCGGATGCCTCTTGGACGCTTCTTGGAGAAGTGTTCCGGGCATGTCCCACCGGCGGGAGGCCCCGAGGAAGACCCAGGACACGCTGGAGAGAGACAATGTCTCTCGGCTGGCCTGGGGGAACACCTTGGGATCTCGTCGGAGAAGCTGGTTGAAGTGGCTGGGGAGACAACTAAAGCTGCTGTCCCCGCGACCCGACCCCGGATAAGCGCTAGATAATGGATGGATGGAAATAAATTTGCTTAATGAGTAATGTTTTGAAAAAACATTAAAGAACTTTCAAACCATAATTAAATATGTTCATAAATCTTCTGATGAAACCAACTTAAAACTAGTTGAATGGTACCTTTGCCATGGCCTGAGGGGGTCTGTATCATTTATTACTGGCACTAAGCAACTTTGATAAGGGTGGTAGGAAAGGAACACTGCCACACAAAAAACTACAGATATGCTGACTGCTTTATGGCATACATCACTTCCTCATTTATCCCTTTCGTTACGAAGACGGAAGTCAATTTGAATGTCGACGCACGAATGCTTTCATGACAGAAGCTGCAAAACAACTGAAAAGGTTTTTTCTGAGGAGACAAAAAAGAAAAAGGGAAGTTACCCGGATAAAAGGACAGTCAAGGATCAACATTGGCTCGGCTTTCCCTTGCTGGCGTTAGCTAAAAAAACGATGCTATGCGCTTGTCCTCATGAAATGTGGTCTTCCTTCAGGCATAATATTACCGCTCTTGTCTATAGGGCGCCGCCATAATCAACGTAAACTGAAAGTTCCTTAGTATTACTTTAAGAGAGTGATTTTTTGGTACTACCAGGGCAAAATTGTGACATGACTGCTGTGATACTCAGCATGGGGTTCAGCATCAATGAAGATAACTGCACATGAATTTAATGTGAACAACCTATGCAAATATACTTCTTTGGCCTCCGTCGGTCTATGACGACACTGAAAGAGAATCCCAATCGTCTGCTCAACTGGAACAGCATCGTCTATGGCTGAACAGGCAAATGCGTGAATGGCAGTCCCTATCACACAGTTCGCACTTGTGGATAGTCTCTGTGGTGCCGGCCGGGTGTGTGACAGTTCTTCCTTTTCCCATCTGTTGCTGTAGAAAACATACTTAGCGTGCCAAATAAAGTTCAACTCGCGCCGCTAAGGAAAACAGCCTATCTGATATAGAAAGATTTTGATTCTGTTTCAGATATTTTCAGTACACTTATTCAGTGCCCTTCTATGGTCACATGTTCCTTGAAAAATGTGTCATTTGCATATATGACAGAGCAAGCGCAGCTGGTGGACCTGATGAGGTCTGACTTAATCTTTTTGCTCGCAAACAGAGGTCATATGATGCAATTCCACCCACAAGATCTGCTTTATTGGCATGCAAAGCGAGCAACCTATTAAGATGGAATTGTGTGGGGGTGGGGTACTTTGTTGAACTTTGAACTCGGTAGTCCTGAGGACTGGGGTTGGTCAAAAAATGGAGGGGTTTTGGAGGTCTTCCTTGATAAAACTGGCAGTGATTGCACCAGGTTTGCACCTCATGCAAATGTTTTAAGCTTCTCTTGCCTATTTATTATATTTAAATTTTGTCCAACTGGATTATAGGCGGCACGGTAGTTTAGTGGTTAGCTTGTCAGCCTCACAGTCAAGATGTCTTGGGTTTGAATCTTCTCTCAGGCCCTCCTGTGTGGTATTTGCATTTTCTTCCATATTTATTGGGTTTATAAGGGCATTCTGGCATCCTTCCACATTCACAAAAAAATTGGCTGACAACCAGTTTAGGGCAAAGCAAAGGCAATGAAAAGAAAGAAAGAAAAAAATCTGCACACTAATCTCATAGCACAGTATATTGTTATAGTAGGATTAATACATACATTACACACACACATGGAGGGAGGGAGAGAGAGAGAGAGAGAGAGAGAATGTTGACTTGCAAACGTGCATTGCATGACACCAGCACGTCACTGTTCAAACTTTGTTTTCTACACCTTTGATCTTAGCAGGTGCCCTGCCTCATGCCCTAAGTCAGCTGTGATAGGCTTAACTTTCACATAGTATTATAGAGGCATTCTTCTCATTAAGTTGCGGTTATTAGTAAATTATATCATAACATTAATTTAAAAAAAGTGTAGAAACTGTACTCAAACTCAAATGTATGTATCCAGGAACCAACTTTTATTCTTCCAAAATTAAGATTGTCGACATTATAAATTAAAGCTAACAATCTTTGACACCTTTAGTATATCAGACCATGATGCAATTTATTATGTTTATCTTGGATTCTGTGAAGAAATCATGGATTTGGCAGACATTACTTGCTCTTAACCTTTAAAATCCTCAATTATAGTTTTTAACCCATGGATTCTGCAGATGGCAGTGCCTTGAAGTTTTAGATTTTATACCCTCACTTTAGTGATACGCAGTGCAATTATTATCTGTCAAAACCTAGTCAGCAAAGTCAGTCAAATGACTTGGTACCAACGATCATATTTAATGGCAGTAGAATTGTATTGTTCCATTCAATTAACAGGCAGTGAAACAACTAGTACATGATGATGCAATGATAACTGAAAATGTGAAAAGCACAGCGGGCCATCTTGTGTTAGGAATCTAATTTCCTTTGTGCTCTCTGAATCAACTCTAAAATCAATTTAATTAAATCATGTATAATTCAGAACCTTAGAGCCTGCGTGTTTACACAAGGCCCAATCACGGGGTTGGCATTACTCTGAAGACGGAGGCATGTCTATATTAGCAGTTATATAGTAGTTTTATACCTTTTTTATAAGTTGAAAATCTGAAGTTGAAAATGTCAGTGGGAAGACATTTGAAGACAGTGATGATATGCTGAAGCAGGGTTGCTTATTGAGCACTCAACTTACTAGCTTGAAACTTAAATGATATGTAAACTAGCAAGAGGAAAAGCTATCACATTTTATAAAGAAAGGAAATAGAGATAGCTTTCAAGGTGAGGTGTCATTGGTTTAATACAAAGCTTCCTAATTGTATTTTGTTTCGCCAGAAAGGAAGAAGAATTTATGTTTTTAAAATATTTATATTTATTATTATTCTGGCGCGACTATAAATAGTATAATTTGTCTAAGTGTTATGGAAAACAATTATTCAGTACATATTAACACAAGTTTATAGCCTACTGTAATGTGGACACCAGTATTTTCGTTAACAAAGGGCTTTTCATTCCTTGGATAGAAAGTGTTAACATTATTAACATTTTTAATTCTTTATTTCATATTCTAACCATGTTGAAATGTTTTATAGATGTGTAGAGCAGGTGAAATAATGTTGAACTCAATATAATTCGACCTTAACCTATCGGGTACCTTGTTTTTGTTTAAAATTCCTTCTCAGTGTCCTGCGTGAGAACATATTCTGTTTGTGAGAGAGAACGCACACACACAGTTCCCACAACTATACTACATTAGGAGCTGTCAAGTTCAATTTGTTTGTGAGATTTTGTTTTGGGAAAAAAGTACAAACTGGTACCCTGGTGTCTGGGTATATCGTCGCGAAGGACACAAACAGTCCATGTTGAATTAAATATAGAATTATAAGTTAGTCTCAATGTGATAACTATATAGCCCGTGAGAATGAATGAATTCACAGGAGGACAATTGATGATTGGTGATTGGACCTACAGACAGGGAAGAGAGTAAGTTTTGGCAAAGACGGCGAAAATAAGGTGAATATGTTCTATTTTATCTCTCCCCAGGGTGCTCACGGTCCGGCCGGACGTGAGCAGCTCTGGCGGTCAGATGTTATTTTATGATTTTACTTGCTGGTGATAGTTGCATTTATTTTATGGCTGGAAGCACATTCATGCCATATCTATAACAGTAAACATTATGATAAAACATTTCATTAATCATTATAAAAGCTGTAGACAAAAATTGGCCTCGTCAGATTTGAATTGGCTATAAGATTTTCATTGTAGCATTAATGAATGTGCCTAGGTCATTAAACTCAGCCAAAGGCTGGATTTTGATTGAATGTCACAACAAACAGAATTTTTCCCCAGGACAGACCTACAGAACTTCACTAACATTTACTAACTCCAAACTAATAAAAAACTACCAGATGCTCTTTCAAAAAGAAGGGATGTGAATATGTATGTTTATTAGTGACTAAATGAAAATGTTCTGCACCCAGATAAGGTGATGGAGAGGTCAATCTGGTCCAGTTCACTGGAGGCACATCGTTCCACATCTTGCCTATCAGACCCACCGGGTCCGCCTTCTACTCAACCCCCACCAACGGGAACGACCTGACGAGCCAACTGGAAAACCAGCCAACTGCTTCCAGTGTCCACCTGACGAGCTGAGGACATCATTCAATGGAGCTGCTCTCGCTGAGGACATCACTCAATGGAGATTGGAGGCACGTGTCCTTTTCCGGGAATCATACCACAAGGTTTGGGTCACACCTTGGGAAGACAAATCCCGGTGATCCATCCTTGCATCTCTGGCAGTTGACGTGGGTTCTAAAAGAGCTGAAGGACCCATCCATCCATCCATTTTCTTGACCGCTTGTCCTCGCAAGGGTCGTGGGGTACTGGAGCCTATCCCAGCTGGCTTCGGGCAGTAGGCGGGGTACACCCTGAACGGGTTGCCAGCCAATCGCAGAGCTGAAGGACCCTCTTAAAAAAACAAACAAAAAAAACAAACGCAAGAACAAAAACGGAACTGACAAACGTCCTTCTCATTCAACAAAGAACTTCATCGCTCAAAACAAAAACACGTCTTTAATTGCGGTTACATCAGGACACTCTTTCTCATATTGACTGTCATGCCAATCTGGTATTTCTGGGATCCCCTCGCCACATCTTTTGAACATAATCACAACACATCGTCTTTATATATGATATGCTTATTTTACTGAAAAAATATTTTAATGAATCACATCGTTCTTGACATATGACTGACCTCCTCTCCTGCTAAAAGAATGTTTTCATTTTCTCTTATTCTAATATTGCACCAGCCATTGCGACGATGAAGATCCCGCTGGAATCTTTTGGTAAAAATGTTTAAATGTTTAGTTATTGGTCTTTTTCAAGCCCAAAGGGAAGACTGTTAACATTATTAACATTTTTAATTCTTTATTTCATATTCTAACCATGTTAAATGTTGTATAGATGTGTAGAGCAGGTGAAATAATGTTGAACTCAATATAATTCAACCTTAACCTATCGGGTACCTTGTTTTTGTCTAAAATTCCTTCTCAGTGTCCTGCGTGAGAACATATTCTGTTCGTGAGAGAGAATGCACACACACAGTTCCCACAACTATACTACATTAGGAGCTGTCAAGTTCAATTTGTTTGTGAGATTTTGTTTTGGGAAAAAAGTACGAACTGGTACACTGAAGAATATGTTGTGTCTAAAAGATGAACACAGGTGCGAACTGTGTACTGAGATTCTGTTTTCTTCTCTGTTTTTCTTCTGTTATGTAACATTGTGAGAACCAATCTGTTTTTCTTATTCATGGGAGGAGAAAAGGGCGTTTTGCTTTCAAACTCTGATTGTCTAAAGAGCTCTCTCTCGCAAGGGAGGGGGCACACACTCTTGGATTGACACACTCTTTACGTGATATTCAATTTGTGTGACCGGAGATCTCTGTAATAAATCATCCTTCGAAGGAGCCTTTTTCACAAAGAAGTCTCATCTCCAATTTTTTGGACACGCATAAGATATAAAATTATATCATCATTTAACAAAAGCAATACCAAAATAACCTTGAACTGATAAGATTGCTCGAAACAGACTGTTTCCCTTCCTGTCTAAGCTGACCTTCCTAAATTCCTAACTAGGCAGCATAAGAGCGCCACTGCTACCTTCTGTAGTGGATGTGCAATTACAATTTATTCTAGTGAGGCAAAAAAAAAAAGTATAGTACAGCAGTCCACTTAGTAAAAAGACACAATTGAAGATGCTGCTAAAACTGTCACCCATAGTTAAAGGTGCATTTAAAGTTAAAGAATTTTCTACATCATGCATGCTCCACCAATTTTTTACTGTGATTGTGCCTATCACACACACGACACACACAAGCACAAGATATATACTATATATACAGTATATACTATTGTAACACACTTGTCTTGATCACCAATTTGATTAAAATAAAAAAATAAAGGCTGAATCTACAAATATAATCTTCTCATGAAGGAACAATATTTAGCAATTGATTGCTAAATTTGTGGCACAAGGTTTGTGTCAAATTGTGCATTTTGACTTGCAAAACATATTACACTTGATCACAGGAATAAGACCATATATAAAGGAAGATTTTCAGGGAGCTAGACAGTGATAATTTGAAAATTTACTATCTTGGAAGGTGACGTGTTGGCAGTTTTCAAATGAGATTATTAGCAGTGGGATCATTAGCATACACAAACACGAAATCTTATTATATGGCAGCTGGACCAGTCAGAAAACTGCGAGACTTGTTCTGACCTCATTAGTAGGAGCAAATGGGACGCAGACCTGCATTCAGTGAAGTTATCTAATTTACTATGTGAGTGCCCACCATGATATCCATACTTCACTATATGGGCCCTGTCTAATGAGTATTCGTCACAAAAAGCTGAAAGTATCTTATTTGCCTCAACTGCTCTGTTCTCTTTTTTTTGGGAGAGATTTCAGTATTGTTCATTCGGTAGTCTTACCGATTCAACATGTCATCATCATTGCTCTCTCTTTTTTTGTGCATTTTTGTGCATGCGTGCATGTGAGTTTGTGCTCATGAATTCACCTGAAATCTATAAAAAAAATCCCATACCCTTCACCTAAAGCGAAAACTTCAGAATCCCGAGTCGTGAAGATGTCAAGCGACCCGAGGAAGGATCAAAGAAAAGAAAGAAAAGTGAAATCCGGCACTGACCAGACACCATCTACTACCCACAGGGTTATAAACCAAAATCTTTCACCAACCCCAGAAACATCTAAATTCCAAGAAATTCGGGAGACCTCAAGAGACCAAAGGAAAGACTGAAGAAAGGAAGGATAGATGAAGCAGTGTGAGATCCACAGACATCATCCTCCACCGATTCAGCGACCAGAGGAAGAAGCAGATTGTGTTTGAATTTCGGTAGATGCTGGTGTGGTGGACCTGGCATGCATGACAACCTCCACCAAAGAGGGGAGCCCACAGCCCCCGCCGCCCCCCGGCCCCAAAACCTCCAGACCTTTCTTTGCTGATATGTAAAGGTTAAATGTATGTAGGGGACTTATTCAAAGTAGTTTAAAAAAATACAACTTCTGTACAAAGACCTAGTTTAAGTCTTGGTAGAAGGTGGTGGTAGAAGTTCAGCAAACAAAATCTCAGATGTCGGGAATTCAAAACCTGGAATGTATTTTTAGCACATGAGAGTGGGTGATGACATTAACAAGTGTGCGTTCATTGCTGCGTTTGCCTTGTGTGTGCTATGGAAAATCACCAATTCTTCCACTACACAGTCACAACGCCCAAGGATCTGCTTAGGCACAGAAGCATGGTATCATTTGATTTGAATCAATACTCGGTAGTAACAGTCCATACAAATGAACAAAAACTTCAGTGCCCATCACTATGTGCAACCCGGTATGTAATATTTATTTATTATTAGGGATGTAACGACATCCGAACATCACGATACGATAAATATCCCGATATGAACCTCGCAATATGATAATTTTCACGATATGAACCTCACAATACGATAATTATCACAATATTTTGCGGAGGTTTGTGATATAAAAAAGCTCATGATACTGTGTAAAAACTCACGATACTGCCAACAATAATAAATAAATAAATAAATAAAAGCTTGGGGGCGGGGGGGAGCACAATATTGTGTTTTTGTACATAATAACAGCAGTGAGGGAGAAATAGGCTTGGCCATGTCATTGTCACGTCCTTCAATTGGTGAGTATCGTGGTCTATGTAGTTCACAATGTTGTGTTTGGCTGAAGTAATGTAGTAAAGTAATGTTTTTTTTTCATGGAGATGTTGAAAAATATTTGCTGTTATGAATGACTTACATAAGAGATAACTGCCGCAGTGGCCAAAACATTCCTAATTAAAATTACACTGCACTAATTAACTATGCGAGGGTGCTAGAACTGCACAAATGAGGTACAACCTCATCTTTTTAACAGATGCTGCTTTTATTATTGTGACATGACGACAATGTTATTGTGCCAATTTTAATATCACGATATCACAATATTGGCGGTATTGTTACATCCGTATTCATTATTGATGGTTGGTCAGTCATTTTGAGCAATCTCTACATTGTCAAATTCACTCAAACAACAATCCTAAAAATCATTGTGAGCTATTTTTAGAACATGCCAGCGGGCACCATGTTGGTGACCCCAGCTCTATATGGGTTTAAGTCTGGACCTAGACTTGGTCAGTACAAAACGTTACAATTATTTCACCTAAATAAGTTCTTTGTTGTTTTGACAGTGTGTTTATTTTTAGTGTCGTCATTATCTTGCTGGATGATAAAGGTCAGTTTGGTTGCATATTCAAATTGACGGACACAAAGTTTAATTTTGCTAGGTGTCAGATTATTTATCGATGAAGATTAATGAGACCGTTGTGGAACAAGCCATGCAAAGCATGACATTAATTTCACTGAATATCACAGATGAGTTTGTATGGTTGCAATCATCAGCAGAGAGCCATTTTTGTAAGCATCAGCCTATGACTTTGGAAAATGTTAATCTAAGGCAGTAAAGATACTCAGGCTGTTTTTTCATGATTTTGTCTTAACGAACGAGGAAACCATTTATTAGATTATGCTGTAAAATTGTCTTGTGGTCTGAGGTTTGTCAAGAGTGAATTTGTCCCAATATTATGGTCCAAAATGGGTCAGGGATGACAATCTTAAATATAAATTTCAGTTCAAAATTTATGGCCTCACATCTTGATGTGTGTGGGGAAAGCCAACGAATCTTGAGTAATGACTGTGAATTGACAGAATGCAGTCAATCAAGAAGCAACCTGACTTAGGAACAATCAATCAATCAAACCTTTATTTTTATAGCACCTTTCATACTTTTAAAGCAACACAAAGTGCTTCAGAAAACAAATGCTAAAAGACACAAACCTCCCTCCAACCCACTGAAACATATAAGGTGCAAGCCGTTCTACTAACCAGCTCTTGGAACTCTCTGCCACCTAAACCTCCGCAACTCAGACTCATTATATTCTATACTTATTATATTCAATTATATACTCAACTGAACTACAGTACAGACGCTCCCCAACTTACGAACGAGTTACGTTCCGAGCGATCGTTCGTAAGGTGAATTTGTTCGTAAGTTGCTTCAGTGCTATATTTTGTATTATAATTTATGTTTAAAGAGAATACGTACAGTACTGTACTACGTATGTTAGAGAGAGAGAGAGAGAGAGAGAGAGACACACACAGTATGTACATGTACGTAATAAGATAAATAAAATGAAGTTTAACTTACTTTTGGAAGATGTACTCGATGCTTAAGGATTTGATAGAGGAGGAGGAAGAGGAGGATTTTATATCATGAGAGGTTCTTTGTCGTCGCTGGAATGGGCTTCAAAAGTTACTTCCTCCTCCGTAACTTCAATGTAGGAAGAAGTTGAGGGTCGCGGAGAAGAAGATGAGGGTTGATGAGTATCTTCCTTGTAGGATTTACTAGAAACTGGCCGAAAGAAGCGATCTAACTACGATTGCACAGTTTTCTTCTTTTTTCATCATAAATGATGCGGTAGCACTGTATGGCATCATTCAATTGATTTGCAACCTTTGTGCAACGTTCAATATTTGGGTCTTGCTGCTCGAAGAGTGCGATGGCTTTATCTATGAGCGACAGGCGTTTCTTCTTCTTCCTCCTCCTCGACACGTTGCTGAGCCTCCAATGCTGGGTGAGCTCTCAGAGCGCCAAGCGTCGGTATTAGCGGCGGAAAGAAGCACTACAGTACTCGGAAAAAGGTGCGCAATAAAAAATCTAACTTACAGCATCTCTTTCCGAACATTTTTTGACATGCGCGCAGACATGTTCGTATGTACCGTTGTTCGTAACTCGAATGTTCGTAAGTAGGGGAGCGTCTGTACATTATTTTGAGGGTATAAAGTACTCTGGAACAGTGCTGGATTTCTGGCGTAAGATATTTTTTGACGAGACAAGCCCTGTATGTGTGTGCCTTGCTTATAATGCATCAACACCTTAGTGAATCAAAAAACATCGGTAGATCCATCCATCCATCCATTTTCTCAACCGCTTTTCCTCACAAGGGTCGCGGGGGGCGCTGGAGCCTATCCCAGCTGGCTTCGGGCAGTAGGCGGGGTCCACCCTGTACTGGTTGCCAGCCAATCGCAGACATCGGTACAATAAAAAGTAAATCCACCAATAGTATGAACCAAATTAACAGCCACTAGCCAATCAGAGGCAGAGTAGGGCGGGTCTTGTCTTGACCTAGCACAATAACAAATGTAACCGATTTGTGCTTTAAGACTTGTGCCAAAGCAAGTGGCCCTGCACTTTGCGGGATCACAGGACTTAAGGAAATGCGGGAAAAAAAGTGGTAGTAGGTAGTAGTAGTGGTACTGGCAGTAGGTTTCTACGTCATCTGCCTTCAGCAGTAGACTCGATTTGCGTTCAATGACCACTCGCACAGGACATCTCAGATATACAAAGAAAAAAAATATTTTGATGCATCAAAGAAATAATTAGTACGTGAGCACCTTGCAGGGAGTATATGGAAACATTTGACAATTTATTGTATTACTGTTAATGTTTTATGTCGTGTTTCTGGAACAGCCACATGTCAACTGAAATGTCACATTAAATCAACTTTATTTCTTAAACACTTAAAAAAAAAACTTGCAGCGTACAAAGTGCTGTACATAGAGTAAAAATCAGTCATGCAATAAAGACAGGTAAAACTAAATTATCATTAATGCTCAGATAACTGGTGAAAAGTAAAGTAAAACTGCTATAGTGAGTCTAAATATTATTCTTGTTCTGCATATTTCATCACTTTCTTTTTTTCCAGTACCTATGAAATTAACATGCCCTGTTAAATTATCATCTGAACCCCCTTTTATTTGTAGCATCTCAAAGTAATCCTTGAGCACATTCATGTTAACAATGCACAACTGGAAGTGAAGTGGCACCATTTTAGTTTAAAAAATGAATTTTTGCATGCTGAATGTGACATTTGATAAATCTTGTTGTATGGAAAATGATCGACAGGGCTATGTGTGTGTGTGTGTTTGTCTTTACTACATTGTGTTGCCCATACACGCGTGTTTTTCCAGGTTTAACTACCATTGTGTCGATCGACTTGAAATTGTGGGGACATTTTGGTGGTCCCCACAAGTTCAGACCTCTTTTTGAGGGTCAAGACTTGGTTTTAGAGTTTAGGTTTGAATTGGGTTATGGTTGAGGTTAGGGTAAGGAATAGGGATAGGCAATCATTTTTGATGGTTGGGTTTAGGTGAAGGGGCTAGGAAATGCATTATGTCAATGAGATGGCCCCACAACGATGGTAAAACAACCCTGTGTGTGCGTGCGTGTGCGTGCGTCTGTGTCGCCAAGCTTCCTCCTTGCCTTAGAGAGAGATCACCTGACTGCTTGCCTCAGGCATGCTTTTATTCATCTTTCCACTTTGCAGAAACAAAGCTTAACAAGAGTAGAAGGCCATATGACTGATGTCTGTTGTGATGTCTTATGGCAGTGATGTTATTTTATTATTTTTTTTTTCAGAACTAAAGTTGAAGTTTGGTTTGAAGGGGGCTGTACTACTTTTCCATCAGGTATTAGCTACATACTGTAGCTGTGAAAGCCGTGCCTAAGTATAAAAAGGCTGCAAATTCATCATATCAAAATGATAACTTCTGATCAGCAGCACAAACCTGTAATAAAGAAATTAGGCCGGTGCCAGCGTCCATCCATTTTTTGCACCACTGGTTTGCGGGAGAGCTGGAGCCAAAAGGCAGGATACACTCTGAACTGGGTCACAATGATCACAGAGAATAATAGACAAACAGACAAATAACCATATGATAATAATAATAATAATAATAATAAGTGCAGGTCCCGGCGACGTGAAAGAGGTACATAGAAATAAATAGAACTGTCAAAATGACAGCTCTGGGAGATCTAGGTCCAAGTAAGTTTGCTTTGCTCTCCTGTGCTGCACTTGTGTCCGTGTCTGCTGTTGCCACTCTGCTCTAGTGGCGTGCCACTAAAGACTACGGGTTCCTGAATGGGCCAAATTTCAAATGATTGCACACTGACTTGCCACTCGTGATCAATTGCGTTATTTTATTTTAACGCACTAATTTGCATGTAATTAATTACACATGCTAAGAAAGAGATTTGACAGACCAACTGTAACACAATGCCTAAACAAAACACACACACACACACACACACGTATCAACCTAACCATAAGAAGGCAATAGCAACAATAATAAGTAATGTGTATTGGAATGTAGAACTAGTAGTAGTTAGTTATTTTAAAACACAAAGTCCAAATATAAAATGAAGTCCATTAAAAATACGAAAATAAAACCTGATGGTGAATTCATTTTAAAAGACACAATTCCAAAAATAAAATGGAGTACATTAAGATAAAAGGAATAAAATAAAAAATAATAATTTAAGAAATACTACTAATAAAAAAGGGACAGTGGGAGAAAGCTCCAATACATACAAGTTCATCTGTAAACATGTTTTGATAACAAGTGATTTATAAGATGCAACAGATGTTGCGTGTCTCAGCTCCAAAGGCAGGTTTTTCCAAAGTCGAGGCGCTCTAATAGAAAATGCTCTACTGCCTTTCATTTTAAGCCTCGACTTTGGAACAACAAAAACACCTTTGCTCAAAGATACATAGAAAATCAAATTGGGTCTAAAACGGAAACTTGCGGTACACCTGTCACAATTGGGTTGTGTTTGTTGGACCCCAAAATAAAAGAGCAGACCCAGCCAGGGCGAAAGTCACTCAATTTTAATGAACCAACAAAAGCGCACAGCACGTGGACAAAAGGTTGCTCAACAAAAGGCGACAACGACAAAAAGATGTGTGTCGTGGGCAAAAACAAGAAAACACAAAATCACACTGGATGGCGGATAAAACAGAGAGTAGTGTAGCATACAAAGTTGATTAAAGAAAAACGCTACTAGTCTAATTACTAGTGGTGTCCACAACACCAAGAAAGATTGCCGCTAGAAAGGTAGCAGTATCAAAACGTCAGGTATGGTGAGTAGCGTCACGGAACAATAACCCGACACTCCTCTCTGTTGCTGCCAGGCTTTTATTTCGGCCCGTTGAACTAATGGGCAGCAGGTGTGTTGGCAGGATCCGCCCTCCAGCTGTTTCCCCAGCAACTGCAAGAGAGAAACCAGAAACAGCTGAAAACCAAAACATAACAACACCACAGGGATGTGTAGAAGTGGCTGCGCAGTGGTTGCTCTGGTGACCGCTAAATGATAAGAGCAAAACCAACTTAATGCAGTGTCTCTGCTCCCCACCCAGTGCTTAAGATGGCTGATTAAAATAATGTTGTCAATTGTGTCGAAGGCTTTACTGAGGTCCAACTGAATGATTATTGAGCCCTCCTCTTTATCTGCTGGTAAAAGCAAGTTTGTAACCCTAGGGAGATTCGTCTCATGCTATGACCAATGTAAAAGCTCTGTGCCTTTTCTAAAACTTTGGATAAAAACAGAAGTTTTGTCCTAATTGATTGAAATCGGATGGATCCGAGTTAGGTTCCTTTAAAAGGGATGACAGCGTGTTTAAAAGCAGAGGGAACTGCACCATCAGTCAGTGAATTGTTAATAATAGATAAAATGAGGATGGAAAACCTCTTCAAGAAATGTTATGCAGATGGAGTCTAATAATGAATGCACTGTAGTAATCCCTAAACTGAATAATAGATATTAGATAATATAAGGAACATGTTTTAATGGGATCACATCAAACACAGTGCCAGTCAATATATTGACATTCTGGCAGATGATAGCATATCGAGTGGTAATGTGATGTGATGTCGTCAGGTTGTCTACCCTCAATCTAAGTCTCATATGAAAGTCTGAACAGCTAACCGCATGCTCTCTTTTAAACTGCAATTAAGGTATTGTTAAGGGAGGATTTTTTTTCCATCTGTTTTGTCATTAAAGAGTAGATGTTAACAGGTGTTATATATTAACAGAAAAGGCCAACATAGCAGATTGCTGTCTCGTGCCTAAAATCTTTCTGATAAAAATCATGCTACACTGTAGAGGAAAAAAATCATGTGTCTACTTGAACATGAACAAGCTGCAAACAGTATGTATTGCCCAGCTGAAAATGATTAAAACAGTTAATCTTCTTCTCTTATTGGATTTGCTAGAGCTATTCAGTATTTTTTTTAAATGCCAACCCTTGCCAAACAAATCATTAGGTCTGTCTAACCTTGGCAGGGCTCACTTTTTAAACACAAGAGCCAATGTTCAGATTCAGTCAATTTGTGGATTGTACACAAAAAAAAGAAACAGTGGGTGACTACATACTAAATAATTCAAACAAACTTGTTGCTTTTCTCTGTAAAATTCATAATTCCAGAAATGTTTATACAAATTCCTCATGCCTACATCGGTGCCTCTAAAATAATGGCTTTGGTGCTGTGAAATGACAGATAATGTCTCTGACCAATGACAGCCGTATAAGTCACATTTTTGTTTATGAGCAATACAAACTGCTCAATAGGGATGTTTATTACAACACAAATAAGCACTATTAGACAGATTTAGCACCGGAAATATAAATATTTTTACAGCCATTCTTTTATGGTGTATGTTTACATTGAATAAGCATATCAGAAGCAGTGGTGTCACCAGACCCATTTTACTGAGCTGTGCAGCAGTATTGGGCGCTGACTGGCCATAGGACAGACGGGTACGGCTGGAGTGGGGGGAAAAATAAAATATAAAGGTTTTAAAAAATAAAAATTGTTGCGCAGTTATTAATATATCGCAACAGCCACACAAACTGCTTGCGATGGTTTAACATAAGAGTCTTTGTTGAAAATTCACTAAGATTTATTTTTATACACCAATGTAGGTTTAATCAAATGAAACAACAAAGTTATGGTTTGCCTATAACTTATAAATACAAATTGTTCCAACATAACAGTGTGAGTTCTGGCCACGCAGGTGAGTAAGACCTGGAGAGTGCCGTTCGAGGCATGGCTCAACGTATAAATGTTTGACTCCACCCACATGGATTGTCGCTCTCAAAGCGCTTTCTTTCTTTCTTTGATTCTTTTTGATTCTATTGCTTTGGCGGCTTTATGTGTCATCTTATGACATCACGCCTAATGTTTGAACACTTTATTGAATCATGAAAATGAAAAACTAGCTGAAACCCACATACTAACCTTAAACGTCTACTGGGGACATGTAGTACTGCACTTCGACCTCTTCCGTCAAAGCGTTAAGTTCGTGTCCGTCCGCCAAGTCACCACCTTTGCTTTTTTTAAGTTTCCTCCCGAGGCACAAGCCTTTTGTAAGTTGTAGGATGATAAGAGTGTTTATAAAAGTATTGATTTACTCCACTAAAAAGCCGTATAATATTCTATATGAAACAAATGTAACTTCCAGGCACTATATGTGGCACATTAATACGGCTTTGTGGCTACAAGATCTGGCATCTACTTTTAACCTTTTAAACATTTTCAAATTTTACCTTTTGTTTGAACAACACACCACAAAGAGTTGTTCATCTTTGAACAGATGAAACTACAACTAAAAACATGTATTGATGTGTGAAAACGTATTATGCACTTAATTTACAATAACATAATGGCTGAAATATATTTTTTTTACAGTATATATATATATATATATATATATAATCTAATAATAACGATAATTTTGTCTGTTGATTGTTGGTTGAATTCGCTTGTGGCTCTGCTGCGATGTCATTTTTTTTCTCTCCCGGGTTGAGCCCACTTTATGGACATGAGCCTGTTCCAAATACTGTAAATTCCAAAGTTTTGTCAAATTTGTGGGCATGAGATTGTGTCATTTCACTCATCACAAGGTGGTTACATTGCAGTGTGTGTGCATCAACCTGTGTTAGTCCTGAATATTTCCGCTTTAATTTTATATCTACACAGTGGTCTAAAATAATTATTTAATATTATTTAATATTAAAATTACTAATGTATCTAAAATAGCGTCTGTTGCTCATTGAACGACATAAAATGTGATTGTCAGTCCAAATGACAGCATTGACTATTATACAGATGATGTTAGATCGACAATATAAGTCTATAGAAAGAGCATGTTTTCACTTTGATTGAGGAACCTGGTCAATTATTGAAAGGGTTAAGAGTTTAAGATAGGAATTCAATCATATATTCTCTTTTACTGGGGCAGCACGGTGACTGACTGGTTAGCATGTCCGCCTCCCAGTGTAGAGGATGTGAGATCGAGTCTGGGCTTCGGCCTTCCTGGGTGGAGTTTGCATGTTCTCCCCGTGCTTGCGTGGGTTTTCTCCGGGTACTGCGGTTTCCTCACACATTCCAAAGACATGCATGGCAGGTTAATTGAACACTCCAAATTGTCCATAGGTGTGATTGTGAGTGTGGATGGTTTCTTAGGCTCTGTGTGCCCTGCAATTGGCTGGCAACCAGTTCATGGTGTGGCTAAACAGTATAAAAATCTCTTAGCCACATTTGAGTGTAGCTAGCCAAGACATTACATGTTTAAGTGGCGGCGGCAATGCCATTATCTTACTACATGCACCAGTCATGCATGCACACGGCGGAGGCATTGTAGCAAACACACAACACTTCTGGGAAGATTGATTTTTGGGTGGGTTCTCGGCATAGCTTGATGGCTAACTGTACATTGTAGTGTGGTGAGTTTCCCGAAATACCTCAGTAATTCTGCACCAAGCTGATCTCAGTCTTTGCATGTTTTTTTCCTTCCAAAATATTTATTGTATTTACAAAAAAAAAGAGAAAAAAATACATGCTTTTTACAGGTTAGTTAATGTTTATATATATATATATATATTAACATTTATTGGAGTATGATTTTCATTTAATATTGTCAATACATCCGAATGTAATCATTACTTAAGTACACTTTTATTTTCCTACTTTCAAGTACAGTACAGTGTTGTTTGAACTGTGCGTAATGTTGCAGTGGCTTAGCTACAATAATAAATGCAAGTGGATTTTAGGAATAAAACCTCTACCTCGTTTTTAAGAACACTTAAGACCACTATGCTATTGTATTAAGATGCTGATCCAAATGGTGGAATGGCATTTTTTTGTCTGTATGCCCCTATATTTTGTGTCAATTGATTAGGTATTCCCAGGATTCTCGCCACTCCGCTCGCCCAGGGCGACGGCCATCTTGGCCAATTCATTAGCTACGCCAAGGATTCTCGCAACTTCGCTCTCTCAGGGCGGCGGCCATTTTGGCCAATTGATTAGGTACGCCCAGGATTCTCGCCACTTCGCTCGCCCAGGGCGGCGGCCATTTTGGCCAATTAATTAGCGTCGCCAAGGATTCTCTCCCCTCCGCCCACCCGGGGCGGCGGCCATCTTGGCCAATTGATAAGGTACGCCAAGGATTCTCGCCACTTTGCTCGCTCAGGGCGGCGGCCATTTTGGCCAATTGATTAGGTACGCCCAGGATTCTCGCCACTCTGCTCGCCCAGGGTGGCGGCCATTTTGGCCAATTGATTAGGTATCTAAGTGCTACTACTATACTACTACTACTACTATGTCTACAAGTACTACATACAGTACATGCGTGTTTCCACCTTGCAAGAGTCAGCAGTCCCATTCAAAATTTCCGCGGGAATTTTTCTAGTTATTCTTACAATACTCTATCTTCTTTGGGGTCTAAACGGTCACAAATCTTTTTACAAAAGGCCAAAAGAGTTTAGTGGCTTCATCCCTGTCCATTCTTCTTTAATAAGACAAGAAGGATGCCAATTATGAGCCTTTTGTTGTGGGCCCAACTCCCAGGCCTGCCTTTTAAATTGGATGCTTGAGCTGTCAGTGAGTACAGAATGCAGACCCAGTCGTGCACATGAGTGAGTTTCCTAGAAAGGGGTGGAAGGAAGATGCTTTTGCAGGCACATGGCAAGCTGCCTTTTTAGTAACCAAGTGCAAAATGTTGATTCATCATCCATTTTCACCATCATTTATCACAATACAAGTGATTTACTGGAGATTACTATCAATTAATCTTTGAATTTGTTTGATAACCTGTTTGTCTAAAGTTACAATACTGAGAGTTTGTAATCATGTAGATAAATGTAAACACTGCATGTGTGCCATTGCCTTGTCTCTTGCACTTAATATTTGACTTTATAGTACTGTAGTCCCCCTCCCCACCCCACCCCCAATTTTAGGCCCAATTTGAAATTGTCTCTTGAGATACTATGAATAACATTAAAAATATTTAGAGTGAATTAATCATTGTCTTTTTACCAGATTCTAAAACATTAGAATAATTATGTGAAGTAATTTGTTGACTATTTAAAGCTTAGTTCCATGACCATAATATTGTATGTATTATTTTGCTGGTTCAATACGGTACTTACAAAGGCAGTAATCAACAAAGGCTGAGACTAGAATTGGGAGAAAAGCAAGCAAAGCCAGCAAAAGATAAATAGATTGGAACCTCGGTTCACAAATATAATTTGTTCCGCGACCCTGTTTTGCACCAAAGCAGTGTTTTCTATTAAAATTAATGGAAATAGAATTAAAGCATTCCAGCTCCAGATCCAAGTGAAAGGAGCGGAAAGCAGGGCTGAGCAAAGTGCTCCCCACTGAGTTCCCATATCCTTGCTTTCCCCACCCAGCTCCACCAGCAAGAGCTCATCAGCAAGCCACCGGAACTCCAACACTTTCCAGGGCTTCCTAATGACACAATTGACTGCACGTTCAATTTTCTTGGGAGCCATATTGAGTGCAAATGTACAGCAAAAAACAACGACGTGAAATATGAGATACATCAAGCCAATTAAGTTTACGCTGTGTGAGGGAAAACACAAAAGTGAGCGTTCTGCGTGGGTGACGTGGCTGTTCGAAAGCTGAAGCAGTTCGTGAGCCGAAGCAATATTTGTGCATAAATTTCGTTCAGTGGTTCTCAAACTTTTTACTCCAAGTGCCACCATAACAAATACGTGCCTTCCACACTGTAAAACTTTGTAGTGTAAAATAACAGTAAAATGCTGGCAGCTTATTGCTGTTATGTTACAGCCCGCAAATCTATCAACTTAACAGTTGCTGTAATTACTGATTTCACTGAATTATAGTGTATTACTTTATTTTCATTGGTTTCAGTGAACACCAATGACGACGCCCACCTTTTCAGCAAGTGCATAATGATGCAAAACCTCAAAAAAAGGCTGAGCACCAACTGAAGCAGGTTTACATCCATCAATCGGGGTGAGTACAGGGGGTCTGTTATGGGTGTTTGGACCCAGAAGCGAACACTGACGTAAAAGAGACAGGAAAGAGCTTCTCAAAAGTAGCAAACAGAAAATCACAAGTACTAGCGATGTTATGAGAAGTGCTGAGTCTTCGAAGCCTATATTGCCTAATTAATGGGGCGTTTCCACAAAGCGTGTATCAACGCATGCTTCAGCAAAAAAAAACGACTCACAACAGGCCTACCAGGCTTATGAGGCAACTTGACGTAGATGTCCCTAATGACGGACGGGTCCAGGATGAGTGACCAAGACAACCAAGAGCGTTCCTCAGCACTGTACCCCTCGGAGGACGAGCCCATGCAACTTGCCATGATTTGTGTTTATGTACATTATAGTTAGGTTTGTTTCTTGTTATGACTTGTTTTCTTGTGTCCTGTCTTGCTCGTTAGGTCTTTTGTTTCCGCCTGTGCTTGTCAACCCGCTCAATTTTGTCATCCAACCAGCTCTCACAGCCACTTGTGTCTTGTCCAGGTGTCTCTCGTTGTTGTCACTTGTCTTGTATTTAGGCCCCGTCCACACAAAAGCCCATTTCAATGTATCTGCACAAGTTTCTTACCGCTTTTTTTTCACTGATTCTTCTTCCATTAATTACCTGTGGCTGCGGTACAGCGCCACTCCAAACTTGGTATATACATTTCGGCTGTTAAATGTCCTCAGCGTCATATTTTGGACACACGCATGTCTCAAAACATTTGTGTGTGTACAAGATTGTTTTGAGGTCACTCATCCTGGACCCGTCCATCGTTAGGGTCGTCTACGTCAAGTTGCCTAATAAGCCTGGTAGGCCTGTTGTGAGTCGTTTTTTGCTGAAGCATGCTTCGATACACGCTTTGCAGAAACGCCTCCTTCATTACGCGATATAGGCTTCGAAGACTCGACACTTCTCATAACATCACTAGTACTTGTGATTTTCTGTTTGCTACTTTGCTACTTTTGAGAAGCTCTTTCCTGAATTCTCGCTTTATGTTTGGACTGATTTCCTTTTAGTTCTTCTATTTTCAGCCCTTTGCTTCCGTGTGAACAGGTACTTAGTTTCCTGGGGCCTCATTTATCAAGCGTGTGTACGCACAGAAGTGTGCGTAAAGTGTGCTTATGAACGTTCCCACACAAAGTGTAGGATTTATCAATTTGAACGAAATTTACATACAGCTCTGACCACGCATACGCACAGGACCTTGCTGTAAAACAACACGATAGAGACATCACCAGCAAGCCAAAATTAAGAAGTTCCCAAACATTTCAAGTCATGCAGCTACATTTGAATGAAATAAACACAAAAACACATGAATTCAAATTATTTTATTCAATCAATACACTAATAATCTGCGATCTAAGTGGGCTGGAGGAATTAAGGCATCCTTCATTGATTGGAACAATGATGTGCGCATGCCGCGATCGCTGGATGCCCGGGACAAACGGATAATAAATTGTCGAAGCGGGTGGGCTGATGGATGCTTCAGCAACATGTTAGCTGTGTCGGAGAGTTCACGCATGACATGCGCTTGATGATATTGAAATGCAAACCGATGGTAAGCGCACACACCCATGGACGGTGGTGCCCGACGCAATGTGATCCCCGGGCGTTCCAAATAACTTGCTCGTCCACTTGTCCTCATTCTTGTTTTCTCGTTTAAGGGCCATGGCACGTTTTGTTGTGCAATGAGTTCATGCCAAAACATTTTTTATTTTGTTTATTGCTAACTGAATGCATTGATCCAGACAGTACTATTTATTTGTTAAGTATGTACTCTCGGGCTCGGAGATTCTCTCCGCCCTCTTACATGACTTTGGATTTCTTAAATGGATTGCTGCTACTATATATGCCCAATTGGAGGCGTTTCTCAATGTAAATGACGCTAGACGTGCGTGAGTTTGGCTGTTTAGAACAGATATTTATCAACACTGGTGTGCGTATGACAGGTGTCCGCATGTTTGATGAATACAGATTTTTCTTTACTTACACACACTCTAAATTTCAGTCGTACGCACAAATTTAGAAACTGTCCTACGCACTCTGATAAATGAGGCCCCTGCTTTCTTTCAGTCTTTGTCAGAACATTGTCGCTGTCACGTGAGGTGTGGGTTTTGTTTCCTTGTGTTTTGATGTTACTTTGAGTTTGGGTCTTTTTGGTATTTTGTGGGCTTTTAATTTGGAGTTTCCACCAGTAACCCCTTTGCGTTTTGTTAATAAACAGTTTTATTCAGGACATATTCCCAGCCTTGGTTCTCTTTCCTCCCTGCACTTGGGTCTTCAACCCTGCCTTACACATGACAGAACGATCCGACCAAAAATGGACCCAACAGGACCAGAGGCAGGTACTTGCTCCCACCTGGCTGCAGCAGCGCACGTCATGCAGCCACCACCCGTTCCTGTTCCAGCGGCGCACGTCCTGCGGCTGCTGCCCGCTTCTGTTCCGGTGGTGCACATCATGCGGCTGCCACTTGTTCCTGTGCCGGTGGTGCACGTCCTGTGGCTTTTGCCCGCTTATGTGGCTGCCACCTGTTTCTGTTTAGGTGGTGTAACTCCTTCGGCCGTGTCTTGGGGTGGTCCGGCGGCGCACGTCCTGCGTACACCACCCGAGTCTGTTCCAGCAGTGCACGTCCTGCGGCTGCCACTGAAGACTGTTTTTTTTGTTTTACCCATTGCAAGTTATTAATGCTTAGTGAGACAAATAGAAATGTTTGTTTAAAAAAAGTGCATCAATTTACATCAATTAAAAATGCATCAATAACCATATAATAATTAAATTGTAGCTCCTGAATCGCAATGAAATCATGAGGTGTCGAAAAATATTCTCATCCCTAGTATACTATATTAGAAATGAAACAAGGAAAATAAACCATAAAGCTTCTGGACAGTAGTAGGGATCGATTTTCTCCAACCACTATAATGTTTAGTTGCTCAATTTCATGTTCACCAGTTGGCATGGGCTTTGTCCACATAGAACTCTGCACTAAAAATTCAATTTAGCCAAAATATGAGATATTCATTCCACATTGATGTCGTCGACATGTCTGAGATTTAAACTGGTAACTTTCCTATGGGAAGATTGAGGGTGAAGATTGATGTAAGCACATGCAATAAATCTCCCCCTCCCTTACACCTTAAAAATCCTCCCACCGTATCTCGGCAGTATTCGTGTATTAAAAGCAATCAGGTGTAAACATCATTTGATAGACTTGTGGGAGTGTGAATGAAGCTGCCCTATTGTTCAGTATGTAAAGAGTAAATGTATTTGAGCTTGTGGCATAATTGCTACAGTAATCTAGTTGATAAAACAGAAATCGCTGAGTTAACCACCCAAACCTCCAGAGTCTTTGACCTTTTTGACCATCAGCGCGTTGCAGGCAGTATGCCAACTTAAATGGCAAAATGTTGTGTGCATCCTAACTCCTTATCATCTGTCATTTAAGCGTTGTCAAACACAAATATGTGTATTCACATGCAAGTTTACTTCATTATACTTATTTATTGAAGTAAATTTCCATATGATATGTATTTCTCAGAGTTTTTTTTTTTTGAATAAGAAACTGTACTTTCACTCCATAACACTGATCATCTCAATGTGCTCAACCTGTCCTTTCATCTGAGATGTTCACAGACACACTCATAATGTAAATAAAAAGCAACAACTACTTACAAGGAGCAAGCATGCTGGGAAGTGTGCCTACGAATCTATTATTGCTTATACCAGGGCTATCCATAGCAGCCCGCGGGCCACATGCGGCCCAGAACCAACCCCCAAGTGGCAACGCCTCTGGTCCAGCTTTCTTTAATTAAATTGTATTCAAAAGAAGCAGAGGGCATCTTGGTTTGCAAGATTTCAGAAATTCCTACAGCGTTTCACACAGTCTACCCACATTGTTGAGCATTGTTTTTAAACATGGCTAGCAGTGCTAACAGGAGTAGTGCCGATATAACTGGGGCAAAGAACATGTATGTCCCTTTCAACTTCGAAACATAAAATTGACAATGAAAACAAATCAAAAGTCAAATTAACCTGAGCTGAAATTCTACATACAAATGTGTTTGAAAATGAAACTCTGTTGATGAACGCTGTTGAATGAACTCGATGTCAAGTCCATAGCAATAGATGAGTCCATGTAGAAAACTGATACTGCAGAGTTGTGCTTATTTGTCCATTTGGAATTGCTTGGCTTACTGCCATTAGAAGGACACACAATTGGCGAGGTGGTCTTTGAGAAGATTTCAACATTACTTTGTGTGGTTATGGAGCGTGTGTGCAACTGTGCAAAGTTGTGACAGATGTGACTCCATCCATAGCAGGTGAAGTAAGTGGATTGGCAGGACGTTGCTCTGCTGTTGCACCCCTGATCGTCCTGACACTCTCTGCGTGTGCACAGCTTAATGGGAGCTTAAGAACACTTTGTAAAGTTCAGACATACCAGAAACAAATGTTATTTGTGTTGGTATGAACTTTGAGGTATACCTGGGTAAGATGTAACCAAAATTATTATTTACAGAATTTTATTTATTTTTGTATTAAATTTATTTAAAGGTCTCATATTATTCAACTTTTCCACATACTAAAATAGTTCTCAAATGTGTAAAAGACATGTCTGTGACATGCATTTATCAAAACTGAGATTGGATCAAATATTTTAGCTGTCCCTAAATCAGCAAAAAAACGCTCTGTTCAAAACAGTCTGTTTTAGGGGTGTGTTACTTTTAGGTAAATAGCTGCAGCAGGCCACGTCTAGGCCATACCCTTTTCTCTCGAAGGGGCTGTGATTTCAGCTCCGTTGGCCATGTGCTAATGTTGTGAATGGAAACGACTCGGCCATAGCGAGCAGACTTACCAACTTGAGCCAGACGGACATGCCTTTTACACATTTGAGAACTATTTTAATATGTGGAAAAGTGGCATAACAATACCACAGAGACTATGTTGTAGCGTTAGTTTGCGATTGTTTAAGCAGTGGTTATTTTGCCGTAACCGGCAACTCTCCTGCGAGTGTTATTTTGTCGTGAATGTTTGTAGACATTTACAAGCGGTTATGAATAACACAATGAATATGAATAACACCACTGCGTCGTCGCAACGTGCATGCCGTCTCGTCGAGACCACTTAGCAGCTGGTTACCATCACAAAGTCACATCAACTAGGTGGCGAGTTGCCAGTCACGGCAAAATAACCACCACAGATTGTATCTTGGCAAGACAGTACGCGAATAATAATAATATAAAAGGGGGCGAACCATCGCCATTTTGGGGATTTCCGCCCCCCGTATCTCCAGAACACTAAGTTGTACCGAAGACATAAATACATCACTCGGCCCGACGCGAGCTTTTGAACGGTGTCGGTGCCGTCTCTCCACGACTTTCCGTTCCGGAGGTAGAGGGCCGACAAATGCCCAGATTTTAGCCGAGGTACGTTCCAGGAGCCCTGGGATGCTCAGCCAGTGCTTTATAATCCAACCACTGTCTGCTTTATCATATCTGACCTCTTGTAACCAAACAACCGCCAACTGACAAATGTAGCTACCACTTTAGACACTAAATATATTCCAAATAAAAATGTTAAACTTACATCTTTCGCGTTTGCAGTCGTGTCACACACCGATGGGACTGATCCATTATGTATATCCAGTATTACAAATCCAGCTCTGAACAGGCTTTTCCTTAACAAAACTATCTTTTAGGCAATGTTGTCGGTACACGTCCTTCAAAAATCAAATTAATCCACTGCCTTCTCAAAGACTCGGATGAAGGAAGCAACAACTTGTTCCTGGTCGTTGTTTCCCCATTGTTCTCCACGGAGATATGCGAGGCGAGCGGGGGGAAGGAGCAGTGGATTTCTGTGGGTGCGACAAACCTTTACCAGAGACGGTGCTACTAACCCGAGAGAGCGGGATCGAGTGCACATCCGTGTCTTATTGAAGTCACCTAGGCAAGGAAGCTTAATCTGCCCATTTAAAGCACACATTTTAGAAAGATGGAGTAAGATAAAGAAGTCGCGGACGGACTTTTTTTTTTTATACCTGGTTGGATTGTAGACAGGCCGGGATGCTTATTATAAGCTGCTTTTCCACCAACAAGCCCAGGATCTTTAAGTTCTGAGTAAAGGGAGTTCTTGGTTGTAAAAGTTCAGCAGGGAATTTATAAATGTGTTTCTACAGCGTTTTAGAGTTCTCGTTAATTAATTCAAATGAGTTTGATGGCCTATGAGTTTGATGAGCCCAACCAATATAAAAATAGCACTCCCCCAAATTTGACCGACCAATCAGCCTTAGTCAGTGCAGCCCGCCCCTCAAAGTTCCAGCCTGGCTTTCTTTGAATTAGGCCAACAGAATTAGCGGTTACCTTTGTACTTTATGAGAGCCTGTAGTGAAGGGTAGGGGGAGATCGTACGTGGCTTAATTTCATCATCGTTTTGACAAAGATATTGTAGTTTTATAGTAGCATTAGCCATTTAATTTAGCGAGATAGTTGGAGAGTGGAGAAAACGAGCGTCATCTGGCGGTGTAAATGTACACTACTAAGAATCTTTACAAGACAGCACGGCATTTGTAGGGTGGCTGGAACAGCTGACATTCAGCGTAGTGGTAAATGGATCCCAAGCATTCCCAGGCCAGCCAAGAGACATAGTCTCTCCAGTGTGTCCTGGGTCGTCCGCGGGCCTCCCGCTGGTGGGACATGCCCAGAACACCTCTCCAGGGAGGCACACCCTAGGGCGGAAACTCGCTTGTATCCGGGATCTTGTTCTTTCGGTCACGACTCACAGCTCGTGGCCATAGGTGAGGGTAGGAACGTAGATTGAAGACATTTAATATTTTCAATTTGATGTTTTACTGTTTTTGAATTTACTTATAGGCATATCAATGTGATATAAGCATGAGTGTTTAAAATAATACAGTGGGATGGTGATTTTGTGAACTTTATTTGATCTTTGTACCCTCAAATGCTGTTGGAGGGGCAATGTGCATGATGTGTCAGAGTCTCTTGTCATTTAGGGACTGAAGGTCTGGGGTCAGATTTTGATTACTTCTGTTCCCCCAGTCAAGAAGGGGAACTGTATGTAAATGTCTGTTTACTAATAAGATTACACCTTTGTTCAACCTGGAATCAACATGTCTGTATGTAAACTTCTGCTTACTAATAACATCACGTCTGCTTGCTAATAACATCAACATTTGGTCACTAGGAGATGACATGTCTGCCCTTTGTTCAATCAAGAGCCGGGGGGAGGAACCTTTTATCTTTTTTGTATAAATGAGTCGATGTTCTGTAAATTGTCACACACTTGGAATCATCACGTTGTATTCTGATGTGATATTCTGACTGTGTCTTTAGAGGCCTCTAAATAAATTCTTGCAGGAAAACTTCTTCATCAGATCCTGAATACAATTATTTTGGACACGCAAAGATTGCACTTAAAATAGTAATCAAAATATTCCTTCAAGATCGACCGTTAAATAAAGAGCTTCACCTTTTGGCTCTGCTCCTTCTTCACCACCATAGTTCAATACAGAGCCTGCATCACTGCAGACGCTGCACGGTTATGTATTTCTGCCCTCACTCGTGAACAAGACCCCAAGATACTTGAACTCCTCCACTTCGGGAAAGATCTCCTTCCCGACCCGGAGAGAGAACACCACCCTTTTCCGACTGAGGACCATAGTCTTGGATTTGGAGGTGCTGATCCTCATCCCAACCACTTTACACTCGGCTGCGAACCGCTCCAGTGAGAGTTGGAGATCACGGCTTGATGAAGCAAATGGGACTCTCAGACTCCGACTTTTGTCTCCAGTGTTTACAAAACACTACAGACACGTATTTTCATGCATTATGGTTATGCACTCCGGTTATGTATTTCTGGACTTAAGTCTTAGTAAAACTTTCTGCTATCTTGGACTGTAGGATACCTTTATCTCCAAACTTGTGTTTGCTAGGTGACCTAACAACAACTGACTTACCACGTAAACAATTTCAATCTACACTTGTAGCCCTTACTATCGTGAAAAAAAACTATTCTTGTTAACTTGAAAAATAAAAACTCTGAATATTGACCAATGGTCTAACCTCCTCATAAATCACATGTTAATGGAAAAAATATATGCCTCGAATAAAAACCAAATATCAAAATTTATAGAAACATGGTCTACATATATGGAATCTTTTAATCTAAATCTTGTTACTTAATTCTGCTGTTAGCGAGAGCCACCACATCGCGATAACTTACATTGCTGTTTCTGTATTTGGCAATTTGTAACTAATGTTTGTGTTTTTATAGTCAGGAACCCAGTTGCTTCCAGCAGGATCGAGCAGACTACATCAAATGACACCTTACAGTCACCAACTCCTCAAGATTCACTTCCAATGGGCACCTCCCCTGGGCCGGGGGCTCCATTCATGGCCTGGGTCTCGGGCCTCCGGGGGCCGAGCGGGCGGGTAGGGGTGTTGTGCGTGCCCCGCTCCGGTGAACCTCCTGGCACCTCGAGCGGGCCCCAGTTTCCGGGGGGTGAGCCCTACCGCCCCGCCGGGCTGGTCCCATATGCCCGCCGGGGTCCTGGTGGGGGGTTGGGTTGGGTCGGGTGGGTGTGGGTTATGTGGGCGGGTGCGCCTCCTGCCCCCGCCCGGTTGGGAAAGGCACAGATGGTCGCTCCTCTGTGGGCCAATGGGGTGCCTGGCGGACCTGCCGTCCCCCGTTCTGTTGCATTGGGCTGGGGCCGTGGGCCTTGTTGGGGTGGGGGGCGCTCCTGGCTCCTGGGTTTGATCTCCGGCCGGTGGCCCCTGTGGGTTCCGGGGGTTGTGCCTTGGCGCTGCCGTGGCTTGGGGGGCCCTGGGGGGTTGTGTTTGCTCTGTCCCGGCCGGGGTCGACGGCGCCCCTCTTTGGTGGAGGTTTTCATGCATGCCAGATCCAACACACCAGCATCTATCGAAATTCAAACACAATCTGCTTCTTCGTCTGGTCGTTGAATTGGTGGAAGCTGATGTCTGCTTCATCCTTTCCTCAGTCTTTCGTTTGGTCTCATGAGGTCTCGCTAATTTGTTGGAATTTAGATGTTTTTGGGGTTGGTGAAAGATTCTGGTTGGTAACCCGGTGGGTAGTAGGTGATGTCTGGTCGGTGCTGGATTTCACTTCCCTTTCTTTTCTTTGATCCTTCCTCGGGTCTCCTGACAACCTCACGACTCTAGCTGGATTCTGAAGTATTCGGTTTAGGTGAACGGTAGGTGAAAGTTTTAGGTGAATTAATGAGTACAGACTCACACGCACGCACACATGCACACACACGCTCATGCACATACTCCCGCACATACCAGATAAAAATACAAGGGGAAGGTCAAGGGAACGCCGGGCCAGGCTTCCCGGCTTGACTCTGTCAGTCAGAGCGCCCGTTCCTCCGGCTGGATCCTCCTCCTCTGCCACGCAGCTGTCACGGATCTTCCATGTCTTGCTAATCAAGCCCGTCGCCTCAAGTCCCCTGAGTCCTCCAGCAGCGCTGTACTTCATGCGTGCCTTTGTGAATACATTTTTAAATCCTTACTGGCTGTCCGCATTTTAAGGATCCACTCCCCTTGATACATAACAGAACTAAAGAGAATGCTTGAAGCAATGGTAGTTATTACAAAAACGGCCAGCAGGTGGCAGCAGAGTATAAGAGATTATCCAGGGCCATGTTATAAAAAGCTGTTTCGCCCACTGTTTTAAACAGAATTGTGAATAATGATGAAACTTAGCTATATTTTAATGCTAATTGCTGCAAAACGGAAATATATATAGATGTATAGAAATATACTATTTTTTCCTGATGTAAGATGAAACTCCAATCTTTCTTTTAGTAGGGTCCATGTTTTTAGAGCAATAGAACACAATATTCTGTGGGCCTTGCAAAATCAGTCAAAATCCAGTAGAACAGCAAGGAGCAAAGGGGGTTGCGTCAGTGAAAATGGCTGGGAGTGAATGAATTAAGACTGTGGTTCTCAAATAGGGGTACGCGTACCCCTGGGGGTACCTGAAGGCACTCCAGGGGTACGCAAGATTTTAAAATAAATATAAGAATTAGCATCCATGCAAAAATCCTTTATAAATTATTATTAACTCTTTGACTGCCAAAAACATTAAATAACGTTTAGTAAAATCCTACGGAGGACTGCCAAAGACGTTAAAAGACGTTCACTATGGGTTTTTTTTGTTTGTTTTTTGGAAACAGGTGGAGGAAAGCCTTGGCCAGCTGTGCTGAAAGTATTAAGCAGATCTAGTTAGTATAATGCCTATTTTTGGGCACTAGATGGCAGCGATGACACTCTTTGGACAAGATTGGGTAGGCGTCAGTAGAAGACGTGAGGCGGAGCTAGAGTGTTGAGGGGATAATGGCTGAGAAAGTGAAAATGGCGACCGGTTGCAAGCAGCTCACGCTTGAGCATTTTTTTCAAAGACGAAAAGCATCGACCAATGCTAAAGAGCACATTGATGACGACAATGATGATGATGGTGACTCCGAGGTTGACGCCGAAGTTGGAAGCGTTGACGCTGCGGCTATGATCACGTCATAAAGCCTTACCAGCTAGTGATGCTAACGCCGGAAAACGCGGAGCACAACCGAGCACTTCTGCACAGGCGGACGTTCAATCGGACGACGAAGAGTACCCCGAGTCCAATGCATATTCATCGGAGGAGTGGGTACAGTCTGATCACGGAGAAGACACTGGTTATGAACTACGATGCCACCATGAATGGAGTGGATAAGATGGATCAGAACATCTACCACCCGGTATAGGAACTGAAGGACATGAGGAAGCCAGACGTAACACCACCGTAATGTCCCCGTATCATGATCCTGAGAGTAGACTTGATGGCAACATGGCCAAACACACACTGCAGTATATACTTGCTATTCCCCGGAAAAAAAGGCCGGCAAGAAAGTGTAGCGTCTGCACGCGAAGGGGCAATCGCAGTGAAACTAATCTGTTGTGCAAATCCTGCTGCGTCCACTTGCACGCAGGGGAGTGTTACAAAAAGAAAAACTGTATTTGACAATTGTAAATAGTACCACGGTTGCACACATTTGTAAATAGTTTGCCAAATTGTTTTGTCAAATTGTTACACTGTTGAATGTAAATAAACGTATTTTGCTATCAAAAAACACTTTTTCATTGTTGGTGGTAGTGTTTTGCAGAAGTAAAGCACTGTTTAGGTGTTTGTGGCATCATTCATGAACAAAAAGAAGTGTCAAATTCACTAGAGTGCATGAAATAATATCGTTTCACAAAAAGCTTGATTTCTCCGTATTTTGTTTCAAAACAGAGCATTTGGGTGAAACTAACCATTTTCTATTGTTGATTACTGAAAAACGGAATAAGGTAGAAACAAACTTTTTTTTCTGATGAAAGATGAGAGTCCAATCTTTCATTTGGTTGTATGTGTGTTTCCATAGTCCAAACCCAACATTTTCTGTGGACCTTGAAAGATCAGTCAAAATGCTTAAATCGGCTGGCACTGGCGACATCCCGTTTCTGAAAACGTCTGGCAGTCAAAGAGTTAAAATACTGTTTTGACTCCACGATGTGAGATGTGTTCTGTGATGACCACGGGGAAGGACATTGGCAGTCTAACCAGCTGTATGACGGACTAACGGATTAACTTTTGTGTTGACACTACGATACCTGTCAAGACTGTCAGACAGTTTGTGAACAGCAAACCGTTGATCACTCCTGCTATAAAAAATCTCCCAAAAAAAAAAAAGAGAGATCTGCTTTTAATTTGGGGGACAGGGAGCAGATGAGAATGGTGCAGAGGCAACTGAAGAAGAAGATCAGAGAGAGAAAGAGTAGCTACAGGAGAAGGGTGGAAGAACAACTGCAGCACAATGATGTCAGCAGCGTCTGGAGGAGTTTGAAAACTGGACACAGTAACCTCAGAACTGTGCGGGACAAGGATCAGGAGTGGGTGAATGACTTAAATAGTTTTTGACCAACCATCAAACATCCTCCCGACCCAACCAACTCTGCTGCAGCTTCCTCCCGCACCTACTCAGAGGACCTCTGGTGTATCTTATCTTATCTTATCTTGATCCCAAAGGAGGACACTTATTGGTGATCATTTTATTCATATATATATATATATATATATATATATATATATATATATATATATATATATATATATAATATCTTTTGATTTCCAAAAGTTCCAGAGAGACTACGGTACAAATAAAGTTCCAAAGTTTAATAAGTTAGACGATGAAGTCTTAACCCCCCCACACACACACACCAAAAATGATTTGAGCTGTTTAGGGGGTGCTTTTCACGTGGGGTACGTTACCCCAAAAAAGAGGTTGAAAACCACTGAGATAAGACACAGCTGCCTGTCATTATACAACTGACCAGCAGGTGGTTCCGCGTGCACATGAAGTTTCAAGAAATGAACCATTTTTCGAATCAAGTGCTGTAATGGTTTGAAGCCTGTATGAGGCTTCATCTCGACATCACTAGTGATTTACAGGCGGCAGGTAGGGGTCAGATATCGGGTGGGTCCAAAAACACGTTCAGGTTGGATAATATTGTAGAATGCAAGTGACAAACAATCTGGCACTGAGGTAAAGGGCAGAGCAGGTTAAATCGAGGGAACAGGTGAAAGCAATGAGGCAACTAACGAGATATAGTAAAGCTAAGACACAAAATGATTCGCAGGAAACTAGCTCTTCAAGTTAAAAATGAGCAAGAAATAAGTGGAACATTGCACACTATAATGACAGCAACAATAACAAGAGGAGGGTGAGCACAAAAGTATGGGTGACAACTGTCACTGACTGCGGCGGAATGCATACAGCCATGTGTCCATTGGGACTCTTTTCTTTCTTTCTTTTTTAATTTCCTGTTGGGGGAATTAATGATTCAGTGAATGAATCTTTAGAACTAGTCCTTAAAATGAAGTGATTCTCATGATTCAGTACACTTGAAAAAAGTGCTGTGCCCACGATCGCTAGATGTGCGGTCTTACTTTCGATGGCAAGGACATTGTAGCATTAGAATAGCCTGCAAAATGGCTAGGATTTGTGCAAGTGAAAGCAAAAGCAGCAAATGATGAGGGGTAATGCATGCATTTTGACAGATGAAAATCATAGTACCTCATAGAAACTCATTAGTACCTTTTATAGCAAAAGAAGCTTAATTTTGTCCTAGATTCTCAAGATGGATTAATGAACAATAATGTTAAACGGCCACTCAACAATTTAAAAATAATACAAAAGAATGGCTATTTTTAAAAGTAGCTGTCCCTTGTTCTATTATTTATTGCTTCACAGCGTGTCTGCCCTCAATGAGCAAGACACAGATAGTACATTTATAATTGAAGCTCTTGACAAAACATGAAAGATATGCTGGGGTTAAATATCAGAATGGCCTAAGAAATCCAAGCCAATTAGTGAACTTCTCAATAAACCATCTTTGTCGAAAACCCTTGATCACAAAATAGTGTCACAAAATTGGACATTATATATGTATACTGTATAACACATGCATCCATTTTCGTAACTGCTTATTCCTCTCAAGGGTCTGTACAACACAGTTAACCTCTATTAAGGCTTGTACAGTACATATACAAAAAGGTTAAAATATTTTTGACAGACAAAATTGATCATTCGGGCCACTTTGTCACTCGGCAAAAACTATTTCAGCAGACGTCAAGAGTTGGCTGCTTGTTTAACTGTGGCTTCTGGGTAAGAAAATGACGACTTTGCCAGGCATATAAATCTGATTATAACTATTGTTATTATTACCCCGTCAATCGGGGTGAGTATAGATGGTCACACAATTGTGCAACTACGTAGTCTCTGATGTTTTATTTCTATTTGCCCTCTCTAAAGGTTTTTTTGGGGGGGGGAGGGGGGGTGATGGGAGTGGGTACGAGGACAAGAGTACAGTCTTGAACAACTCATTCAGAAGGTTATCCAGAATGACAGGAAGAAGTCCACCACGGCCAGTCTTGTGGACGTCTGGGAAGGTGCTTGGACAAACAGACAGAAGGGACTGAAGAATGTTTGACAGGCAAGCCCAGGACATATGCCACCAAAGAAGGGTAAAGAGGCGGCCACAGGACGGGTCCGAATAAGCATAATCGGAAGGCAACCTCAGGACTTATGCCTCTGGAGCAAGAACCTTGAGACTCCGTGGAACGGATGAGACCAGGTGGAGAAAAAGACCAGACAGGAAACAAAACCTAATCTGAACAAAGGAAACTAAAATGATCTGTACGATTGCAAGACTACAAAAGAAGGTAAACAAAGTAAAGCCTATGGCAAATACCCAAGCAAGCAAGTGGAACGCATGCAGACTCTAGGCCGATTTGAATCCAGAATATTTAAACTGTAAGGCAGACATGCAAACAACTACACTACGACAACTGACAATAGTACTATACAATTAACTCATTTTATGTAATCAAAAAAGAATAGAATTGACAGATATTCTCAACATATTAGCCCATTTTTGGGTGTGAACAATAGCACCCCCAAAATGTTTGAGTATATATATATATATATATAGTTTTCTTTTTAACAAGCTAGATACTTATAGTCATTATATATATATAAACTGTATATATATATAGTTTTCTTTTTAACAAGCTAGATACTTATAGCCATTATATATATATATATATATATATATATATATATATATATAAACCATAGAGTTTAAAAGTAATATTCAAACAACAAAAATAAAGTACACGCCCCATTTGATTGAAAATGGTTTGATCCACCTCGACCGACCTCCCCCCCCCCTGCAGACTAGCGGAGCGAGTCGTCCTCAGTACATTCACGGGGCATGTCTGTCTAGTCGAGTGAAATTAAGTGTTCCTTACTTACACCAGGATATGTGAAACGTTTTTTTACCTTTTAGTACTCAACACAACACATTATTTTCATTACTAGTCTGCTATTTTGCTCCTCAATCATGTTGTTACTTCCTAACGTGTGTGTGTGTGTGTGTGTGTGTGTGTGTGTGTGTGTGTGTGTGCGTGTGTGTGTGTGTGTGTGTGTGTTTGCCTTTGTGTATTATGAGGACATTTCACCTGAATACATGCCGTGCTGCGAGGACATTTTGAATTATGAGGACACAGCCCATGTCCTCATAATTATTTCAATGCAGAAGTGCTTCTAGGGCTGTAGAAGGCTTAAATCCAAAGTTTTAGCCAATGTCCTTGTAAAGCATAATTACGTGAATTTGTGTATTTTTGTGTATTTGATGGCGCCCCCTGTAGGAAGGTCCTTGTAATGCACCACTTCATGAATAATTCACACCAGTGTATATTTCACAGCATTTGATTGGCTGACCATCACCTGTCCTCACAATTACGCACGTCTCCATAATTCAGTTTTTTCTCAAAATGCTGTGTATTGTGAATGTTTGTCTGTAGACACAGAGCCTTTTTTTTTTTTTTTTGCAGCCACCATTTCCTAAGTAAATAATTAAATAATGAAATACCCTACGATATTTAATTATATATTTCAGTATTTAATTATTTCAGTGGTTGTTTATTTAAAAATGTACAATGGTTAACAGCAGAGACAGAGAAACTGTCAGTGCCGTACATTAATTCATCATTTAACATCCCACCCTGCCTTTACAGTATAACATCTTTCTGTACACCAGCGGCCAAATGTTTTGAGAATGACATTGATTTTCTAAGAATCTGCAGTGCTGACTTATTATTGTTTTTTTATGATGGCAATTTGCATGTACATGTACTCCAGAATGTTATAGTGATTAGATGAATTGCAAAGTCCCTATTTGCCATGAAAATTAAAGTAATTTCCTTTAGTGACCTTACAAACTTTAAGTGAAGAAGGCTTCAGGGCACCCAAGAAAATCCAGCAAAAGCCAGGACTATCTCCCAAAGTTGATTCAGCTGCAGGGATAAGGACATCACCACCAGTGTAGAGCTTGCTCAGGAATGGCAGTAAGCAGGTATGAGTCCATCTACACTCATGGTGAGGGAGTAAGACTTTTGGAGGATGGCCTGGTGTGACCAGTGAAAAAGGGATTCCATAAACACAGACCAAAATAAGGAAAAAAGAGTTACAGTTATTTTCTCTGATTAACCCCCTTTCCAACTGTTTGGGGCATCCGGAAAAATGCTTGTCTGGAGAAGAAAAGATGAGCGCTACCATCAGTCCTGCTTCATGCCAACAGTAAAGCATCATGTGACCATTCATTTGCAGGGTTGCTTCTAAGCCAAGTTACTGGGCTCGCTCACAATTTTGCCAAAAAACACATGCGTCCATTACTAAAGTATAGTACCAAAACATCCTCGGACAGCAACTGTGTGACAGCAGCAAGGTTATTTTATTTACTAAAGCAAAAAAACATTTTCGTTAATGAAAAAAAAAAAAATAACTTTTTAAAAAAGCAAACTGAAATCACATTAAACGATTACAAAATTATCTATAATTCTAGCAATAATATCCTTTGTTTTCGTCTGTGGTAATTAATTTAGTATATGAGCCTTTCGGGTTAATTTTAAATGTGATCTATTTTTTTTTTTTAATTGACACTGTAAATCATAGAACAATAGCCACTCTTATCAACAAAGTTCATAATCCAACACTGAACCAATTTGTTGATTTAAATGTGATTTATTATATTGCCCGGAGTACGGAAGTGACGTCATCTAGCAGCCCCGATAGAGAACCGCCCCCGGCTCTAATTACTTCACGAGACGTGATGGCAGTGTAGCTGTGCTAATGAGGTAGGTTTGAAGCTCGAATTTTTCCTCCAGAAACTTGTTTATTTTAATGTTGGTCGCTTGTGTACATTGCTGAAAATGATTTATAATGCAAGTCCAGTGTAAGTGCAGCTAAGCTAACGTTAGCATACCTAACCATCTGTTGATTATGATGGTTGCAGCTAATTATTTAGAATTGCTACGCTTTTGTTAGCGACGGTTAGCTCAGTTAGCATAGCAGAGCTAACCGTCTGTTGAGTAAGATAAATGCTAATTGAAATTTTTAAGAGGAAAGCAATAACAGGCTGGTTTGATAGGCTGGTTTGTGATGTGAAAATATACAATGGTTTAGTATTACCAGTACAGTATAAATGAAGTATTGGTAAATTGCTGCATTTGTGTTTACTTAAATTTGTTCTTTAAATAGAAATATTTCAGTAAAGTCTGTTAGTGTTCATTACATTTAATTTATGCAAATATTTAGCAGAGCTGTGCTATCCACTATTTTATTTTCGTTGGCACATTTACTGCACACTGCACAGGATATTATGGTCCACAGAAAGTCAACTTCAAAACATCTGCACCAAGTTACCTATCAAACTGATTGAAACTCATTTTTTTCTATAGCTTTAGATCATTATCTTCAGTGAGATATGTCAGTCATGAGGCCACAGAGGGCAAAAGTTAAACCCAAAGAAGAGGTAGCATATTTTTCATCCTTAGGTAAAGACAAGGATGGCTTCACCATAAAATATATTAATTCATTCAAAGGTGAGTATTGGTAAAAGATTCTTTAGTATGGGCCTAGTTTTCATTACTGTTATAATGAAATATTTCTGTTGTATCCCTTTTTCTTTGTAAGGTCGAGGAGTGTTCAGTTCCTGCTCCTTTCAGAAGGGAGTCTTTCCTACTGAATATCGAGGAGAAGTTATAAGCAAACAGGAACGTGAAAACAGGCTGAGAGTGTATCATGATGCCCAGAAGGTTTTCATGTTTGAATTTCACTACAATGGAAAAACACTATGGTATGTTTATATGGTGTGTTGTCACACTTAATTTTGTTTTTTTTGGGGGTGGGGGGGTTATCGTGCAAGGTTTGACAAAACATAAAAGATTAATTATAACTCAAAAGCAAAAGTACATTCTTTTCTCAATATAATTTTTTTTGTTTTTATTTCATTTTTTTACAATATTGTGACTTATTTTTTTATTTTACTTTTACAGTTATCGTGAGTATCGCTAACCTCACAATATCATGTTGATTATCATATCGTGATTGCTTATCATGACATTTGGATATTGTTTCATACATGTGACATACTAGAATTACTGGTCGCACATTCATGATTACATGAAATTACAGTATAGCAGTCTAGTCTTAGTAAGAATTTAATTGTATTGGTATTTTTCTATTCATCTACCCCAGGTTTCCACTGAAGCACAACCTGATGAAGACACCGCTATCACAGACTGCGCCAAAGTTGACCAGGTGACTAGATTTCTTTTTGAATGTTGTTGAAATCAGTTTTCAGAAGCAAGACATTAGTGGAGGGTGGAGATACTAGGGCTGCACAATATGTGGAAAATATCTTGGCGCACGAATGGCTCATGCAATATGTGCATTGCAAAGACGTGCAACAAATGGATATTGGATTGTTTGTATACTTTAGTCTGAGGCTAAGCGATATGGCCAAAAAATTAAATAAAAAGTCTTTTAAACCAACCATCCAGCATTCTGCCACCACTTGTGCAAAATTTCAACTCACAATAACATCTGGATGTAACAGAACATTATAACAGTTTTTAATAATCCAGAAGACAAAATACATTTCACGATTTAGCAAATTTTCAACTATTCAATTTGAATTTAATTTATTCAATTAATTTGATTTATTGCCAGGCCCTACTTGAGTCTGATTTTGACCAATCAGAGACAACCTTAATTGCGCATCGCCATACAAGAGAATTGTATCGAGGAGCATTACTAACAAAAAAAACCTTATTTGGATAAAACTAGATCAAAATGAGCATGATTATTTTTCCGCATGTACGTGCATTTCTTTAATTAGATTATGAAGATATATATATTCGGTCCATGTTTAATGTCAAAATAATCTCCATCACTGTATAAAACACCCATGTCGCATGTTTTGTCAATACTGTGCAGCCCTCGCAAGATACACAGTCCTCACAATGTCGTAGTTGTGAATAACTGACACTCTGAGGACAGTGTATTTATACACTGTGAGTTTAAAATACGTTTTGAGGGCTTGGAGTTACACATACAGTCCTCACAATTCATACTCTGGTCAGGTATGGACACTCTGAGGACTGTGTATTTTCTTATTTTTGTGTCATTGTGAAAAATAGACGTCACCAATTTACACAAACCTGTAGTGCAGACAGATTTATTTATTTATTTTTGTAATGGCAAATAAAATGAGTTTGCATTCACATTACTTTAACCTATTCATTGTTCTGTATGTACTGTAACTGTGTAAATGCACAGGTACAGTCAGTCGTGTTACTAAGAATTTAATTTTATATGTATTTTTCTCTTTGTGTACCAGGTTTCAACTGACGCACAACCTGAAGACATACAGTAGCTGTCACAGACCAAGTTGACCAGGTGACTAGATTTCTTTTTGAATGTTGATGTTGAAATACGTTTTTCAGAAGCAAGACGTTGCACAATATATAAAAAAAAGATCTTGTCGCACGAATGGCTCATGCAATATGTCTGTTGCAAAGACATGCAACAAATGAATATTGTATTGTATACTTTAGTCTGACTTTGACCAATCAGAGACTGCCTTAATTGCGCATCGCCATACAAGAGAACCGTATCGAGGGGCATTACTAAAAAAAACGAACTTATTTGTATAAGACTAGATCACAATAAGCATGATTATTTTTCCGCATTAACGTGTATTTCTTTCTTTGGATTATAAAGATCTCTCTATCTTTATCTTTATGTCTATATATCTATCTATATATCTGTCTCTCTGTCTATATATATATATGTATATTTGTGTGTATATATATATATATATATATATATATATATATATATATATATATATATATATATATATATACTGTGTATATGTGTATATATATATATACTGTGTATATGTGTATATATATATACTGTGTATATGTGTATATATATATACTGTGTATATATATATACTGTGTATATATATGTATATATATATACTGTGTATATATATGTATATATATATACTGTGTATATATATATATATATATACTGTGTATATATATATATATATATATATACTGTGTATATATATATATATA